>NW_006789884.1:13467-46379 GCF_000442215.2 Lipotes vexillifer | reverse complement strand
CAGAGACAAAGGAAGCGGTATACAAAGGAAACACAGGTTCACGAAGGGAGGAAAGAAGCGTGGAGTTCCCAGATCGGGAACTTGGTGACCGGGGAAGGGTGAAGTAGGATGTTGGGATTCAACAGAAACACACTCATGTATCAACAAGAGTTCATCAACAACGACCCTCCTCATATCACAGGGAACCCTACTCTACATTCTCCATAACCTAACAGGGAAAGGAATCTGGAATACAACAGCTACATTTATAACTGCATTACATTGCTGGAGATCTCAGACAAACAGAACGTTGTATACAAACTATGCTGAAGTAGAAAACAAATATTAAACTATAAAAGAGGAAATAGGCAGGAAAGGCCAACTCTATTACTCTCAAGCCTGGGTGACGTGGGCTTCTCTCACATCCATGGAGCCTCAGCAGGCCTGGGCCCCAGGGCTGGAGTAGGCTGGTGCTGAGGGAGCCAGGGGGGAGAACGTGCCACCACAACAGCGGTCCCTCAGACCTCTCGTGCCCATTCTCCTCTGCATGGGACCACAATCTCCCGACCCAAGCTGGCTCTCTTACAGGTAAGCAAAGCCTAGTGTACCCAAAGAATGGTGGACCCGCTGGGAGGGAAGTCCTGTGAAAAGACAGCAGATCTCCCCGGATCCTGCTGGTGAGGTTTCCACCTCCAGCCTATATCCTTTGACTCACCCCACCTACGAACCGCAGCACCCTCCGAATAGCACATTTGCAAGGCTTGGGATTTGCCTGGCGTCGGGCGGTGCAGGGTAAGTGGGAAGAGCTAAAGATACACAAGCCCTGCGGTGTGTGTTCAGCCAAGTTCCACTCCAATCCCCAGCCCATCACCAGGACTCCCTCTAAAGCTCTGTTTGCCCTAGTTTCCAGAGAGGCCACGAAGCAGTGCTGCCGCCTCGTGGCGCTTTCCCGTAACAATTTTTAAAACTGTGCTGGAGGGCCCTTAATATTCACAAGGCCTGGTGGGGCTGAAAATGATCCCTGCCATTGAGAAATGTCCTGGGCTAGGTAATCTGAAATGAATTCAAATCAGGCCCAAAACTCAGGAGCGTTTCAAGTGCTCAGTGGTACTCACACGCTTTTTAAAAAACAGCACATCAAATGAAAAGATGCTCAGTATCTGTCAGAATTAGAGAATGCAAATAAAAGTAGTCAAGGTGTTCCCCGGCTGCAGCCCACAAAAAGCCTAAAACGAGTAAGTGTGCAAGAGCGCAGGCAGAAAAGGATCCGTACTATGCTGTTGGTTTGAATGTAAATCGGCAACAGCCACTATGAAGATCACCAGGCAAGTTCCTTATTAAACTAAACACTGGAACTATCATGAGATTAGGCAACCTCACTGCAGTTTCTATAACCAGAGAATACCATCATTGCAATAAAACACTAGCACCCCAACGGTCGTTGTGGTGCCCTTTACCATAAACAAGACATGTAAACGACCAAAATGTCCAGTGAGAGATGAATGGATAAAGAAGCTGTGCTACCTGAAATCCTTAGCTATCACTCATCCAGAGAACAAAATGAACTCGTGCCACTTGCAGCAACACGGATGGAGCAGTAGATGATCTCACTGATTCTGGTAATTTAAAGAAAGAAACACACATATCCCAGGATATCAATTACATGTGCAGTCGAAAAATGGATACACAGGAAGTAATGTACAAAGGAAACACAGGCTCACAAAGGGATAAAAGAAGTGTAGAATTAGCATAGGGTGAAATTGGGGACCAGGGAAGGATGAAGTAGGAGGTTGGGATTAACAGAAACACACTCATGTATCAAAAGGAGTTCATCAAGGACGACCCTCCTCATGTCACAGGGAACCCTACTCTACATTCTCCATAACCTAACAGGGAAAAGAATCTGAAATACAACAGGTACAGCTACATTTATAGCTGCATCATATTGCTGCAGAACTCAAACAAACAGCACGTTGTATATAAACTATGCTGAAGTAGAAAACAAATATTAAACTATAAAAGAGGAAATAGGTAGGAAAGGCCAACTCTACTACCCTCAGGCCTGGGTGATGTGGGCTTCTCTCACATCCATGGAGCCTCAGCAGGCCTGGGCCCCAGGGCTGGAGTAGGCTGGTGCTGAGGGAGCCAGGGTGGAGAACGTGGCACCAGAACAGCGGTTCCTCGGACCTCTTGTGCCCATTGCCCTCTGCATGGGACCACAATCTCCCGATCCAAGCCGGCTCTCTTACAGGTAAGCAAAGACTAGTGTACCCGAAGAATGGTGGACCCGTTGGGAGGGAAGTGCTGTGAAAAGACAGCGGATCTCCCCGGATCCTGCTGGTGAGGTTCCCACCTCCAGCCTATATCCTTTGACTCACCCCACCTACGAACCGCAGCACCCTCCGAATAGCACATTTGCAAGGCTTGGGATTTGCCTGGCGTCAGGTGGTGCAGGGTAAGCGGGAAGAGCTAAAGATACACAAGCCCTGCGGTGTGGTTACACTCCAATTCCCAGCCCAACACCAGGACTCCCTCTAAGGCTCTGTTTGCCCAAGCTACCAGAGAGGGCACGAAGCAGTGCTGCCGCCTTGTGGCGCTTTCCCATAACAACAACTTTAGAAACTGTGCTCAACGGCACTTAGTATTCACAAGGCCTGCGGGGCTGCAAATGATCTGAGAGCTTGAGAAATGTTCTGGGCTAGTCATCTGAAATGAATTCATATCAGGCCCGATGCTCAGGCAGAAACGTTTCAAGAGCTCAGTGGTACTCACACGCTTTTTACAAAACAGCACATCAAATGAAAAGATGCTCAGAATGTCATGATTAGAGAATGCAAATAAATGTAGACGAGGTGTTCCCTGGCTCCAGTCCTCAAAAAGCCTAAAAGGTGGAAGTGCTCAACAGGGCAGGCAGAAGAAGGAAGGCTACTAGACTGCTGGTTTGAATGTAAATTGGTAACAGCCAGTATGGACATCAGTAGGCAAGTTCCTTACTAAATTAAAAACTAGAGCTAACGAGATTCGGCAACCCCACTCCGGTTCCTACAACCAGAGAATACCATCATTAAAAAAAACACTTTCACCCCAACGGTCGTTGTGGTACTCTTTACCATAGCCAATCCATGCAAACGACAAACTATCAAAAAGAAAGACTCTTAAAATCAGCAAGAGAAGCTTATAACTTACAAGAGAACCTCATAAGATTATTATTATTTTTTTTTTTTTTTGCGGTAGGCGGGCCTCTCACTGCTGTGGCCTCGGCCTCTCCTGTTGCGGAGCACAGACTCCAGACGCGCAGGCCCAGCAGCCACGGCTCACAGGCCAAGCCACTCTGGGGCATGTGGGATCTTCCTGGACTGGGACACGAATCCGTGTCCCCAGCATCGGCAAGCGGACTCCCAACCACTGCACCACCAGGGAAGCCCAAGATTATTATTTTTAAAAAAGTATTTATTTATTTGTTTTCACTGGATCTTAGTTGTGGCACATGGGCTCCTTAGTTGTGGCATGCAAACTCTTAGTTGCAGCATGCATGTGGGATCTAGTTCCCTGATCATGGATGGAAGCCGGGCCTCCTGCACTGGTAGCATGGAGTCTTAACCACTGTGCCACCAGGTAAGTCCCTAGAGCCTCAGAAGGTTAAAAGTTGATTTCTGAGCAGAAACCTCACAGGTCAGGAGAGAGTGGGATGATATATTCAAATTGCTCCAAAAAAAAACCCCCAAAAACCAAAAAACCTTGCCAACCAATAATATCCTATTCATCATAATTGTCCTTCTTGAATGAAGAGATTAAAAACTCTTTTCGAAAAACAAAAGCTGGCCAGAGTGTCAGGAAAACACTAAAGATTAGATTGTAAGAAAAGAAAATAGAAGCCATGTTTCGAAGGCCTGTAGTACAAGTATTTCATCAGTGTGTAAGACATGAGTCTGAAATAGCTAGCAGTTTGGTTCTCAGCAGATCTCTGAATCATGTGCAGCTACTTGGCTGAGTAGGTTAGGACCCTATCATGAGACAGGTAGAAGGAAAAAACCCAGTCACGATATTTTCTGTAGCAGCAAATGAGGTGTGGCGATCAGGGGAAAATGAAGCATTACCAAATGGGTGATGTCAGTCAAAAGACAACGTGGCACAGAATTTCAGTATTCTGACCAGGCCTCGGAGATGTGGCATATCAGTATGTGAAAAGGGGGTCTTGAATTTACCTGGAAGGGAAAGTAGACTATGGTGAATATATGGATAAAAATAATGTGAGACAACAAGCAACAACAATTATAGCTGATAACATTATATTTCTGAGTGAACAAAGGAAAGAGAAGGCATAGAATGTACGATTCTTCTTTGGCCATTGTTTGCTACAGTCTCATTTCCAAATCATGACAGTCTTTATAGTTTTTAAGGACAAGAATTAAAATACTCTCTTATGTAAAAAAAAAAACAAAAAACACAAAAGCTGAGGGAGTTCATCATCACTAGATCTTTCTTAGAACAAATTGTAAAAGAGTTCCTCAAACTAAAAGGATGCTAAATAGTACCATGAAAACATATGAGACTACACAATAGACTTGTAAATGTTAGTATATAGTTAAGGTAAGAATACCTTAATAGTGTGATATGGTGGTGTGTTAACCAGTTAACTTTAGTATATAAAGGTTAAAGGATGAGATTATTAAAGTAACTGCAGCTATAATAATTTTAATGTATAAACAATATACAAAGAGGTAAATTGTAACACCATACACAAAAATTCATGGAGGGGAGTAAAAGAGTAGGTTTGTTTTGTATGTGATGGAAGTTAAATTGTTATCAACATAAAATAGTGTTATATCTATACGATGTTTTTGGTGAGCCTCATGGAACCACAAAGCAAAAACCTGTACTAGATTCAGAAAATACAAAGGGAAGGGAATACCACTACAGGATATCAGTAATTCACAAAGAAAGGCAGCAGAAGAGGAAAAAAGGAACAAGAAACAAAAAAACATCCAGGAAACAATAAGATGGCATTGATAAGTCTTTACCTATCAATAATTACTGTAAACATAGATATATTAAATTCTCTAGTCAAAAGTCATAGAGTGGCTACATGAAAATACAAGATCAAACTATATGCTGCTTATCAGAGGCTCACTTCAGTGTCAAAAACACAAACAGGGGCTTCCCTGGTGGCGCAGTGCTTGAGAGTCTGCCTGCCGATGCAGGAGACGCGGGTTCGTGCCCCGTTTCGGGAAGATCCCACATGCCGCGGAGCGGCTGGGCCCGTGAGCCATGGCCGCTGAGCCTGCGCGTCCGGAGCCGAGGTGATACCTCATTGTAGTTTTGATTTGCATTTCTCTAATGATTAGTGATGTTGAGCATCTTTTCACGTGTTTGTTGGCCATCTTTATGTCTTCTTTGGAGACATCTTCTTCTGCCCATTTTTGGATTGGGTGGTTTTTTTTTTTTTTTTTTTTTTTTTTTGCTGTATAAGGGCCTCTCACTGTTGTGACCTCTCCCGTTGCGGAGCACAGGCTCCGGACGCACAGGCCCAGTGGGATGGCTCACGGGCCCAGCGGCTCCGCAGCATGTGGGATCCTCCGGGACCGGGGCATGAACCCATGTGCCCTGAATCAGCAGGCGGACTCCCAACCACTGTGCCACCAGGGAAGCCCCTGTCCAGATCTTTAACACCCAACGTTCAACACTGAATAGATCATCCAGAAAGAAAACCAATAAGGGAGTACTGAACTTGAATTATACATTAGACCAAATGGACTTAGACAAAAAGAGAACAGCCCATCCACCAGCAGCAGAATACATATTCTTCTCAACGGCACACTGAACATTCTCCAGGACAGATCATGAGATGGATCACTGAACAAGTCTTAGTAAATTTAAGAAGACTGATATTATACTAAGTATAATTTTTAGTGATTCACTTATACACATATATATTCTTTTTAAAATATTCTTTTCCATTATGGTTTATTATAGGATACTGAATATAGTTCTCTGTGCATAGAACCTTGTTGTTTATCCATTCTATATACAAAATCTTATACCTGCTCACCCCAACCTCCCACTCCATCCCTTCCCCTAACCCCTCCCCATTGGCAACCACCAGTCAGTTCTCTATGTCCGTGATTCTGTTTCTGTTTCATAGATAGGTTCATTTTTGTCATATTGATATTTTAGATCCCACATGTAAGTGATAACATATGGTATTTGTCTTTCTCTTTCTGATTTACTTCACTTACATACTAAATATTGGGTT
Source organism: Lipotes vexillifer (assembly GCF_000442215.2). Classification (NCBI taxonomy): domain Eukaryota; kingdom Metazoa; phylum Chordata; class Mammalia; order Artiodactyla; family Lipotidae; genus Lipotes; species Lipotes vexillifer. The sequence goes on along the minus strand of NW_006789884.1, from coordinate 40,147 downwards.
GGTCAAAACGTGCCTTTGGTTTTTAAGTAAAAATAAAAGACACACTTTTCATTTTCGCCAAGAACTTTATTGAACAACGTATTCACCCTTTTGTTCCACTACCTTCTGCCATTTTTCAGGCAACTTCATAATTCCATCTTCCCAAAACTTTTTATTGTTTTGAGCAAAGAACTGTTCCAGGTGCCTTTTACAGTCTTCCAGGGAATTGAAATTTTTTCCATCAAGAGAATTTTGTAAAGACCAAAATAAATGGAAATCAAAAGGTACAACGTCTGGTGAATATGGTGGATGAATCAGAATACGGTGGATGAATTCCAGCCTAGCTGTAACAGTTTTTGCCTGGTCATTAAAGAAACATGTGGTCTTGCATTATCCTGATGGAAGATTACGCATTTTCTATTGACTAATTCTGGACGCTTTTCATTGAGTGCTGCTTTCAGTTGGTCTAACTGGGAGCAGTACTTGTTGGAATTAATTGTTTGGTTTTCTGGAAGAAGCTCATGATAGAGGACTCCTTTCCAATCCCACCATACACACAACATCACCTTCTTTGGATGAAAACCAGCCTTTGGTGTGGTTGGTGGTGGTTCATATCACTTGCCCCAAGATCTCTTCCATTCCACATTGTACAGCATCCACTTTTCGTTGCCCGTCACAATTTGTTTTAAAACCGGAAAGTTTGCATTACGTTTAAGTAGAGAATCACATGCGGAAATATGGTCAGGAGGGTTTTTTTCGCTTAACTTATGTGGAACCCAAACATCAAGGCGATTAACATAACCAAGCTGGTACAAATGATTTTCATCGCTTGATTTGGATATTTTGAGTATGTCACCTATCTCCTGTGTGGTATAATGTTGATTGTCCTCAATGAATGTCTCGATTTGATCGTTATCAACTTCAACTGGTTTACACGACTGTGGAGCATCATCCAGTGAGAAATCTCCAGCATGAAATTTCGCCAACCACTTTTCACGTGTTCGGTCAGTCACAGCACCTTCTCCATACACTGCACAAATCTTTTTTTGCATTTCAGGTGCATTTTTGCCTTTCTTGAAATAATAAAGCATTATATTCTGAAAATGTTGCTTTTTTCTTCCGTCTTCAATATTAAAATGGCTACACAAAAATTCACCAATTTTTATGTCTTTTTTTAAATGCACACTGATATGACAGCTGTCACATACAATCTAACAAAATTGTTTCGAATGAAGTTAAAGACAACTAAGTGCTACTAAAGCCATCTTACGGAAAAAATGGAATGAACCTTTTGTCCAACCCAGTATTTTTTTCAACGACAATGGTAAGAAACCAGAAATGAAGAATAGGACAGAGTCTGGAAAATTTACAAATGTGTAAAAATTAAACAACACAATCCTAAGGAATCAATGGGCCAAAGAAAAAAGTAAAAAGTAAAAAGACTGAATCATGAAGAAATAAAACAATCTGAACAGACCAAATTACTATTAAGGAGACTAAATCGGTTCTCAAAAACCTCCCAACAAAAAACTACCAGGACTACAAGGCTTCACTGGTGAATTCTACAAAACTTTTAAAGAAGAATTAATACTAATTATTTTTAACTGGATAAATCTTATGAATCTATTTGTGGATGATACACTTTGCATTTTATAAATACACTTGGGGAGATATACACACAAAGATTTAAAACCAGTTAGAGCTATTGTTTCTGAATCTTTGATGTCTTTGAAAATACTTATCACTTCAGTTGAGCTATATTTCTGAAATTTAACATAATTGAGCATACATTAATAATATTATTCCTGTAAACTTTTGAAAATACAAAGAAGTGATAAAGAAGAGTATGTCTGTTACATGAGCATCGAGTATAACGGAAACTTACAAGAACAAGCCTTGACTGATTACAACCTCCACTTGAAAAGCCAGTATCTTTAATAAACAAAGGTGACAACATTCATTTTCCAAAGCAAACTACAAGTAAAGGAAAACTAAGAAGAAACTGGAGTTTCCAGATACACCATGATGGTTTATGCACATTTCTCAGTGAATCACACCAAACCCTTACTAAAGATAAAAGAAGTATATGAACTTCAAAGCAGAGAAATCTTGCAGAGAACACCTGAACCAGGGAAAATCAGGTGTAATGGGACAAACAATTATCAGGTCACTGAAGCACACATGACACATTTTCCCTGCCATGGTATTCTGGGTGAAAATACTAAGAAAATCATAATCTGAGACTATCATGAAAAAATGTCAGTTTTATGCAAATTTCAGTCCACATATACCTCCCACGTTAGCTCTGACTCTAATACTGTATTTAAATAGGTTTTCTTATCAATATACAGAGCAAATCTCTCCTAGTTACTTTTTTTTCCCAGAACTTTGAGTTATCTGGACCACTAACGCCATCCCACTTAAAAGTGCATTCACCCTGTGGTGCTAAGCTGACGTTGCATTCAGACGTACATTAATCATTCCACTTTGCCCTTCTTCACTAATATCTCGACATCTGAAATTATCCCAGAGGGAGTTTTGGATATTAATGGCTTCCCATGTTGATCTTTCACAAAAGGAATAATTTCAATAGTTGAAGGTCGTTAATTCATGGTGAGAATTCTCCATGCTCTGTAGGGAGCCTGGATGCAGACAATGGGGAAAAGGCTCTGGAACACAGGGGAGAAGTACTGTAAAGAGCTGACTGCCTATCAGAAGAAGGAGAAAAACAAGTAGTTGAAAACAACCTTGTTAGGCAGGAACATCAGAAGTAGAAAATGAAAGGTTTGCAGGTTCTCAATCCATGACATTTCAGGAGAAAAAGCAGACACAGTCTCTGACCCTGAACAGGACGTTTACCTGAGAAGCTGCCATTTTATCCTTTTCTTCCTCCTGCTCTGGGTTGTTTTCTCATCGATATTATGTTGAGGAATCACATCAGTATCTTGAGAATATGTCTTTAATGGCATCAGCACAGCTCCTTCACCTGTTCCCACCATACCCACAGGCAAAAGGACAGTGAAATGCCAACCTTTTGAAAAAGAGAGATTCAGGAACAATGAGCTCCTGCATGGAGACCAAAGAGTGAGGTTTTTCTTTCCTGTCTAAATGTGCTCTCCCCTCACACAGAGGCCCCAAAACTCTGCTACAGAATAGAGAAAGTGGGCTACACTCCTCTGCCCCTTCCAATCCCATGTAGAGCAGACACCGATGCCTCTCCAATGACAAAAGGACCAAAGACTGGAAGCAACACTCACCAAGGAACCCAGCAGCCCTCGTGCTTAAACAGGACCTAAATTTAGAATCACCTGGAGTTAAAACGATGCAAATGCTCCCACCCAGATCAATAGATAGACTCAGTGGGGCAGGTGATGTTATTTCTAAATACTCACCATGTAATACTAGTGGGAAACTGCATGGGAACCACACAGCAAACATTTCTTCCAAAGCTTTAAGGTGCTTACAAATTGGGGGGGAATCAGGGCCCCACTCTAAATTATGATTCGCCTGTGGGGCTCATGAAATGGCATCTTTAACAAGTTTGTTGTTGGTGCAGATGTTACTCCTCAGACCCGTATCCAGTAGCACTGAGCTAGAGCTACCAGGCAGAGCACACCTGAGACCACTGAGCAGCGTGAAGGTTTCAGATAAGAACTTCCAGAAGTGCAGGTTCCCTGGGCCTGATTCCTAGGGGCTGAGCCCCTCCTGGAATAGCTGTGGCCTTGCTGTTGTCTAAGGGAGATGCTGCTAGGTTGGTGGAAATCACATGGTGGGTTTAGGGTTGTGTGAGGGGTGGCCCGTAGAAATCTACCCAAAGGTACCCTTAGTCCTCAGGTCCTTTAGCCCCCGCTCCTCTCAGGACCCACCTGACCCACAGGACTACCTGAGAGCAGGGCATGACCACCTGTCCTCAGGTGAGCCGGGACTCCCTACCCCCAAAGATCCAGAGCATGAAGTTGTTTGCATCACAGATTTGTTTGAAAATAAACCAAAGGCAGCAACGGAGGGTGGATTAACATTTTCCGTTGGGAATGGACAGAAGCCTTTGAAAATGATGCCATGAATGCATATTTGATGATTCACAAAGGAAGTCGTGATCTATGTTAATAAAGCACATTATAACTGAACCAACAGATCAGAATTTTTTGTTTATTGTGTGTCTATGTGTATGTGTTATAAATTGTGGTTCCAGAGTTTGTTCTCTCCACCCCCCCTTATGTATTTACACTTTCTAAAATATTTAAAGTGCATTGATTAAGGTAAAAATTAGAGAAAAGCACATCCACTTTTTCAAATATTCTTTGAGAATATCGTACCTTTAAAATTTTTAATTTATTTTATTTAAAAAACTTAAAATATTTTATACAGTTTTTAAAAATAAATTTTTATTTATTTATTTTTGGCTGTGTTGGGTCTTCGTTTCTGTGCGAGGGCTTTCTCCAGTTGCGGCGAGCAGGGGCCACTCTTCATCGCGGTGTGCAGGCTTCTCACTCTCGTGGCCTCTCCCCGTTGCGGAGCACAGGCTCCAGATGCGCAGGCTCAGTAGTTGTGGCTCACAGGCTTAGTTGCTCCGTGGCATGTGGGATCTTCCCAGACCAGGGCTTGAACCCATGTCCCCTGCATTGGCAGGCAGATTCCCCACCACTGCGCCACCAGGGAATCACTTCTATACAGTTTTTAAAGTTTACTTTCCATTTACATTTATTATAAAATATTGGCTATTTTCACCATGTTGTACAATACATCTCTGAGCCTATCTTATACCCAATAGTTTGTACCTCCCACTCCCCCACCCCTATAGGGCCCCTCCCGCCTCGCCACTGGTCACCACTAGTTTGTTCTCTGTATCTGTGCGTTTGTTTTCTTTTTTGTCGTATTCACTCATTTGTTGTATTTTTAGATTCCACATATAAGTGATATCATACAGTATTTGCCTTTTTCTGTCTGACTTATTTCACTTAGCATAATGCCCTCCAAGTCCATCCATGTTGCTGCAAATTTCATTTTTTCATGGTTGAGTAGTATTGCATTGCATACATATACCACATCTTCTTTATCCATTCATCTGTTGAAGGACACTTAGGTTGCTTCTGTATCTTGGCAATTGTAAATAGTGCTGCTATGAACACTGGGGTGCATGTATCTTTTCAAATAGTGTTTTGGGTTTTTCTTGGATGTAAATTCAGGAGTGGAATCACTGGGTCATAGGGTAGTTCTATGTTTAGCGTTTTGAATCTTTTATAATAGTATATCCCAATAAGTGTTTCATGCTCCACATACCAGGGTATTTAAATTGTAAGTGATTTTTCAAATAGCCTTTTTTTTTGGCCACATGGGTTGTAAGATCATAGTTCCCCAACCAGGGATTGAACCCCAGACCAGGGATTGAACCTGGGTCACCACAGTGAAAGTGCTGAGTCCTAACCACTGGACAACCAGGGAACTCCCAGACAAAAGAGACTTTAAAATAAGGACTGTTAGGAGACAAAGAAGGGGACTTCCCTGGTGGTTCAGTGGTTAAGACTCCATGCTTCCACTGCAGGGGGGCAAGGGTTCAATCCATGGTCGGGGAACTAAGATCCCACACGCCGTGCAGTGCGACCGAAAAATAAAAAATAAATAAAATCAAATAAAAGAGACAAAGAAGGACACTACATAATGATTAAGGGATCAATCCAAGAAGATATAACAATTTTAAGAATTTATGCACCCAACGCAGGAGGACCTACATACATAAAGCAAATATTACCTGACGTAAACAGAAAAATTGATAATAACACAATAAAAGTAGGGAACTTTAAAACCCCACTTATAACAATGGACAGGTCATCCAGACAGAAAATCAATAAGGAAATACTGACATTAAAGGACACATTAGAACAGATGGATGGATGTATATATGACACATTCCATCCAAAAGCATCAGAATACACTTCATTTTCAAGTGCACGTGGAACTTTCTCCAGGATAGACCACATGCTAAGCCTCAAAACAACCCTCAGTAAATTTAAGGAAACTGAAATAACGTCAAGTATATTTTCCAAACACAACGCTATGAGACTACAAATCGACTTTAAGAAAATAACTGCAAAAAACACAAACATGTGGAGGCTAAACAATATGCTACTAAACAACCAATGGATCATTGAAGAAAACAAAGGGGAAATAAAAAATACCTAGAGACAAATGGAAATGAAAACACAACAATCCAAATCTATAAAACACAGCAAAAGCAGTTCTAAAAGGGAAGTTTACAGTGATACAAGCTTGTTTACAGGAAACAAGAAAAATCTCAAATGTGTAATCTAACCTTACACCCAAAGGAGTGAGAAAAAGAAGAAAGCTCAAAGTTAGTAAAATTTAAAAAAATCATAAAGATTAGAGCAAAAATAAATAAAATAGAGATGAAAAATCAATAGAAAAGATCAATGAAACTAAGAGCTGGTTCTTTGAAAAGATAAACAAAATTTAGCCAGACTCGTCAAGAAGAAAAAAAAGAAAAGAGAGGGCCCAAATCAGTAAAATCAGATATGAAAAAGGGGAAGGTACCACTGACACCACAGAAACACCAACAAGCATGAGACTACCATGAACAATTATACGCTAATATAATGGACAACCTAGAAAGAACGGAAAAATTCCTAGAAATGTACAATCTCCCAAAACTGAATGAGGTAGAAATAGAAAATATAATCAGATGAATTACCAATAATGAAATAGAATCAGTTGTTAAAAAAAACTTCCAACAAACTTAAGTCCAGGAGCAGATGGCTTCACAAGTGAATTCTACCCAACATTTAGAGAAGAATTAACACCTGTTGTTCTCCAACTGTTCCAAAAAATGGCAGAGCAAACTGCAGTCAGGAATTGTAGGGTTGGGGGAAATGGGTGCAGGGTCATGAGGAAACTAAGGACACTTGGTAACTGATGACTGGAACACTTGGGGGCATTAGACATACAGGACACGAGAAATGGGCTGAAGTCACTGGTAGGAGAGGAGGATAAAGGGCAAGGGAGAAGGAAGGTAAGAAGGATAAAAGGCTTGGGAGCAGTAGAAGGGGAGGAGGGTTGGGCTGAGAGCTCTGGAGTCCGGAGGATAGAGGTTTCATGGGGATGGAGGTCTAAAGTGCACAGGATGGACGTGGGAGAGCAATAAAGAAGCCTAGAAGGGGAAGAATTCATTCTAGAGATACTAAAGGTCACAGAGGCAGAGAGACTGAGGTCACAATGAGGAACAGAGGACGGTGGAGTTGAGGGGTGGAGGAGGGTGATGGTAGTTGCAGCAGGTGGATTAAGGGTCGCTAACTTTTTCTCCTATTCACTAATTCCATGATTTTCATTCAAATCATAACCTAATCGTGAATGGTTTCTAGTTTGAGACCTTGAGGTAATAACCTTACTTACATAAAATACTTGTGATGATCCCTTCAATTGAATACACAGTAAAGGATTAGGGAAAAAAATGGGTGAACAATGACACAGTGTTTCTCCTCTCCTTTAGGGACACCGGATGCAAGGTGTGACCATGGAGGGCTCACATGGAAGCCACCAGAATAAAATGGATTCTGCCTAGCACCTGAATGGCCCTGGAAGTAGATTCTCCCATGGAAGCTGCAGATAAGAACCTATGCCTCACGAGACCCTAATTTTTGACCTTGTAAGACCATAAACAGAGAGCCCAGCCAAGACCACTGGATTTCTAACTTATGAACTGTAGAATGTTTTTTAAACTGCTAAATGTGTGGTCATACATTATAGCAGTGATGGAAAACTACTGTGCATAGGAACAAATTTGCTTATAAAATAATAAACATTATAAAATATGAAATTATAATATATTTAAACAATAAAATCAAGTAAAAATGCCCATTAATTAAGCACCCTCCAGAAGCAATAAATTTTTTTCTTTGGCTATACATCACGGCATGCGGGATCTCAGTCCCCTGACCAGGGATCAAACCCGGGCCCAAGGCAGTGAAAGTCCAAGTCTTAACCACTGGACAGCCAGAGAATTCCCCAGAAGCAATAATAAAATTTTATCTCCAGATGGAACATCATCAGTTACAAGTATATCCACCTTGCTATGCAATTTCCATGTGTAACAAACTATATTTGAATTTGTATAATATATATCCACACATACACAAACACTAAAATATTATGTACATGGTTCAATATTGATATATATAATGTCAAATCAAACTCTGTAAATAAAATTGCTTTCCTTAACCAATGATATATGAAGGTAATACTTTCACACCAGTAGAAATGTATCTCCTGCATTCCCAAACACATGACACCACATTCCATGGTAATTATGAATAGAAAGACTTTACTGAAAGCCTCCTTAGTTATGCATTTACATAGATACATCTGTTTTTGTACTGCTATCACAGAATGTGGATCTCCGACTTCTACACATGTGGCTTATCTGCGTGGTTCTGGGACATGAAATTGTTGCACCAACATGACTGTGCATTTCTACGTTAGGTGGACAATTGCTAAATTACCTTGCAAATGGATGAAAAGTATAATATCCCACCTACTGAGTTTCCAGTGTTAAAGTAATTAAACAAGGAGGCCATTAGGCTGAGGTGACTCTCATATTTTGGTAGCCTATTTAAGCAAACAAAACTTAATTCAGAGTCAAGGCGTTAATCTGAGAAAATAATTACGAACAACCAGTCACACACTACCAGCAAGGCTTTCCCAAACCAAGGTGACTGGTTAAGATACAATCAATTATTATCCTTGCTTTGATGTGGTGTCTTCCTTAGAAAAACCTCTCTCTGAGTTCCTGCAGATAAAGTGCTCCTAACCACCTTTGATTTGAGGCTGCTGGAACTGAATAGAGGTCGGCTCAAATGAACACTTGAAAACTGGAATGCTCATAAGTTAACACTTTAACACACAGTGCCACCTTTCATTTTGAGCACTAGCACCTCGTCTAGTCCCTAAACACCTTGCTCAGGTGCAGCGTGGCCTGAGGACTCAGGGTGGAGTCTCTCCCCGCTTCTCCCTGCCCCCACTCACTCACGCCAACAACACACCAGCACAGCTGTGCCCTCACTTGACCAGACTGCACCCTTGATAGTAACACCACACTGCCTGCACCGGCAGAGTCTCCCACCACGTGCTGAGCAGTGCACAGAGGACTTCTGGCACACACCCGCCCCTCCCAGGGCCAAAACTTCCAGTCACAGGCTCCTCCCTTCACCAGCCCTGGGCTCAAGATCGCCAGCCTTGAATTCCATTTTAATGGAGCCCACACACCTGAGTTCGCAGTTCAGGCAAGCTGGTACCACAATCTGTAGCACAGGCCAGTTCTCCCTCTGACCCGTGTTGTTACCCCTTGGGTTTTGACAGCCTTCCCTTTTTTGGCCTCTTCTTTAGCCCAAACCTTCACACAGGCACAGGCAGGGAATGCAGGTGAAACTCATAAGGACTTGAATCTAGTGCCTCTAACAATGCATATGACCCAAGAGCAGGCTGGAATCAGGGACTGGCCACCCAGAATCCCCCTGAGTAATATAAACACATAAGGCACTGGTCAGTCCCACCTCTAGAGCAGCCCATCGGATGCCACAGATTCCTGTTTCATACTTTGGGCTTTACATTGCAGGCACAGCTCTGCTGCCCCAGAATTTCCAACCAGAATATAGTCCCTCTTCCAAAATCAGACTTGCAGAGCCTAATAGGAAAGGTCAATTCAGATTCCGCTTAAAAGGACCACTTAAACAAACAAACGAACACAAAAGTCCTGCCATGGCTCCGCCCCCATTCCTTGGTCATTCTTTTCAGAGCAGCTGAGACACCAGAGTTTCTGAAAACTCTGCCACCTTTGTGAATGGATCTGGCATTCATAAGTTTTGATGCTTAGACTCAGATAAAGGAGAGCAAAGGACTATCTCCCGTGATAATGAAAGAGAAGAGACAAAGATAATCTCTACTCCCAGGAAGGCAAGCCCAACAACTAAATCCTCCTGGGAAAGATGAACATAGAATATCCAGTTCCCAGCAGATTACGACAATCAACTCTCATAATGTGAGGATGTTAGCACAGTGTCTTGAACACAGTGCACCCTCACATACCTGTGAGCATACAGCAGATCCTCATGAAACATTCCTTTCATGAACGAACAAATGTTTCCCCATAACAGTCTTCCTCAGACCCCACTGCTTTCTCTAGTCCCTGCTCGATTTGAAAGTGGTGAGCAGAGAATGTCATCTTTTCAGAAGTTCTTAGTGGTCTTCACTGGGAACAAGCAGTATTTGTGTTCGGATAGGCACTCAGGCACTGTTCTTGATTTCTCTAGATTAATGCTGCTGGAAATGAGGTCTCGGATAAGCGACTTCAGTGGTTGCTCAAAGTGCAAATTAATGACTTTCATCCCAACTTGGAGACTCATAACGTCTGAGTGTGGGGCCTCAGTATCTGTTTTTAACGGGACACATAAGTGATTTGTATAGACATGAAATTCTGGTGAACAATGTTCCCCAAAGTCATTTTCAGCCTTGACTCCCCATTGGAATAATTTATGTATATTTTAGAACTACCATTCCCTGTGTCTCACCCCCATAGCTTCTGTCAATTAGTCTTTGGCAGGACCCAGCCAAAGATATCAATGATATCTTAATGAAGTGGCCCAGGTTATTCTATCATGAGGCTGGGTAAACACTGTGAGGCTCCCAGCTTCATTTATTTTTTTTTTTAATTTACTTATTTTATTTATTTATTTTTGGCTGTGTTGGGTCTTTGTTGCTGCACATGGGCTTTCTCTAGTTGCGGTGAGCAGGGGCTACTCTTCGTAGCGGTGTGGGGGCTTCTCATTGTCATGGCTTCTCTTGTTGCGGAACACGGGCTCTAGGCACGCAGGCTTCAGTAGCTGTGGCTCGAGGGCTCTAGAGTGCAGACTCAGTAGTTGTGGCGCTCAGGCTTAGCTGCTCCATGGCATGTGGGATCTTCCCGGACCAGGGATCAAACCCATGCCCCCTGCATTGGCAGGAGGATTCTTAATCACTGCGCCACAAGGGAAGCCCCTCCAGGTTCATTTCTGATGACCTAGTACAGGGTCTGGTCCATGGGGGAGCCTGGTCTACATAGACTTGAATGGGGGACACTCAGTGTGTCTCACATTCCCAGGGCTGTAGTGGAATGTGTACGTGTCTCTAGGAGACAAGTACCTCCGAAGACAAGGGAGGAGAAACTCACATAAACTCCACAAAAGAACTTTGTATGTGCACAGATTTTCCCAGGCCCCCAAAAGCAATGGAATAACAGCCAGAACATGCAGACCCTCAGAGGCCATGGGGAAGCCTTTGGCTCTCACTCTGATTGCCATGGAAGGTCACTGGAGCAAAAGGAAAACCCTTCGAGGGTTTAGGAGCAGGATACGAGTGGAGCAAGATAAGTACCTCTGTGACAGCAAGAGACATACACCTGGGCTTCTCAAAATAATTTCCATTGAAGCAGAGCCTCCCAAACCACATTTTTTTTTTTTTTAAAGAAGATGTTGGGGTAGGAGTTTATTAATTAATTTATTTTTGCTGTGTTGGGTCTTCATTTCTGTGCGAGGGCTTTCTCTAGTTGTGGCAAGTGGGGGCCACTCTTCATCGCGGTGCGCGGGCCTCTCACTATCGCGGCCTCTCTTGTTGCGGAGCACAGGCTCCAGACGCGCCGGCTGAGTAGTTGTGGCTCACGGGCCTAGTTGCTCCGCGGCATGTGGGATCTTTCCAGACCAGTGCTCGAACCCGTGTCCCCTGCATTGGCAGGCGGAATCTCAACCACTACGCCACCAGGGAAGCCCCCAAACCACATTTTAAAGCCTCGCTTCCTCCTTCACCTTTGTACATCACTCCTGTGTTATCTGCTTTATTCATTCCCACCTACCTGGGTGTATGACTGTTGTCTCCTTTCCTTCACATCCCAGGGCTCTTTGCTCAAAAGAGGTGACCAGGTTCAGCTTAGAGACAGCAACACCTGTTTATTAAACAAAGGAACATATTACTCATTCTGGAGATTCTACAATTTCCAATCCAGTACTGCGTTCAGCAAAGAAGAGAGGACACTATAATTTATAGAAAATTACTTCACCAAATAGTATTTCCTGACAGCCCCTTTAAAGCACTTCGGAAGCATTTCTAATTTGCAGATGCTTAACTCTACTTCCGAGTAGTACTCAATCAAAAATAAGGAATGGATAGTCGATTTTAAGATGTGGGCAACAATATCTTATTTCATTTTAAATATCTAGAATGATCACTGATCTACAGCGAAAGAGGTAGATCAACTCAAGAAATGAGAAGGACAAGATGAAACCTCATGAAGATTTTCTTTGCATCAACAAACCCCTATTTCCTTGAAATATGAAATGATTTCATTTCTCATTTGTGCTGATTACATTACAGCATTTTAAGATACTTGAACACATACTATAGGACCCTTGTTTACTTTTCCTGAAGATACAAAAGTAATAAAGAAGAGAATAACTGTGAAATGGCAGTGTAATAAAAAAGGAAATTTATAGAATATTTACTAACAAAAGTCTGAACAAAGGTGAGAGTCTTCATTTTCCAAAGCAATCTACAAGTAAAGGGAAATGAAGTAGAAAGGGGGAGTATTCACATGAAATGCGATGGTTTATGCACAGCTCTCAGTAAATCCCTCCGAGACCCTATTAATGGTAATTGAAGAATTATTAACTTCTCTGCCATGGAATCTGCTCACAGCCCCTGAATCAAGTGAACAAAATTAACATCAGCTGTAATGGGACAAATTGATATCAGCTGCCCTATCCACACAGGACTCATCATTGCTGTGATACCGTTTTGAAAAAAAAAAATCTAATCATGAGAAAAGTGTTAAGCAAGTGTAAAGTCACATATAACTCTCACATCCTGTACTCTTGTGTATTTTAAATAGTAAGTCTTTCCTTGAGGCAACTGGTAGCTCTTTATCAGAACTTTGGGTTACTCTTTATCAGAACTTTATCAGAACTTTGGGTTACTCTGGGCCATCCTTGTCTACATAGACTGATGCTGCATCCACACAGGACCTAAATATTACATATTCTCCTTCACTGATATCCCAGAACCCAACCTCATATTCAGTGGGAATCTTGTGTATCAATACACCCCTGAGTTGATAGGACAAAAAGGGATCATTTTCAACATTTGCACATCAGTAATTTATGGTAGGAATTCTTTATGCTGTAAAGGGAGCCTGGATGGAGAGAAGGAAATGGGATGTAAGAAAGGAATATCCTAAAGATCTAACCTTGGCTATCATTAGGAAAAAAAGAAAAGTATTGTTGCAGTAAAAATAGAAATGAAGTTTTCCTTCTCCTGACAGCAAGGAAAACAAAGGGAACAGTGAACACACAGGCTAGAGACGAAGCATAACCTGGCCTGAAACAGTTATCACTCCTAGTTTTAACTGCTACTAATCTGTAGTGGCTGTAACTAGATTTGTTCTTCACAAAGCTAACCTCACTCCCTGACACTATGTAAATTACATTCTGCACCTATCACCCCTAACCCTGTGTGAGTTACATCCTGGGCCTCTCCCTAGCCTTATTCCATCCCTGTACTTACATTTCCTATGCCCCCTTGTAACAAATCACCCCCTGTAGCTTTTGCATTTCAGAAAGAAGGTCGCTGGCCCATAAACCAGAGACAAATGGACCCAATTACCAGAGTGCTAGTCCCCAATTACCGGGCGATGCCAGCTTTGACTGTTTTGAAATAATGCAAAGGAAAAAGAATGCAAGACATTCACTACTTTGATCCTTATCACATGCCCTGGACTGCGAGCCCCACGTATAAAATCTTCTCTGATTCCCCAAGGAGGGGGGCACAGTTCTTGAGGCGCCAGCCTGCTGTGTCTTCCCTTTGCCTGGCAAAGAAAACAGAAAGCCTATTTCTTATCCTCCAAATTTCCGTCTGCGTATTTCTATTCGGCATCAGGGCACAGGGAGCCAAAATTTGTTGGCAACAGTATTGAAAGCAAATTTGTTAGGCAGGACCACCAGAGGTAGAGAAGTAAATGTTTGCAAGTTCTAAATACATGGGATTTCAGCAAGAAAAGGGGACACAGCCGCTGATCTGGGTCACAAATTTTACCTGAGAACCTGCCATTTCTTCCTCTTCCTCCTCCACTTTTAGGTTCCTTTCTCAGGCAATATTATGTAGATATATGGCACCTGTACATCTTTGAGGGCATCAGCACAGCGCCTTCACCTGCAACCCCCACTCTCAGAGGCAGGCCACTGAAATGCAGAAAGACCACGCTCCCCTCTCCTTTGTCACATGACAGATTCAGGAAGAAATGCGCTCCTACATGAAGGCCAAGGATATTCTCATTCCCTGTTTTCATACGCCCTTCTGTCTCACAGTCAGCCAGGAATGCCGCTACAGCAATGGGGTATGTGGGGTGCACGGCCCTGACCCACCTACCCAGACTCTACTACCTTTCCTTAAACCAAAGACTGGACTCAAGTCTCATACCACAGAAATATGAGAATCCTCTTGCATAACCCTGATTTCACCCTGGAATTGCCTGGGAATGTAATTAAAGCGATTTTATTTGTAATCTATATAAATCATGTTCACCTGAAACTATGTTGAAACCCTGAATCAAATACAATATTGTATGTCAATTATACTTCATTTTAAAAAAATGCACACTCACCCAAGCCAGTAGACAGAATCTGTGAGGGAGGTCACAGGTAATAGTAGTAATTAAAACTCTCCAAGTCATCTTTATTGTAAGCCTAGAGTGCAAAGCACTTATGTAAATCTTGCCTCTCAAACTTCAATATGCATACAAAGCATTCAAGCACCCATGGAAAAAACTGGGATTTTGCAGGTTTGGAGTGGGGCCCATGAATTGGCAGCTTTAACAAATTCTTCCTTGTACCGAGGATGCTCCCCAGACCTGTTCTTAGTAGCGCTAGAGAAAGCAGGCACACCACACCTCAGCCCCTTCCACCAAATACCTTATCTCAAAGTGACTATTATTGGTTCTGTGTACTTAAAAAATTATTCACAACCTAAAAGTTGAGAGTTATGTTTTATTCAGCGGGAATTTTTAGGGCTTGAAGCCCGGGAGGCAGAATCTCAAGTAACCCTGAGAACATTGCTCCGAGGCGGCGAGGTGGGGAGCCAGGTTATATAGACATTTTGCAACAAAGTGCAGGTAGTCAGGAAGATAAAAGGATTATTGTTAATTCAAGAAAACCAGATATCCCAAGTTAAGGAATTTAGCGCTTTTCTATGTATGGGAAGATGCAAGAGTCTGGGCTCACTGAAATCATTCCTTTGATATGCACCTCAGCTATCTGAGGCTAGTATCCTGTATTTTCACATTGTGAGTTTCCTCAGGGCTCACGGTAGGGAGTGGCTGCAGTCTGATGGCTGCTAGATGGCAGCTGTTCTTTCCTTCCTGAGTTCCCTCAGGGCTCACCAGGTCTCATTGCAGGGCTGCAAGTGCTGATGACTGTGACATCCTTTGTTTACTGATATGGCAGGAAATACTCCTTTTCTCAGTTCCAAGAAAGACCACCATCAACATCTCGAAGGATCACGTTTGGCTGGCACTTTAAAGTTTACAGAAGGCAATAAAGGCTGTAACATCTGAGTAAGTTTATCTGTTAAACAACATGTATATAGTCATTAGTGCAACGATTATTGAGCATCTACTATGTGTTTACAGGTAGGTTATGGTTTTGGAAACCTCATGGATATTATTGGAGTTAATCTTCATGATACCCTCGGATTTTGGCACTAGGAGTCTCATAATAACCATGAGGACATAGATACTAGGACTCACCTTTCTCTCTCTTCTTCTGTTTCCCTATCATTGATTTTTTTAAAAAAGTGTTTGCAGGACTTCCCTGGTGGCGCAGTGGTTAAGAATCCGCCTGCCAATTCAGGGGTCATGGGTTCGATCCCTGGTCCGGGAAGATCCCACATGCTGCAGAACAACTAAGCCTGTGTGCCACAACTACTAAGCCTTCACTCTAGAGCCACAACTACTGAAGCCCGCAAGCCTAGAGCCCATGCTCCGCAACAAGAGACGCCACCGCAATGAAGCCCATGCACTGCAAGGAAGAGTAGCCCCCGCTCGCCTCAACTAGAGAAAGCCTGTGTGCAGCAACGAAGACCCAACACAGCCAAAAAAGAAAATTGTTTGCATACAATAGAAGTTACCTACAGATGGCTTCCTCTTAATTCAGCTCCACCTTAATTCGGGTAACCTGTCTTTAGGTAAGGTCTCCAAACAGGGGTGTGGAAATGGGAGGAAGAGGCTCAGATGAAAAGCAAAGAAGGAAGTTTCAGGAGAACTTGCAAGAGAAAAAAGGGCCACAGAGACGAGCAGAGCCTGATCCACAAAAATACCAGCGCTTTCACAAGCCCTGCATTCATGGCCATCAGCTACGTTTTCAACATACCTACAGCCACCCAGGCCTAGAGCCGGAAAACTGCAAGCCCAGGAGTCAAGCCAGGTATTACAGGGTCCAGAGTCCTGCCTCTGGAGAAATAGAGGGAAGTCAGCCGGCAGACAGCCTTCACTCTGTCCAGCCACTAGGCCACCAGATCAGGCTGGAAGGGCCCCCGTCAAATGCCGAAAGCAGACCTCTGTCCCCTATTTGAGGCGAGGCAACTTGAGCCAGAGGGTCAAAGCCACTCTGTAACCAAGGCCTCAGGTCCGCCCGCGACCTTGAAGTTGCTCCAAAGCCTTCTCCTGGCCCTGAGGCCCAGCCAGGGAGCCTTAGCTGGGTTGCACCAGTCCTCTGGCGCCGCCTGGCGGATATCTGCTGGAACAACAACTCAGCCCTTCAAACAGCTTCCCCCTGCCCTGGGGGCTACACTGGCCTCGGGCACCAGCCCACCTGATTTCCTATCTCCCCTTCCTCTAAGGACAGTGAAGTGCCCCACTTAGGGTCCTACTGTCTCGCAAAGTTTCCCAGGGCACTCATCCCTCCCTACAACACCCCATTACTTTATTCCAATTAGGCCTTAAAGTGACTTGATGTCACCTGGCTTTCAATCAATTCAGCTCCCCCTCAATTCAGGTGCCCTGGCTTTAAGTGAGGTCCACAAACAGGGGTGTGGGACAGGAGGAAGAGGCTCAGATGGTAAGAGAAGAAGGAAGTTTCGGGAGATCTAGCAAGAGAAAGAAAGGGCACAGGGATGAGCAGAACCTGACCCACAAAATACCAGCGGTTTTACAAGCTCTGCATTCACTACCAACAGCCTCGTTTTCAACATGCCAACACCCATCCAGGCCTAGAGCTGGAAAACTGCAAGCCCAGGAGTCAAGCCAGGTATCACTGGCTACGGAGTCCTGCCTCTGCTGGCCTTGGGCACCAGCCAGCCTGATTTCCTACCTCCTCTCCCTCTAAGCTCAGTGAAGTGCCTTATACAGGGGCATATATATCAAGGGCACTCATCCCTTGATATTTCACCCCACTACTTTAAATCATGTAGCCTCTGAAATCACCTGAGTCTGCTTTAATTCAGGTGACTTGAAGTCTAGTGACTTGGCCTTGCTGTAAATCAATCATCTCCACCTTAATTCAGGTGAACTGGCTTTAGGTCAGCACTGCCCTAGAGGGGTGTGGCGACAGGAGGAAGATGCTCAGATGGAAAAGGAATAAAGAAGTTTCGAAAGAACTCTTGAGAGGAAGAAAGGGCACAGGGATGACCACAGCCCGCCCACCAAAATACCAGCACTCTTACACACTCCCGAGACATGATCGCCGACCCCCTTTTCCAGATGCCAACACCCACTTTCCCAGTAACCAACACCTTCACTCTGGGCACCACCTTGGGGTTCCACCAACCCCACCTCCCGCCCCGTCTCAGAGCCTGGAAGTCTGACCTGGGAGGAGCAGCTGGGCTCCGCCGGTGCTCCTGAGCCCTCTTGCGTCCATCCCCTCTAACGACAGCTCTCGTCCCTTCCTCCTGACGGCCCAGCCCAGGGGCTTGCTTGGCCTTGGGCACCTTCCAGCCTGATTTCGTTCTTCCTCTCCCTCTAAGTGCAATCGACTGCTCTACAGAGGGGCGTATTTATCTCTCAAAGTCTCTCAGGGCACTCAGCCCTCCCTACTCCACCCCACTACTCCGTTCACCCTTCCTCCCTCCACCTCCGGAACCCATGGGGCAGCACTCCTTAAGCTCCAGCCCCCTGCGACCATCTCTGCAGCCTGGATTCCTCCCGGAGTCTGGAAATTTCTGGGACTGGAAGCCAGGCTTGCAAGGTCACCGGTTGCGGGGTGGTACCTGGAAGACGGGGAAGGGGTGGGGAACTGGAGCCTTAAAGCCCGCCCACGTGCTTCAAGGGGAAGGAGGAACGCATCATTCTAACTGCTTCTCAGGGGTCAGCGGTGATCAAAACTCACTTGAGGCAGCAGGGACCACCTCCTAACTGTCTCGCTCGATTCTGCCATAAGGGTCCCGGGGCGTCTGTGATAGCTCAGGTCCCGACCTCTTTTCTAGGTGAGGCCACCGCTTTCAGGGGTCCCCTCCCGCCTGGTGCTTTATCTCAGAGAGGAAGGAGCGCAGAGGGGCTTGGCTGAATCAAGGGACCTGCTAGCTTACAGATGAGTTTTAAGTCAGAACGCCGCAAGACGCAATTAAATATTATTGGAACCTAGTGTAAGAGCGGGAGGGGATGTTAGGAGGCTGAGGCTGAGTCCGACCGCAGCGGGTCCAGCCTTGGGACCCCGCACAGGCGCCCCCCCACCTCGCTTCCCCGCCTTCAGGAGGAGGGGCGCTGCGACTACAGCCCGGACTCTGCACCTCCCCTCCCCAATTCCCATCGGGACGCGCAGGGCGGCCCCCTCCCCACCCCGGGAGGCCCGAGCAAGCCGGGCGGAGGGCACCGGCGAGAGGAGGGACCAAAGTTCCCCCGGACTAAGACGCTGTGTGCAGCTCTTCCTGAAAAGCTGCAGCAGCAGCCACTTTGAGCGAACCCAGTGCGCCTGGAGCAGCAGCCCGGGGACGCGGTGAAGGGTCGGGACCGCCTTACCTGGCTCGCCGCCCGGAGGGCAGACGGGGTTTCGGCCGCCGGGGTCTGTCCCGAGCGCAGTGGCAGTGACGCTTTGGGCGGGGTCGGGGGTCGCGCCGCCCTCCTCTCAGGCTTTGGGACAATCAGCGACCGTGGAGGCAAGAGAAGCGGAGCGAGGAGTTCAGGGTCCTTGCGGACCCTCGCGCAGTTCTGGGCGGCGGGGCGGGGGCGGAGGCGGGGCTGCTTGGCCCACAGTCAAGGGCCTGGCCTCAGGTCAGGTGCCCCGCCCTAACGCCAGGTGCCCCGGCTTACGGTTGACAGCAGAGTCCTGGGATTTAGGTATCGTTCATCAAGAATGCAGCTTACTGTAAAGCAATTATACTCCAATAAAGATGTTAAAAAAAAAAAAAAGAAGTAGGATTAAATGTTTGAAGCTGTAAAAGAGAAAATGGGATATATGAGCAAGGCACAATTTATTCTCACAAATAACCAAGCCAACTTGGTAAAGTTTCAAATACAACTTCCGGAAACAGAACATTTCCATTGGAATAAAACCCCCAATGGATGAGTACACCTAAAATCAGACATAGATGACAAAAGAAGTAAACTGAAAGTTAGATGTGAAGCCCTTCCCCATAAAGCAGGCTAGAGAGACAGAGGGAGAAAAGATTTTAAAAAAGAAGAGAAAAAGAATGGGGCTTATGGTACAAAAAAGTGTGGGTGGCTCAGAAGGGGGTTGAAGATTTCTACCACAATAGGTAGGACAGGGGCTGGATAATAGAGGGCTTTGTACTCTGAAGACTTTGATTTTACTTTTGAGACACTGAGAAATCACAGGTTTTTTAAGCACGGGTGACGTGATTTGTCGTGGGTTTTGTCAAGAGTATTCTGGTAGCACTGTGTAGAGTGGTAGGTGAGGAAGCTGGTGTTTGCAGGAGAGGTCTGAGGCAAGGAGGTGAACTGAGACGTGACTGCAGAAGGCCATGTGGAGGGATAGAGAAAGTGACCATGAATCCACTTTTTGGGTGAGGAAGAGGGAAAAATTCAGAAAGACGTCCAGATTGCAGTTAGCTGAATAAATGGGAGGGAAAACTTTTCTTTTAGACGCTTGGATTTTTTTTTAAGGTGAAGTTTTTTATTTGCAAGATATTTGAGAACTTTATGGACTGAAGGAAAGGGAGATTGAAGATATAAGAGACTGTAATTAATGCTGTGAGGGCTATAGACAGCTCCTGTTGATGTCTAAGATTAAGGATTCTGCCAAGAGGGTGGCTGAATTGATGTACTGTGAGATCTACAGAGGGTCGGGAATGAAGTGGGGTGAGGACGAAGAAAGGTGACACAGTCAGTAAAAAGAGAGGGCTTGAAGGACTTCCTGGAAAGTCAAAGAGGAGGTGTGTTTGGGGGGAACACCAAGTAGATGTTTAGTAAATGCTGCTTAGGTTACATGATTACTTAAGGGGGTCTGTGATAAAATTGAATGATCCCGGAAACAGAGTTAGGAAAATGAAAAGAATTTTAGGGTATATTCTGTCCCACTCGACTGGCTTATTATCAGCCCGTCTGGCTCTGATGAGCAGTGATGTGTAAGTCTCCAAGTGTTCACACAGGTGCTCACGCCCTCAGAGTATTCCAGGGGTCCTTGTGGGAGTGAAGGAGCGGCAACAGAGTTAGTATTCCAAGCAGAGTAATCTCTCTCCTCTCATCAACTTACTAATTTTCGCATTTTTTTGTAATATTAGAAGAAAAAATGGCTTAAAGCTCTCTATATTCTCTTATTTTTCAAATACTAATTACTCTTGAGCTCTGGTAAATCCTCTTTACTCTTACCTTTGGAAAATAGGTTCTCCCAGCTTTTACTTCTACACCTTAAGTAATCAAATTACAGTTTTTTGAGTGCTCTGTGTTCATAAAATTGAAGGATTTGTATGACTAGCTTACCGTGTAATAAAAGAAAAATGTATACAAAGTTTAGAAGGGACAGTTAACCAGTAATTAAGGGCATTTCATGAAACAGCTTTCTGTGTGTGTGTGTGAATATTTCTCTTAAATGTGTTTTGGCCAAATGCTGTCATGGAAAGTTGTTTTTCTTAAATTGGATATAATTTGTATTATCTATCTGCTGAAAGGGCCTAGAAGCAGTGGTATGCTATTAGCAATGTACCTTGAGACCAGATCTTCGTTCCTAGAAAAAACATCTCTTGCTGAAAGAACCCAGCACTTGCAGAAATAGCTGATTCCAGGGCTGGTGAAGGGAAAGTACAAACTGGAACATTTTGTGTCAGAAAGCAAGAAAGTGCTCAAAGAAATGGTGAGGTCATGTCAAAAGGACACAGGAGTCAGCTTTACGGAGATCTAAAGTATCGTGTCTGGAGCTATTTGATATCAAAATAAAATGGATTATAGACCTATTAAATAGGAATCCATATTTTAATACATAAGTAAACACATGGGTGTAAGAAGAAGCTTCTGTGTACCACGGACGGTCAACTAATAAGTTTGTAAGAATGAAAGAGAAAAATCATTTCGCAGCCATCATGGTAGTAAGTGTTTCAGACAATCATCAGGGGATGTTAAAACTAGAGAGTGGAAGTTTTATGAGGAATAGGACATGTATATAGTCTAAAAGAATCCCTCTGCAAATTACTTATTGATAACAAAGCAAGAAATGATAACTTCACAGTAAAGAAACTCCCCCTTAACTGAGTGATCACGTTAGTATTGCGTGTATGGGACTTGCTGATAAGCTCTACTTCCTGGTGTGCTGCACTAAGCAGGATACAGTACCACTTCTGTGATATTTCTGCACAAAATGCATAATGTTGAGTCTCATCATGCAGGAGTATCAGGCAAACCCCAACTGAGGGACATTACATGAAATAGCTGACTTATATTCTTCAAAAATGTTAATGTCAAAGATAAAGGCTGAGAAATAAACTGTTCTAGATTAATGGAGACTAAAAACTAAAGATTAAAATGCATGAAAACAAATTGCATTGTGTTGTCTTAGATCAGATCCTAGATAAGAAAAACAAAAAGTTGCTAAATAAGACTTTATTAGGACAATTGGTAACATTTGAGGTCTGTAGATTAGATAATTATATTTTATCAATGTTAAATTTCCTGATTTTGATCATTGGACTGTGATTATGTAAGTGAATGTCTCTGTGCTTAGGAAATACATCCTGAGAATGTGTCTATGACTTATTTTCAAAAGGTTTAGGGGAAAAAATATTTAGAGAGAGGAAAAGAGTGATAAATTGGGCAAAATGTTAAGTTGATGAACTTGGATGAAGGGTGTGCAGGTGTTCCATGTGCCATCCTTAAACATTTTAAATTTGCAGTTAATTCAGAATGAAACAAATATATACATATATACCTTTTAGTATATCTTTTCTATACCAGAATTCTTATTACACTGGAATATATAAAACTAACCACTAAAAAGACTTAACCTTGCTTCTCCTAAATAGTTTATCAGTGAATGATATTCAGGCATGCTCAAGTAGCCTTGAAGAGAGTTTCAAAAGAGACCTGTCAGCTCTTCTTACCCTAACTAGTGTCGTAATGGTGAATGTGTGAGGGCAGTCAAGATCAGCTTCCTGAAGAGTATACCTTGAGTAATGGTCTTGTTTTCTTGTTTTTATTTTAAAGCATTATTGGTCTTTGGTCTTTTCTTTCAGATTCTGGGCCTCTGAACCTATATCATTAGTTACCCATGTCTATATTAATTGATAGGACCTATTCATGCTCACATTGGCAAATCTTTAATTCGGCAAATCTTTAAGTACCTGTCGTGTGGGAGGAATGTATATGGAATTATAAATGACATACTTCAAACTACATTCTTGATTACTTTCTCCCTTCTTTCCTCTATTTCACATCCTGGGAGTCATCTCTCTCTCTTAATTTCTTTGGTGTCAGCAACTTTTATCAGTTCTTTTACTTCATAACTTGTACTCAGATTTTGCTGGAGCTCTGAACACCTGCAATATGGTTGCGGCTTCCACTAAGTTTCTCTGCACTTCCTACTTTCTGGCATGACGGGATGTTCCAGACTCAACTTGGGCAACCTCTGGAATCAGCCATTTCTCTTGGTTCGTTTTAATGGGGGTTGGTATTTAGAAACGAAGATCTGGGCAAGTTGATTCTCGAGTACTCGGTCTGCTGTTTGGCTTGTCATGTGTGTTCACTACATTTATTCTTAGACTTTTTTCGTGGGTGGAGAGAGTCCCAAAGAACATAGTATGTGAATTCTTTTGCCTTTAGTGACGTACTGTTGGGAAGGCCTTTTTCCTCCATCTTCAATATTCCTATGCTTTTTGAGAAGGAGATTTATAGATCCTGGTCATAAAGGAAGCAGATTACCCTGTGTGTTATGTATGTGTACGTAAAGTTGGATGTTGATAGGAATCTATATCCCTGGATGGGTATGTAGGTTTTCATCTTTCTGGGAAGCATATCGAAGTGACATCTACTTTTATATACATATTTATGGTTTTCACTAACAATTTCTATTATATCTTTTGTTAGATTTGGCATCATTTTTCAGATGAAACTTGATTTCAGGTGGAATTTTAAATTTAAAAATCTTTAGTATGTCTATTAGCATGAAAGCAAAATATGACCCTTTAATAAATTAAATTGGAAAAATTGTCTCAGAGCTTGCCATTTTAAGAATTTAGTTGGGCCAAAAATATTATATGTATGCATACAAATATATACACATATAAACTTGGGCAAATTTGGTTAAGGAAAATAGACATGGGAGACAAAGGTAGGCAAGGGGAAGAGGTAGGAAAAGGTAGGACGTGTGCCGAGAAACAGTAAGTCCCTCAGACAGTTGGATTAGAGCACTTGTATAGGGAAGGAGACAAACATAAAAGGAAAGGATAAACAACAAGGACCTACTGTATGGCACAGGGAACTATATTAAATATCCTGTAATAACTATAATGCAAAAGAATCTGAAAAAGAATATATATGTGTGTGTGTGTATAAAACTGAATAACTTTGCCGTACCTGAAACGAATACATTATAAATCAACTATACTTCAATAAAAAGTTGTTTTGGAAAAAAAAAAAGGGGGAAGGTTTGCACCAGGTGGTAGAAACCTTTAATGCCCAGCTAAAAATTCGGGTTATTTTCTAGCGATTCATCATAAAATTATTGTGGATAAAACCATGTCCTTTAGTTTAGATGCTGAGAAAGGGGACACAGCATTGCCCAGCCCTCAAGGTGGGTCTGTTCCTCTCAAGGAATAAATACGTATTTGAATCATGAATTCCTGTTTCCCAGGGAATGTCTTACAATTATGTGCGGCAATTCAGAATGCATGAGAAGTGTTCATGTTTTGTTTTCTTAAATCCTGCCATTTAGTATTTACTTCTTGTTTATGACTGTACTATGAACCTTATTTTAGGAGAATGTACCTAATAAAAGCGAGGTATTAATTTACTTTTCTATCTAGGTAATGAAGCATATATGTGTATACTTTGGAGGAAGTGAAGCAGATGAGCTGGTATTTATCGAGGGCCATATATACCACCCAGTATGTAGGTAGCTTTGTTCACGCCATCCCAGTCAGTCCTCACAAACAGCTCTTACAAACAAGCAGTGGTTATCTTCTTTTATAGGTAAGGAAATTGAGGTTTTGAGGGGTCACATCCAAGTGACGTTGCTAGTCGTTGTCAAGGGGGAAATCCAAAGGTGGGTCTCTCTACTTGTATGAGGATTGCCAGTCATTCATAGGATTGTTTTCTAAGATCTCATAAGTCTACAGTGAAGGGATTGCTGTGCTCTTCATACATAGAAGCTTAAGGCCAGGAGGTAAAAAATGATGTGGATGGAGAGTAGTTACAAGTGATATTTGCTAGCCTGCAAAAATAAGAACAGAAAATGGGCCAAGAGGAGGATTCCTTATAGCCAGGCAGAAACGTCTGCTAGAATATGTAGGAAGGAATCACAGCATCATAGGACTTGAGTGAATGTGAGCCTGAGGGAAGATTGGTAGCAGTGATTTTATCAGAGTGAGTCATCTGACAGCTCTAATCAGAATCACCCTCTTTATTATAGCTTAGGTCGTCCATGTGCCTATTTCTAGAAAAGACTGAATCAAGACAAGTGAAACATACCGGAAGATCCTGGCCTGAACATTATAATTGACCTGGCAAGAAAGTGAGCTTCAGATCTGACAGCTTAGTAGTGGTGGTGGTGGTGATGTTAGAAGTACTTGACAGTCTGTGTTTTCCTTCTACAGCATTATTTTCCAAACTTCCACAATTCCTGGAGGGGGAGGAAATTGAAAATATGTCTCCAGGGATCTTGAGGCATCAGCTGAAGTGATCGGGAATTTTTTTGGAAATCTCCTCTTTTCTCTTTAGGCCATCTTCATTTTCATATCTATTTGTTTTCATTGAAATTACTTCTCTTACTGGTTAAATATTTCTTTACCCCCATCCTAAATCACCCAGTGGAATTGACAGTTTGGGAAAATGTGCTTATTTCACTGGCCTGGCATCTCCCGCCTCTGCGCCGGGTGGGTGCCCCATGTGACAAGCACCATCTCCCAGGGTTTGAGCTCCCACAGAGGCTTTACAGGTAGCACACGGGGCTGCCACACCCCTGTTGACTTCCCACCCCTGTGACTCCCTCACTTCTGGTTCCTCCCTATTTATCACACTGTCATGGTCTCTTTCTTTTCTGGATTGGCATGACTTTATTTTAAGGGCTTTATCTCTTGATGTGCCCAACAGTTTTATTTTTAGAATTTCTTTTTTTGGTCTTACCAGGGGAATGTAACCAAATATCTAGCTATCTATCTGAGTCTTGCAGGTACATACTTTTTCCTCACGATGCTGCTTGCTCTTTCACTTAAGGCACAGTTGCTGCAGATATGACATGACAGAGGGCAGGCTTAGCCTGGGTGTTGTTTGTGGCCAGTCTCTGCTGGCACTGAGTCAGCATGAAGGCCCAGATCTGTGTGTGTGGAGCTGCGGGTGGGATGGGGGAGCAAATTGTCATCTCTGTCTCTTGGATAGGAGGGAACGAGCGCAGGCCAGCATGTACGGAAACTAATTTCAGGTCACGAGTGCCAGCTTTATGATTGTTATATATATTGTATTTTCTAGTGATTCCCAGTTGATTTCCAGCCTTTGTTACAGCCTTGACAAGAGTTCAGTGCTTTCTGGTAATTTAACAGCAGCAAAGATTTCCTTTTGTAAAGCATTTTTATACCTAAATGTTATAGGAAAAGGATTATTGCTGATTTACTGATACTAAAGACTTAGTTCACGTTAAGCCCTCGAGTCCTTTGTTTAGGGTGTCATTTGTGTCCAACCTGTTTTCTTCTCCTGAAACCCTATTGTCTACCTTGAAGTTGTCTAATCTTGCTTGATCCCCTGTTTCCCCACTATCCCTCTGCAGAACCACCTTTTGTACCAAATGCAATTGCATTCCTGTCTTTTGAATGACATCTGCTACAAAAGTAGCTTTTTACATAGGCCTTGCAGATTTCAAAATCTTTTTTTTTAAACTAACCTGTCTTTATATCTTAGGAACTATTCTATGAGATAGACAGCTTGGGGATTGTTATTACTCATTTTATGAATGAAAAAAGAAGATACCAATGGTCGTGACTTGCAACTTCATGCCAAAGCCCCAGGTCTCTGGGGTTTCAATCTGCTGAA
>NW_006789884.1:12661-13457 GCF_000442215.2 Lipotes vexillifer | reverse complement strand
GCTGAACCATTCTGCTTCAGTACCCTAGTTTCTAGAAACATTTCCAGTTTTCCCAAAAGTGGGAAGAATTTATTATGTAGGTTGAGTTGTCTACAAAGATAGCTCTAAGATATTTCAGGTTTTTTTTTTTTTTTTAAGTTTTAAAATCAGGGAAGAAACGAGTTTTCTGAATTTCCAAATAGGACTGGTTCCTATATTAGATAGGTTATATATGTTTACTTCCTGAGAACAAAGTGGACTGAATCAGAGAAGATAGTGAGTTGGCTAAGTTTTCATTTTTCTCTTTATTTCTGGGACTAGTATTTTATCTCCTCTTTGTTGAAATATTGTGAGTAAGTCATGGGTGGAAGAGTCACACTTTGTGGTTCTTAGTAGGAATTTCTGTGTCCATGAGGTTTCTCAAAGGTAGTATTAGAGGTCCTCTAGCTATGTGAGAGTTTTTGAAAATCTAATAGAAATGGTAGATTTCCATGTGGTAAATCCATGGATCTTAAAATGTCAAGCTTCTTTACTTTTGGCTGGAATTTAATGCACCTGATTAGAAGCCCTGTTTGGCAGAACATGGGCATGACTGATTAATGAGAGTTTTCATTTGTTTGTAGACAAGGAGTCGGTGAGGAGAGAATAAAATCAAGTGACTGGTCTCCTAAGGCTCCAGATAGTTAGGAGTCTGAGATCTGTGCTGCAGTGATGGAAGATGTCCACCAGGTGGCACCAAGGATTTGCTTAACTGTTGGTTCCCCAGCTAGTTAGCGACTGGACCACCTGAAGCCCATTTAAACTTCTCGCCCCCCCT
>NW_006789884.1:0-12478 GCF_000442215.2 Lipotes vexillifer | reverse complement strand
CCCCCCCCGCCCACCTTGTAAACTATGGCTCAGCTGCAGCCACACCGTCAGCTCCGGTCCCTGACTTCCCCTGCACCCACCCACTCAGCGCTGCTGCTGCTGCTGCTCTGTATCAGCGTGGGTGTTGACTCTTACCCTGGATGGGAAGCTTCTTGAGAGCAGCGCCAAATGAATTTACTTTAAAGCTTATTCCTTTCAGTATTTCCAGCAGTGCCGGGCACAGGACCTCTGAGTTGCAGTGTTGAGTTAACATCGCTTGGTGATCCGTGGGCTAGTTGTGACCCTCCATTGCGTTCACGTTCAGTATGTTTTTTTGTCTTGAAGGGCATGTTTATTTTCCCAGCTACATAAATGACTTACTGGAGGGGGTTGTGTAGTTTCATAAACCTTACTCTAAATTGCACCCTGACCAACCACTTTCACTAACTTCCAAGACAGTTACAGAGATCATTCCTGTGGAATGATGGGTCTTCCCTGCAGCCCTGCAGTTGGCCTTGGCGGTGGGACTTCCCTGCGTGTTAGGCAGCAGATGGCCTCGGAGTTGTTAGGCTGCGCGCCGTGTGGGTAGGAGCTTGGGAAAAGCAGAAAGGAATCCTCCGTAGCTCTCATCCCTCTGCCTTATCTGGGCTCCCAGCGGGGCCTCCCACAGCGAGCGGGTTAGGCCTGGAAGGGAGGCCTCTTGCCAAGGAAGGGCCGGCCCGGGAGGAGCAGTAGTATCACAAGCATATTGTAGCTGGATTGTGTCATTTTATTGGAGACCATTAAGGAAATGGACGTTCATTTTTTCTTTTTCAGAAAGCAGATAATGGCTTCTAAGCCAATTGGAAGGAAATTTGAAAAGGTTTCATAACAGTGTTATTTCATTATTACAGCCAGCCTCCACAGGCAACCAGGTTGTTTTCAGGCCTGACCCTGGCTCTGGCTTTTTCGTTGTGTGGATACCTTTCCAAAGTGTCTGATTTGATGACACATTCAGGGGTTCTGTGTTTGATAGCAGACCTAAGAGTGTGCAGAACTCTGAGCAAACAGCATTTACATTTACCTAATGTAATTTAAAAAATGAGCCACAGTCTAGGTGATACTGGAGATGGTAATACTGATGTGGTGCGTCTGGGCGTTTCTTGAAAGGCTGTTTGTTTAGCTCCCTAGTGAATTTGATAAACCAAGGCCATATTTTTATTTCTAGAGCTGGGAGTTCCCCAAGCTGGCCGTTTTGACCTTTGAATGTTAGGAGCCCCAAAAGTTCTGATCATGAGACAAGGAAAAGGCAACAGCTTTTCTTGTCCATTAAAAAACCCAGGACCCACTCCTGGCATTCCATTGTCCTACAAAGAGCAGAGAATGGGACCCCTGCTCTTTGGGGTGGTGTTACTTTAAAGACAATCAGAATCTACCCGTTAAATGCTTATCTTCTCTGTGAATCTGTGTCTTGGTTATTATTACCTTTGGCAGTTGAATTTAAATCCATTGGGGGTGGGGTGGGGTAGTTTGTAAGTACATTTTCAGAAATGCATCTAAAAGTCTTTTCAGGAAAAATTTGGGACCTGCTAGTGCAAATTAGCATCGCTAATCCAGCTGCTTTGTTTTTAGGTGATTGGCGAGGACAAGGTGGCGGTGCCCTCCCACCTCTGCAAGGTGATCCTGGTGCCCAGAAGCCCGGGGTCTACTGAGCCCCTGGCACTAGGGGCTTCGTGGTTCCCAGCGAGGCCATTGGCTTCCAGCCCCAATTAAGTGAGCTCCAGGCGAGCCTGCAGGACTTGGAGAAGTTGTCAAGACTGGTGTTTTTCCCTCATCTGGGTGGAAATAGTGACATCAGGAACGTCTGCTTGGTGGACACCTGTAAGCTCCTGGATTTCAGGAAGTTCACTCTGAGCACAAGAAAGATTCAGGGAGCCCGATCGGTACTCAGACTGGAAAATCCTTTCATGGAAAATTTGCGGAACGCAGGCATTGAACCCAGTGAGGACTTCATGACTCACTGCAAGAAGAAGCTGGAAGAACTCAAAGCTCAGAGCAGTCAGGAGTCCTGGAAAGAAAGCCCTCGTAGTTCACCTCTCAGAAGTGTGACATTGTCTGTAATGAAGCAGGTGCAGCCTCTTTGGGATACTATGTTTTAGTGGCTCTGCTTTAAAATGATGGACTCCTAAATTTCAGACTAAATTTCTCCCCAAAAGATCAAAGATGTCAAATGTTTTGGTTGGTATTTTATTTGACGTGGGAAACTAAGGAAACTGTTAACGCCTGCAGATCACGGGCTGGTCTTGTGTCAAGTTAACAGGAGGGCTGTGTCTGTAGGATGACTCTGTGTGCGTGTCCCTCTGGATGTATCGTATGTGAAGGCGTGATATTTTCTGCCTCCAAATCATACAGTGTCTTTGATGTATCTGCTCAGCCTTCGTGGAAACCAATATTGTACGTGTTCTTTCCCTGGGACTTGAGCTGGTCTTAGAGGTGGCTTTTGGATATCCCCTGTGCATTGTCCTGACCATGTGTATCATATATTTGTTTCTCGTTCCTCCCCTCATGGGCCTGCTGTTCCTCCTCTTCTGTCAACTACACTTTCTGCTCACTTAGTATGTTCTATATACTAAGCTCAGTGCTTTACATGTATTATCCTACAACTACCCGCTGAGGGAAATGCCACTGTCCTCATTTTACCCAAGAGGAAATTGAGGCTTAGAGAGCTGAAGTATTTTGCCCAAGGTTCATCTTTCCAAAGAAGTAATCCACAAGGAATGGGCGTACAACATGGGGTACATTAAAATCTTCCCTGACACAGAGGCTTTTGACTCAGAAAGACATACGTCCTGAGTGATGTAAGGGGTGTCTGTGATCCTGGGGCCTGCTTGGCAAGAGGGGTCTGGTTCCTTGTCTGCCATCAAGCCAAAGGGACTTTAATGTCCTCTGACTTGAACCCTCCTTAGTTCTTTGGGAAGAAACAGTCACAGGTATTTGAAGGTTAAAGGTTGGTGCTTTTGGGGGTTTATCAGAGTCCCTATTTGCCTTCAGAAATGCAATTCTTCTAGTGCCTGGCTGGTGCCAAATTGATGTGTTCCCTGCTTTCCAGATGGGCTTTTTGTTACAGAGATTGAGGAACCTTAGAAGGGTCTGTGCCCACAGATTCACCAGCTTGTGGCCCACTCACCTTTGTGCCAGCGTGCCTACCTGGATGGCATACATAGGGCTGGTGGTTGGCCCAAAGACCCAAAAACAGTTACCTCTGGGGGAAACAGTGGCTGTTTTCTGAGCCAGATCTCTAGATTTGGGTTTATGTGGAATCCTTTCACGGGCTGTCATAAGTGTAGGCAGTAAAATATCTTAAAATAGGGCACAGGAACTTGTCTGACTGTGTCCTGTCACTGCTGTCTTTCCAAGTGCTGTTACTACAACAGTTTTCACGGTGCTTTGTGTTTGTCTCTAACAGACATGCCAAGGCTTTAAGATAAAGGTAAGATGATAATGACTGACATTATTCTGCTTTATTTGGGTAAAAAAGAAAGAAGTTGGGGGGTCAGAACACCGCAGCCCAATTAATACCTGCCTGTTTTATCCCACTGTTCCCCATTAGCTTGTGCCAGTCTTTTTCTTCTCAGGAAGAGAGAGCCAAAATGTCACTGTGACCAAAAAATCTGTTACTTTCTCTCCTTGTTGGAGAGGTGACAGTGGGGTCTGGGTGTTTTTCCAGGAGCCCGAGGGCAGCTCTGTGGGAGAGGTCCTACCGCCCGTCTCAAGAGGCAAGCCCCCATCCGCTGTCCCCGGGGCCTGTCACTACATTCTCCTCTGACCTGAATTTCCAGCAGCCTTGGGGTTACTCCCATGCTGTTCTCACTCCTGTGTCACCACCTCAATGGTAGAGAATCTTGATTTTTAGATCAATAAATTAAAGTGTCTTAACATGTTTTTAGTTCCTATGAAAAATGCTACCTGGTCATTGTGAAAAAAAAAGAGATAACTACTTATAATTTAAAAAGCAGTCTCCCAGTCCTCATTTTTATACATAAAATGTTTGTTGACATATGACAAGTGATGCTTGAATTGTTGTCTCAACACTTCCACTAAGAGTCCCTCCGAAACAAACTTTGAAATGTAAACACTGGGTAGAGCTCAGGACTTTCCTCTGGATCAGATCACTTCCACCTCCCCCGTGGGACTGTTTAGTACTTGGACTCAGATGCAGCAGAGCCCTAGGCCTCCCCCCAGCATCAGGTGTGTCCCTCTGGTCAAAGAAGCACCTCATTACTGACCTGAGCCAATCACCATCCAGCCGGGCCCTCTCCGGGTCCTGCCGCGGTCTCAGGCTGCACCTGGGACTCTGCCTTCCACTGTTTATGCTCAGGGAGCCCCTGGTCTGAGGGAGAAGGACCCGGCTCTGCTGCTGGGACCCCCGTCTGGGGGCGAGGGACTCACTCCCTAATCTCTCTCCACCTGCAGTAGCATCTTTATTTCGAGACTTCAGGCTCTTTGGTCTGTGGATTGAGACTATTTCGCCTATATCGTATGCAGCAAAGGGGGACCTTACACAAGTGGCAAAGGTAGGATGGGTGTGCTAGCCCCTTAAATACCTGCCGGTGTTTCTGCCCTTGTGCCTCCATCTTCAAAGGACTGAAAACCTCCGTCCCTCCTTCAGGACTTAGAATAGAGCCCAGCAGGAGATAACAGAGTCTGATCCCAAGGGAATGAATGGCTTCCTGCAGAGCTGGGCTCAGCCTGCAGCCTGCTCTTGGGTGAGTATTACCATGTCGCCCGTGTTCCCTGCCTTGATCGTGAGTCCATAAATGTCATTGGCGTTAACATGACGTATCTTCAATTTCCCGTCATCGGCCCCTCTGCAACCCCGGGGTCCGCTGTTCTGTTCCCTGCTAGCTCCCTACCATGTCCGCCCTGTGTGCCCTTCCCCTTGCTGGGCCCTCGCTGTCCTCCTTGAGCCTCTAATTCATTCTGGTGCAGCTGGTCAGGGGTGGCCTCACATCGACCATGGAACCCCTGCTCTTGCCCACCTCCACGCCCAGCCTCTCCACCGGGCCTGCTTTTCTGGGTGTCGTCATGGAGACGGTCTATCGGGGGATCCAGTGCTGCTTTTCCAGTCCAGCCCCACCTCCAGGGACCAACCCTCAGGTCATCGGAGGGCCGAGTGGGATGCACCGCGCTCTGTAAAATTTGGGGCAGGGGAGATGGGGTGCTTGGATGGGCTTCTCTTCCATGTTCCTGAACTTGACAATTCGGCCAAGGGCTGGTCCACCCTGAGTGCACGCACCTCTAGGGGTCACTGTGGCCTAATGCCACACCGCTGGGACCTCGCCCCAACACAGAGCCTCAGTAGGCAGGCTCCAAGCTCTCAGGCTGGATGGGACAGGAGGGGTCATCTCTTCCAGTGCGCGTCAGAGAAGCCTAGAGAGTTTAATTTTGCCCCCCAATTTTATTTTGAAGAATTTCAAGCTTTCAGAAAAGTTGAAAGTGCAACGATTGCCCTCTCCCTCCATACTGTGTTTCATTTGCGTTCTTGTCTTGAACCTTTTAAAAGTAACTCATTGTCTAAAATAATGTAAGTTGTAGACACAGCACTTCACTTTTTTCTGTTTGTTTTTTTTCTTTTTGGCTGCGTTGGGTCTTTGTTGCTGCACGTGGGCTTTCTCTAGTTGCGGCAAGTGGGGGCCACTATTCATTGCGGTGCGCGGGCTTCTCACTGCGGTGGCTTCTCTTGTTGCGGAGCACGGGCTCTAGAGCGCAGGCTCAGTAGTTGTGGCGCACGGGCTTAGCTGCTCCACGGCATGTGGGACCTTCCCGGACCAGGGCTCGAACCCGTGTCCCCTGCATTGGCAGGCGGATTCTTAACAACTGCACCACCAGGGAAGTCCTTTGCTGTTTTTTTACTTTATTTTTTTAAATTGAAGTATAGTTGATTTACAACGTTAATTTCTGCTGTAAGCAAAGTGATTCAGTTATACATATGTACATTCTTTTTTAAAATATTCTTTTCCATTATGGTTTACCATAGGATATTGAATACACTTCTCTGTGCTATACAGTAGGACCTTGTTATTTATCCATCCTATATATAATAGCTTACACCTGCTAACCCCAACCTCCCACTCCATCCCTCCCCCAGACCCCTCCCCCTTGGCAACCACAAGTCTATTCTCTATGTCTGTGAGTCTGTTTCGTAGGTAGGTTCATTTGTATCATATTTTAGATTCCACATATAAGTGATATCATGTGATGTTTGTCTGTCTTACTTCACTTACTGTGATCATCTCTAGGTCCATCCGTGTTGCTGCAAATGGCATTATTTCATTCTTTTTTATGGCTGAGTAATATTTCATTGTCTATACGTACCACATCTTCTTTATCCATTCATCTGTCGATGGACATTTAGGTTGTTTCCATGTCTTGGCGATTGTGAATAGTGCACGGCACTTCACTTTTTCATACTTCAGCCTGAATTACCTAAGAAAAAAGACATTCCCCTGATTCCAAAGTAACTATTATCACATCTAAGAAAATTATCAAGAATTCGATATCGTCTAATTAAACGATCTCAATTAGAATTTGCCTGCATGTTCCCCAAAAGTTTTTTATACTTTTTTGAAACATCCAGGCTTCAATCAAGGTTCCTATATTATATTTTGTTAATTATGACTAGTCTCTCAATCTAGAGTAGTCTGCCTGGTGAGCTTCAAAAGAATAGTAGATTCTCCAACCCCACACTTGAAGATTTTGATTCAGTAGATCCGACGTGAAGCTGGAATCTATATTTTCCAATCAAGCAACACTGGTAATCCTGAGGAGCAACCAGGATTTGGAACCGGACCATATGCCCTTCTTTGCTCCCACCCTCCCCCAAGGCACACATTCCTTAGACAGAAGTCTTCTGGCAAGCAGGTGGTCTTTGGGTTTGACCTTGTGAATATCAAGGGAAAACTTTCTCCTATCCCATTGGGCCCCCAGGTGCCCCATTTTCTTTATAGAAGAGCTGCATAACATTCAGCTGAAACCTTCCCCTGTAACTCCTGCTCATCAATGACAGGCCTTAACCACCTTTCCAGGCTACACAGAACTGGCTGGCACCTACTTTCACCTGATAGCCCTTTAGAGATAAGGTGCTCCTAATGACATCAGGGCATCTCATTTCATGCCCAGGCATTCATGGATTTCAGACCCTTTACCATGATTTCACATGTCTTCCTGGTGTGGCGGCCACATCTGGACAAAGCATTCAGGGTGAGGTGATAGCAGTGCTGAATCGAGGTGGGGGATTGACACCCCGCTTT
Organism: Lipotes vexillifer; assembly: GCF_000442215.2. Taxonomy (NCBI): domain Eukaryota; kingdom Metazoa; phylum Chordata; class Mammalia; order Artiodactyla; family Lipotidae; genus Lipotes; species Lipotes vexillifer. The sequence continues at coordinate 5,210 of NW_006789884.1, read as the reverse complement.
TCTCACTATACCACTGGTTCACGTGGGACTCGCTCCAACTAACGGCTTCGGGTCTTTTCCACATGATCTACTGTCAAATCACTTTCTCATCATGTGCTCACATAGTCAATTTTTGGAACACAAATATGGCATTTTATGTATGCCCAACTATTAAGATTCCACTTGATTATAATTCCTACCCATCTTCAGGCGAGTTCACATTCTCGATGATCCTGATTTGGCCATCTGACATGTTAGCTATGCCTCCCAGCTTTGAGATTGCAGATTGGAAAAACAAGCCTTCAATGTGTCCATTAAAAACATTGAAGGAAAAACAAAAACAAAAACATTGAAGGAGACAAGAGCCAAGGAAGGTCCCTTTGGTAAAAAATTCATTTTACATGGCAACTTGCTTCACATACCCATGCAGCAAGTTTCATGTGATAATAATGGGCTCTGATATTTTCAGAACTTACGTTCAATTCTCTTCTATATCTTTAAAAAACAAACACTAAATTGATTGTACAATGCAGAAATACAATCCATGAAAATTTGCCTGTGAGTCACTCTGGGACAGGGAGATTGCCCACTGCACCTCTGGGTGCCCACAGCACGGCTGAGCCAGCGCTTTGGACACCTGTGCTATGCAGGGAGACTGCCCAGCCCATCTTCCCACTTACACATCTAATGTTGCCCTCCATCCCGCAAGGCTGTTGTCGTTAATTTACTTTGCTTTGTAGTTCAGTCATTCGTCACTTACTTGTCTTTGCCCTCCAAGGCCTGCTAACTTCCTGGAGGCAGGCAGATTGCAGAGTTGATTCCTTTCTGGGGCCTCCAGAGGGTTCTGTAAACAGCACGTGCCCAAGTCAGAAATGTTGAGCTTATCCTGCTTGAGTGTCACTGTGCTCATGGTACCTGTGAGGGAACCCGGGAAGGCTGAGGACTAAGGCCTGGCTGGGGGGCCAGTCCCCCTTCAGGGAACAGAGAGACTGGCCTCTGAGACGATGGCTTCTCAGAGGAGGGAGGAAGGCATGTGCATTGTTCTGGCTGTGAGCTTGTGGGCAGGCGCTGCGTGGAGCAGGGCCCTGTGCCTGGGATGACTCCCAGCGGCGTGCTGAGCACTGCTTCCAGCCGGCTGGAGTTCCCCGGGTGCTTTCCCCACTCACTTTTCATCAGGATCCACAGGGTCTGGTCCTGAGGCCACCTGTCCCAGTGGGAAGATGGGAGCAGGGAGGTGCCCGTCAGAGTGTGCTGAGCAGGGCTTTTGTGTGTTTGGCCCAGAGAGAAGCGGAGTTAAATAGGTCTTCCAGCTGTGTGCCCGTGTGGAACCCTGCCCTCTCCCCTGCCCCCAGCCAGGTTCTTGGAATTATTTCTCTCCTCTCCCTCCCCCAGCCGCAGTTCCTCGACAGGCACAGGATGAACCGTCATGCCCCTGGTGTTGCCAGGGCTCATTTCTGCCCAAATGTCTTCTAAGGCTGGGGACTGTGGCAGACAGTGGCCTTGAATTTGCCAGGCCTCCCCAGCAGCTCCGAGGCCTTGGCACATCTGGGGCCCAACTGGCTCTCTCTTAGCCCACTAGGCAGGACACATGTTTTAGTTCCCACCACCTCCCATGATGGGCCCCTGACTTCTCCCCCGGCCTCCTGATTTCTGTGCTGTGTGCCCCCTCTCGCCTCTGTGCCCCGCACTGCCCCACACTGCAGAGGGAGCCTTCAACCTCTCTCTGTCATTGCCATTCAGACACGGGCAGAGACCTTGGATCTTCTCCAAGGTCAGTGGAGTCCAGGACAGTGTGACGTGTCTGTGTCCTCTTTCCCCATATGAGGCTGAAACTTGAATAGACTGGGATTCCTCAGGGGTAAGTGTGCTGCGACGCCTCCTTCACTGTGGTCCTGGGACCCTTCCTCCGGGGTCCCTGGCTGAGGCTCAGAGCCTTACAAGCTCTGGTCTAGGGTCAGAACCTAGCTCTGCTCCTCTGCATACTTGCAATATGATTTCAGGTAAGTGGCACCCCCTTACGCCTAGTCCCCTGTGTGCAACGTGAGATTGGGCCGGACACTCTCCAGGGTCCCTCTGTGTTTGGTGTTCTGACTGTCCAGGGCAGAGCACTCCTTCTCAGAACACAGCCTGCAGGGGTGCTTTGCAGGGAGACATGCAGGGGCAGCCTGGAGGTGCGGGGGATAGTGGGCTGAGGGGCCTCAGAGGAGGCGTGAATGAGGGAGAGGCAGAGCAGGCCAGTGTGGACAGCCCTGTCCCAGTCCTATCTCCCGTCTGCGACACCCTCTCCACACCCCAGCCCCGATAAGCGGGTGTGAGCCACGGCCGCCTTGTGACAGGTCCTTCAGTGGGGAGGGGATGGCGGGGGTCCAGGCCTCTGCTGAATCCGGACGTCAGTGCCTTCCTCCCCCACCCCCTTTTCCCTGCTGGGCTGGACAGACCCAAGCAGCCCCATCCTCCCTGACACTCGGCCAGCGAGGTTCAGCCTCCTCAGGGGTGCAGGGAGCAGACCTCCCTCAGTCCTTTCTGGCAAAGAGCTGAGGAGGACGGCCACCCCTGCCAAGCTGCTCCTGCAGTGACCGTGGGGCTGGGGCCTGGCTGGTCCTCTCGTCTCCTGCCCTCACCCAGTCTCCTCCAGTCCCTGTGGCCATCAGCTTTCAGTCATCCCCCCTCAACTCTGACTTTGGGGCCAGTGTTGCATCGGGGCCCACCTTCTTTCCTCCAAGGCCCCAGCCAGTGTTCACCACCAGCAGGCCAAGGCCAGAAACCCCTAATTTCTGGGTTTGTGGGCCTAGGGGTCTGAGAAGAAGAGAAACTGAGCTTGGAGCTCTCAGGAAGGGGAAGGGAAAGGCAAACAGGCTGGGCTAGAGGCTGCAGGACACCCCCGGGAAGGAGGGTCTTTGCCTCCAAGCCTAAGGCACTCAACTCGGAGCTTCCTTCTGTTTTCTCAGAGGCTCGCTAACGTGTTCGGAGCTGAAGATTGCTTTGATTCTCAGTCTGCCACCACTGTGCATCTGGCAGCCCATCCATGTGCACGTGGGTGTAAAGATGTGCATGTCCTCTGTGTGTATTCCCATCCCCGGGTTCCGTTCTCAGCCTCTGCACAGCTTATGAGGCATCAAGGCCCACTGGCTAAGAGCACAGACTCTGAAGCCAGGCAGGTTGACCTGGGGTCAGATCTCAGCTCTGCCATCTTAACTGTGCCTCAGTTCCCCCATCTGCAAAAGGAAGATGACAACGTGGACGATAGTACCACATTCCTTGTAGGACTCTTGCAAGTATCAAATGAGTTACTACATGTAAAGTATTTGAACAGCACCTGCTACAGAGTAAGCACCATGGAGCTGTTGGCCATTCTTATTATTTGTGTAAATTTTACTTTAATGTAATTTCACATATATCCTTTATGCAGAGTCACCAATTATTTATATTTTGCTCATTAATTTTATAATTCTCTCTCTACATATATGTATAATATACTGTATATTCTATATTGTATATATACTATACATAGTATATACACATACACATTTTTTTGTCTGAATCACTTGAGAGTAAGTTGAGGACATCATGCCGTTTTACCCTTAAATACTTGAGAGTGTATTGGTGAGGACAAGGATATTCTTTTACAAAATCACAATGCAGTTAACAAAACCAGAACATTTGTTATCTAATCCACAGGCCATATTCAAACTTCATCCGTTGTCTCAATCACGTCTTCTATTTTTTTTTTTTTTCCTGGTCCAGGGCCACCTGTTGCATTTAGTTGTCATGTCCATTTAGTCTCCTTTAATCTGGAAGAATTCCTCGGCCTTTCCTTGTGTCTCTTAAACTTGACATTTTTGAAGAGTTTAGGCCAGTTATTTTGTAGAATGACGTTGCTCAAGTTCTGTTGCTGTTTCCTCATGATTTGTTTCAGGTTATGCATTTTTGGTAAGATTACCACAAAGGGGATGTTGTATCTCTCTCGGAGTATCACTTGGGGAGGCACGCAATATCCATGTTCCCATTTGGTAGCGATGTTGTCTCCGATCACTTGGTTTAGGAGGTGCGTGCCAAATTCCCTCGCTGTTAAATTAAGAAAATTAATGAGCAGCTGTGGGAGGATACTTTGAGACTATGTTCCTCATCAAACTTTTATCCTAATTTTCATCCATTAATGATTTGCTACTCCCTCCCTCCTTCTAAACTTACTAACTGGACCATTCAAACTGGCTCCCTTGTCTTTTGACATGTATATAACAGTCTAAGCACTCTCTTACTTTCTAGGATGGTCCGGGGCTCATCTTGTATTTTTTCTCTGCTCTAGCAATGAAGCAGCCATTTCACCAAGGAGTCTGATTTTCTTTGAATGGAGAATGGTATTTAGAAACCAAGACTTGGGGCTGCATGTGCTCACTGATACTGGTGTATTATTGTTCCTCCTTGACCATTTTATCATCTGTTCACTTGTATGCGAAGGTTGGGGCAGCACCAATGAAACTGCAGCTTGGAGATGGGAGGGGCAAAGGAGCAAGGTGACCTGCATAGAGTCCCCTCTCCTCTCTGGCTCTCTGAGTCCTCCCCACCTTCTCTTTCCTTCTTTCCCTCTGCATCATGACCTCATGTCCCCCTTCTTGGTCAGAATTCCTCTGGAGATTCCAGCTGTGGGAACCTCTGAAACCATTTACCCAGCTATGTGTGTGATATCAGAGACAGACAACTATGTAACCTTTGTGTGTGAACAGTCAAAGGCAAATATAATTTATAAGAAAGTTTTTGCTTAGAACAATCTGGTGACAGGGTGATTGAGGAAGACACATTTGGAAGATTTCCACCTGGAAATGTTCCTTTTTCCAGCATGAAAAGCACACAGACCCAAACCTGTGCTGAGGTTAAGGCTGGGGTGCCGTTGGAGGTCTGCTCTCCAAATAAGCCTCTGCAAGGCTCAGGGGACCTGCAGGAATGGTTACATGCCCAGTGCAGCCCACTTGCCATGTCCACAGGTAGCAGGTACAGGTGTGGCTTAAAAAGAAACTGCCTGGAGTCTGGGGAAGGCCACTTGGCTGGCTTTATTAGTTATTCAAGTGTAGGGTGAGCACATATCCCTGGTCCCCCACTTGGGAGTTAGTTAACTGTTTTGAGACTATATTCAAGGCTTCCTCTCTCTGAGATCTGGGGTATGGAAAGCTGGCCTCTGGAGGAAGTGCATCAATTTACAGAAGGACCCAGAGCCTCTGGGATGGAGGAAAGAG
>NW_006789883.1:0-4350 GCF_000442215.2 Lipotes vexillifer | reverse complement strand
CTAAACCTAACCCTAACCCTAAACCTAACCCTTACCCGAAGCCTTACCCTATCCCGTGTCCTATTCCTAACCCGTACGCGTAAATAGTCCGTGCCCTAACACGTAAGCTAAACCTCAACCGTTGTTGTACCCTAACCTGTACCCTAAACTGTCCCCGTTCCTTAACCCCAACCCTAACCCTTACCCGAAGCCTTACCCTAACCCGCGCCCTAATCCTAACACGTAGCCTAACACGTATGCTAACCTAAACTGTTGTCGTACCCTAACAAGTACCCTAAATGCTCCCCGTTGCCTAACCCTAACCCTAACCCTTACCCGAAGCCTTAGCCTAACCCGTGCCCTAATCCTAACCCGTACGCTAACACTAACCCGTGCCCTGACACGTACGCTATCCCTCAAACCTTGTCGTAGCCTAATTTGTACCCTAAACCGTCCCTGTTCCCTAACCCTAACCCTAACCCTAAGCCTTACCCTAACCCGTTCCCTAATCCTAACCTGTACGCTGACACTAACCCGTGCCCTCACACATACGCTAACCCTAAACCGTCGTCGTACCCTAACCCATTGTCCTACCCTAACCTGTACCCTAAACCGTCCCCGTACGCTAAACCGTCCCACTTCCCTAACCCTAACCCTAACCCTTTTACCCGAATCCTTACCCAAACCTGTGCCCTATTCCTAATCCGTACGCTAACACTAACCCGTGCCCTGACACGTACGCTATCCCTCAAACCTTGTCGTAGCCTAATTTGTACCCTAAACCGTCCCCATTCCCTAACCCTAACCCCAACCCTAACCCTTACCCTTACCCGAAGCCTTACTCTAACCCGTGCCCTTATCCCAACCTGTACGCTAACACAAACCCATGCCCTAACACGTAGGCTAACAATAAACCGTTGTCATACCCTAACCTGTACCCTAACCCGTCCCCGTTATCTTACCCTAACCATAACCATAACCCTAACCCTAACCCTTACCCGAAGGCTTACCCTAACCCATGCCCTAATCCTAACCCGTAAGCAAACACTAAACCATGCCCTAACACATATGCTAACCCTAAACCGCTGTTGTACCCTAACCTGTACCCTAAACCATCCCTGTTCCCTAACCCTAACCCTAAACCTAACCCTAACCCTAACACTTACCCAAAGCCTTACCCTAACCCATGCCCTAATCCTAACCCGTACGTAAGCACTAACCCGTGCCCTAGCACGTATGCTAACCCTCAACCGTTGTCGTACCCTAACCATTTTTCGTACCCTAACCTGTATCCTACACCGTCCCCGTTCCCTAGCCCTAACCCTAACCCTAACACTTACCCGAAACCTTACCCTAACCCGTGCCCTAATCCTATCACGTACTCTAAAACTAACCCATCCCCTAACACGTACGCTAACCCTAAACCATTGTCGTACCCTAACCTATACCCTAAACTGTCCCCGTTCCCTAACACTAAACCTAACCCTAACCCTAACCCTAACCCTTACCCGAAGCCTTACCCTATCCCGTGTCCTAATCTTAACCCGTACGCGAAAAATAATCCGTGCCCTAACACGTACGCTAACTCTCAACCGTTGTTGTACCCTAACCTGTACCCTAAGCTGTCCCCGTTCCTTAAACCCAACCCCCACCCTTACCCGAAGCCTTACCCTAACCCGTGCCCTAATCCTAACCTGTACGCTAACACTAACCCGTGCCCTGACACGTACGCTATCCCTCAACCCTTGTCGTAGCCTAATTTGTACCCTAAACCGTCCCTGTTCCCTAACCCTAACCCTAACCCTGTTACCCGAATCCTTACCCAAACCCGTGCCCTAATCCTAATCCGTACGCTAACACTACCCCGTGCCCTGACATGTACCTATCCCTCAACCCTTGTCGTAGCCTAATTTGTACCCTAAACCGTCCCTGTTCCCTAACCCTAACCCTAACCCTGTTACCCGAATCCTTACCCAAACCCGTGCCCTAATCCTAATCCGTACGCTAACACTACCCCGTGCCCTGACATGTACCTATCCCTCAACCCTTGTCGTAGCCTAATTTGTACCCTAAACCGTCCCTGTTCCCTAACCCTAACCCTAACCCTGTTACCCGAATCCTTACCCAAACCCGTGCCCTAATCCTAATCCGTACGCTAACACTACCCCGTGCCCTGACATGTACCTATCCCTCAACCCTTGTCGTAGCCTAATTTGTACCCTAAACCGTCTCCATTCCCTAACCCTAACCCTAACCCTAAACCTTACCCTTACCCGAAGCCTTACTCTAACCCGTGCCCTTATCCCACCCTGTACGCTAACACAAACCCATGCCCTAACACGTAGGCTAACCCTAAACCGTTGTCATACCCTAACCTGTACCCTAACCCGTCCCCGTGATCTAACCCTAACCCTAACCATAACCCTAACCCTAACCCTTACCCGAAGGCTTACCCTAACCCATGCCCTAATCCTAACCCGTAAGCAAACACTAAACCATGCCCTAACACATATGCTAACCCTAAACCGCTGTTGTACCCTAACCTGTACCCTAAACCATCCCTGTTCCCTAACCCTAACCCTAACCCTAAACCTAACCCTAACACTTACCCAAAGCCTTACCCTAACCCATGCCCTAATTCTAACCCGTACGTAAGCACTAACCCGTGCCCTACCAGGTACGCTAACTCTCAACCGTTGTCATACCCTTACCTGTACCATAAACCGTCCCCATTCCCTAACCCTATCCCTAACTCTACCCCTAGCCCGAAGCCTTACCCTAACCCGTGCCCTAATCCTAACCTGTACGCTAACACTAACCCGTGCCCTAACACCTACGCTAACCCTAAACCGTTGTCGTACCCTAACCTGTACCCTAAACCGTCCCCGTTCCTTAACCCTAACCCTAACCCTAATCCTTACCCAAAGCCTTACCAAACCCGTGCCCTAATCCTAACCCGTACGCTAACACTAACCCGTGACCTAACACGTACGCTAACCCTCAAAGGTTGTCGTAGCCTAACACGTACCCTAAATCGTCACCATTCCCTAACCCTAACCCTAACCCTAACCGTAACCCTAACCCTTACCCGAAGCCTTTCCCTAACACATACCCTAATCCTAACCCATACCCTAACACGTACGCTAACACTAAACCGCTGTCATACCCTAAACTGTACCCTAAATCGTACCCGTTTCCTTACTCTAACCCTTACCCTAACCCTAACCCTTACCCAAAGTCTCACCCTAACCTGTGCCCTAATCCTAAGCCGTACGCTATCACTAACCCATGCCCTAGCACGTATGCTAACCCTCAACCGTTGTCGTACCCTAACCCTTTTTCGTACCCTAACCTGTACCCTAAATCGTACCCGTTTCCTTACTCTAACCCTTACCCTAACCCTAGCCCTTACCCGAAGCCTTTCCCTAACACATACCCTAATCCTAACCCATACCCTAACACGTACGCTAACACTAACCCGCTGTTGTACCCTAACCTGCACCCTAAACTCTCCCCGTTCCCTAACCCTAACACTAACCCTTACCCAAAGTCTCACCCTAACCTGTGCCCTAATCCTAACCCGTACGCTAACACTAACCCGTGCCCTAACACGTACGCTAACGCTCAACCGTGGTTGTACCCTAACCTGTACCCTAAATCGTACCCGTTTCCTTACTCTAACCCTTACCCTAACCCTAACCCTTACCCGAAGCCTTACCCTATCCCGTGTCCTAATCCTAACCCGTACGCGAAAAATAATCCGTGCCCTAACACGTACGCTAACGCTCAACCGTGGTTGTACCCTAACCTGTACCCTAAATCGTACCCGTTTCCTTACTCTAACCCTTACCCTAACCCTAACCCTTACCCGAAGCCTTACCCTATCCCGTGTCCTAATCCTAACCCGTACGCGAAAAATAATCCGTGCCCTAACACGTACGCTAACGCTCAACCGTGGTTGTACCCTAACCTGTACCCTAAACTGTCCCCGTTCCTTAACCCCAACCCTCACCCTTATCCGAAGCCTTACCCTACCCCGCGACCTAAGCCTAATCCGTAGGCTAACACGTATGCTAACCTAAACGGTTGTCGTACCCTAACAAGTACCCTAAATGCTCCCCGTTGCCTAACCCTAACCCTAACACTTACCCGAAGCCTTACCCTAACCCGTGCCCTAATCCTAACCCGTACGCTAACACTAACCCGTGCCCTAACACGTACGCTAAATCTCAACCGTTGTCATAGCCTAATTTGTACCCTAAACAGTCCCTGTTCCCTAACCCTAACCCTAAGCCTTACCCTAACCCATACCCTAATCCTAACCTGTACGCTAACACTAACCCGTGCCCTCACACATACGCTAACCCTAAA
>NW_006789882.1:0-597 GCF_000442215.2 Lipotes vexillifer | reverse complement strand
CCGCGTCTCCTGCATCGGCAGGCGGACTCTCAAGCACTGCGCCACCAGGGAAGCCCTAGCATACTATTCTTTAGCTTAGTGGCACGAGGCTGAGGGTGCCTCATTCCCTCACTGGAGGGAATGGCCAACTCAAAGCGACTGTGTTTTATCTAGGCCAGTGCTACTCAGTGTCATCAGTAAACCAGAAACATCATGCCCACTTGGGAACTTTTCTTGGTCCTACCTTATATCTGCTGATTCAGAATCTCTTGCTGTGGGACCCATGTTTTCAGAAGTCCTCCAGGTGACTTGTAGGCACATAAAAGTTTGAAAAACATTATAAACAACAGAGATTGGTATTCTAAATGTACTTTTCCATGGAAACTGTCATAAATTGTATTAGTGGTTATTCAGTATTGTGCCTTATCGTTTAGTTAAATTTCCAGGTAAGCCTGTAAATGGGTCTAATGTTGTTTTGGTCAAAACGTATATTGGGGGCTTCCCTGGTGGTGCAGTGGTTGAGAGTCGGCCTGCCGATGCCGGGGACATGGCTTTGTGCCCCGGTCCGGGAAGATCCCACATGCCGCAGAGCGGCTGGGGCCGGGGGGCCCGGCCGCC
>NW_006789881.1:0-220 GCF_000442215.2 Lipotes vexillifer | reverse complement strand
TTAGATTCCATATATATGTGTTAGCATATGGTATTTGTTGTTCTCTTTCTGACTTACTTCACTGTATGACAGTCTCTAGGCCCATCCACCTCACGACAAATAACTCAATTTTCTTTCTTTTTATGGGTAATATTCCATTGTACATATGTGCCACAAGTTCTTTATCCATTCATCTGTCGATGGACACTTAGGTTGCTTCCATGTCCTGCCTACTGTAAAT
>NW_006789880.1:0-241 GCF_000442215.2 Lipotes vexillifer | reverse complement strand
CATTTTTTGCTGTCGTGGATATTTATCTTGTACCATGGACAAGGTTCTCGTAAAGAGGGCAGCCCCAAACTTTGGGGTGGCTCTGCCGTTTTGATTTCAATTTCCCTAAGCCTAGTGACCTAGGCTATGGACCTTGTTTTTTCCATGTTTCAGGAAATACCATACATTTCTCCAGAGAGGCTGTTGGGAATTTACATTCCGACCATCAGCATAACAATGCTCCCTGTTCTCCCTGGCCTGT
>NW_006789879.1:168227-171637 GCF_000442215.2 Lipotes vexillifer | reverse complement strand
ATATATATATAACATTTTCTTTATCCATTCGGCTGTCAATGGACACAGGTTGTTTCCATATCTTGGCTATTGTAAATTATGCTACAATGAACATGAAGGTACAGATATCTCTTTGCGATAGTAATTTTATTTCCTTCACCCAAAAGTAGAATTGCTGGATCATATGGTAGTTCCAGTTTTAATTTTTTGAGGAGCCTCCATACTGTTCTCCATAGTGGTTACACCAATTTTCAATCCCACCAGTACTGCACAAAAGAATTCCTTTTCTCTGCATCTTTGCCAACACCTATTATCTCTTGTCTTTTTGAATTTTTAATTTTAAGTAATGTTTTTTTTAAAGTAGAGGGAAGGATTTTTTATTTATTTATTTATTTTTGGCTGTGTTGGGTCTTCGTTTCGTGTGAGGGCTTTCTCTAGTTGAGGCAAGTGGGGGCCACTCTTCATCGCAGTGCACAGGCCTTTCACTGTCACGGCCTCGCTTGTTGCGGGGAACAGGCTCCAGACGCGCAGGTCCAGTAGTTGTGGCGCATGGGCCTAGCTGCACCACGGCATGTGGGATCTTCCCAGACCAGGGCTCGAACCTGTGTCTCTTGCATTGCAGGCAGATTCTCAACCACTGCGCCACCAGGGAAGCCCTCATTTTAAGTAATTTTAATTGAATAGCTACATGTGGCAAGCGGCTGCTATGTTGGACAGTGCCACTTTCGAATACCACAACCAGATTGAGTCCCTTAGGTGCCTGCTCCTGGTGAATATGCCCTTGACATTCATGATATTTTCTGGGGTTCATAGTTAGTTGTCCTCCACAGACCTTACTTGTGGAACTGACTAGAAGGAATCAAGCCTTTCAATAACACACACCTTTCTTCAAACTTAGTGCTATGAAAATGACAGCATCTGGTTTCAGTGTGTCATGTTTGACTTTTTCACAGCAGAGGTAAAATATCAAAGTTGCAGAGAAATGATGGTAAAAATTGTGACATTTTTGTGAGTGACAGACGGTTATGAGACCAACATATTTTAAGGTGAGTGATTTATCTGGGGAGCTTGAATATTTAAAAGGTACAACAATATGAAATGAAAACCAAAGGAATGTTATAAAACCCCATAACACTTTTATATTTCAAAGTTAAAATATCACCTATAATTTGCACCTGGGTAGTAGCTTCACCTTTATTTCATAATTGGGTTCTGGGTTGCATCATGAAGTAATTGAATCTAGTCAGTGGAATTTCTTAAGAAAATTATCTATTTATAGTCAAGTAGTGGGACAGCTACAGCTATTTACAAACTTCCTTTGAGTGATCAACTTGGAAGGAGTCACAGAACAGAAATGGTGATTCCTATTTTATCTCCCTAATTTGGGACAGGAACTTACAATTGCTACATGCAGGGAATTAGAAAGAGTGCAATATAAGAAAGGAAAACCTGGTTTTCTACTAATTTGCTGTGACTTTGGGCAAGTAATTTAACCTGCTTAACTTCAATATCACCATACTTAAAAATTGGGAGAATGAAGACAGTCTTTCCAACTTCAAACTATGAATTTTATGGTGAATGGTGCATGCTGGGACAGCAGCAACATGGTGTATTGGGTGAGCAGTGAAATACTGAGAGAATCCAGAAATTGTTGCAGTGGCCCAAGTAGAGAAACTAAGGTGAAAAGAAAGAGGAAGGTCATGAGGACTCATATGTCCTAAGTCAGTGGTTAAGATTTGGGAAGAGATAAGCCCCTAGAGCAACAGCACAACTACAGAAGTTCTGACAGTCAGAGCTCTGTTTTCTGCTTGCCTGACCTTGACAAGGGGTATAGTGTCAAATGTGAATAGGGTGTTAAAAAAGGGGAAAGAATGATCACACTGGAAAAAAATGTGGAGGAAGAGAGGGAAAGGTACAGGAAAGGAGGAACAAAAAAGAGGAGAGTTCACAGAAGGAAAATCTAAGAAAAGAGAATGCTACTTACTATGATCTTCCATAAGTATCTTCTATCACAGTTCTGGGCATACACTAGTTCAGGCCACAGTCTTCACCTGTCTGGATTATTGCAATACATTTCTAACTGGTACCCCTCCTATAAATCTCACACCCTCAAATCCATTCTGCTTATGCAGCCAAAGTGATATTCCTAAAACACAAATCTGATGAGCATGTCATCCCCTTGCTTAAAATCCTTCATCAGCCTTTCTGTCGCTTCTCTGAATGAAGTCTAGAATTTTTAGTATGGCTTTCCAAGATCATCATGCTCTGTTTCATATCCCTATAGCAGTGGTTGGCAAACTTTTTCTGTAAAGGACCTGATAGTAAATATTTTTGCCCTTCAGACCAAATCGTCTCTGTGGCAGCTACTCAACTTTGCCACTGTAGTAAGAAAACAGCCACAGACAATTTGTAAATCAAATCAGCATGGCTGTGTTCCAATACAACTTTACTTATAAAAATGGTTGGCTCTTCTGCAGGCCTTAGTTTACTGACCCTTGCCCTACGATCTCAAGATCACCTCCCTCACTCAACCCTTAACCCTCTGTACTCAGGACCCACTGAATTACTTGCAATTCCCCAGTGGTATCCTGCTCTCTCTCAATATTGTAGTTTTGTACACATTCTTCCCTAGTCTAGATCACCTTCCCCCTTCTCATTGCCCAGTTAACTTTCGCTCATCCTTGTGATTCACTTTAAACCTCCTTGACCAGCCTCATGCCAACACTGTGTTCCCACTTATAGCACTGAAGTGTACTGACCTGTTGGCATTTGTCTCTCATACCTCACTAGCCTGTAGGCTATTGGAGGGCAGCAGCTATGTGTTACTCATTTCTCTCCCAGAAATTAATTGACTCTAAAATCTATTTATTATTATGAGGATTTGATAACTGAAGTATTCCTCACTTTATTGCCTAGCTACAAAATGAGTGCATGGTACTAACTCTGATGATTGAGTTTAGAAGAATATAGGCCATATTTTCAATAATTCCAGTTCCTAGAATTAACGGGCTTGATATAAAGCCCTAGAAAGGAGAAACTGACCTTAAGTCCTTTCAATTTATTTTCCTGAATCCTAGTTTATAACATTAGAAAGACACAGAGAGAGAAAAAACAAACAAACAAACAACAAAAAATCAATTATACTTGTCTAATAGGGTTACTTGTAAGAATTACATGAAAAAAATGTGTGCATAGTCTTGAGCACATGTGTAAGAACTTAATAAATGGTAGCTGGTATGTAATAATCTTTAATGATAATAATGTTGGTAATGAACAAATTCAGATGGTACAGGACCAACTTGACTTCTGAGTACAAAGAAGTTGTGCTCACTGCACCCTGGCTTTCTTCTTCACTGTAGGTTTTCATCAAAATATCCAATGGAGTAATGAAAAGATGGAAAAAGATTCAAGAGTGTTTGAAACTAGGAAAG
>NW_006789879.1:161896-168216 GCF_000442215.2 Lipotes vexillifer | reverse complement strand
GAAAGAGTGCCATCAACACGACAGAAACTTTGAGGAACCCCCAAGAGATATGCTTCAGATGGGACCAAATGTTACTCACCCTAAAGTTAATATGTAACACAACTTCATGAAAAAAATACAGTCACAGGAAAGTAGGTTGAGGAACCCCTGAAAAAGGATAATTAGGAGAGGCCAGAGAAGGTCAAGGAACAGTAGGACAACACACCACTTGATTTGCCTACTTTTATAAATTAGTAGTATCCAAAGAAGTCTCCAGAGAGGCTCTGAGACTAAGGCCTCGGTTACCTTAAGAAGAAAACTAACAAGTAGACACTCAAAGGAGACTATATACCTCTATGTCTTATTCCTGAGTTAAGACCAGATGAAACACAACACTGGATATGGAATTTTTTTTTAAGATTTTTTTTGATATGGACCATTTTTAAAGTCCTTATTGAATTTGTTACAATATTGCTTCTGTTTTTATGTTTTGTTTTTTTGGCTATGAGGCATGTAGGATCTTAGCTCCCTGACCAGGGATCAAACTCGTACCCCCTGCATTGGAAGGTGAAGTCTTAACCACTGGAACATCAGGGAAGTCCCAGGAAAATTCCTTTTTTAAAAAAAATTTATTTTATATTGGAGTATAGTTGATTTACAATGTTGTGTTAGTTTCAGGTGTACAACAAAGTGATTCAGTTATATACATACATATATCTATTCTTTTTCAGATTCTTTTCCCATGTAGGTTACTACAGAATATTGAGTAGGGTTCCCTGTGCTATACAGTAGGTCTTTGCTGATTATCTGTTTCATATATAGTACTGTATGTTAGCCCCAAACTCCTAATTTATCCCCCACCCCCCACACTTCCCCTTTGGTAACCATAATCTTCCTTTCTGTGTATGTGGGTCTCTTTCTGTTTTGGAAATAAGTTCATTTGTATTATTATTATTTTTTAGATTCCACATATAACTGATATCATGTGATATTTGTCTTTCTCTGCCTGACTTACTTCACTTAATATGATAATATCTAAGTCCAACCATGATGCTGCAAATGGCATTATTTCATTATTTTTTATGACTGATTAATATTCCATTGTACATATGTACCATATCTTCTTACTCATTCCTCTGTCGATGAACATTTAGGTTGCCTCCATGTCCTGGCTATTGTAAATAGTGCTGTAATGAACATTGGTGTGCATGTATGGTTTTCTCCAGATATATGCCCAGGAGTGGGATTGCTGGATCATATGGCAGCTCTAGTTTTAGCTTTTTTATGGAACTTCCATACTGTTCTCCATAGTGGCTGTACAAATCTACATTCCCACCAACAGTGTAAGAGGTTTCCCTTTTCTCCACACCCTCTCCAGCATTTATTGTTTGTAGACTTTTTGGTGATGGCCATTCTGACTGATGTGAGGTGATACCTCATTGTAGTTTTGATTTGCATTTCTCTAATAATTAGCGATGCTGAGCATCTTTTCATGTGCTTTTTGACCATCTGTATGTCTTCTTTGGAGAAATGTCTATTAACGCTTTCTGCCCCCCCCCTTTTTTTTTACATCTTTATTGGAGTATAATTACTTTACAATGTTGTGTTAGTTTCTGCTGTAAAACAAAGTGAATCAGCTATATATATACATATATCCCAATATCCCCTCCCTCTTGAGCCTCCCTCCCACCCTCCCTATCCCACTCTTCTAGGTCATCACAAAGTTCTGAGCTGATCTACCTGTGCTAAGCACAGCTAGCTTCCCACTAGCTATCTATTTTACATTAGGTAGTGTATATATGTCAATGCTAACTTCTCCCTTCGTCCCAGCTTCCCCTTACCCCCCCCACCCCATGTCCTCAAGTCCATTCTCTACGTCTGCATCTTTATTCCTGCCTTGCCACTAAGATCATCAGTACCATTTTTTTAGATTCTATATATATGCATTAGCATACGGTATTTGTTTTTCTCTTTCTGACTTACTTCACTCTGTATGACAGACTCTAGGACCATCCACTTCACTACAAATAACTCATTCATTCCTTTTCATGGCTGAGTAATATTCCATTGTATATATGTGCCGCATGTCCTTTATCCATTCATCTGTCAATGGACTTTTAGGTTGCTTCCATGTCCTGGCTATTGTAAACAGTGCTGCAGTGAACATTGTTGTACATGTATCTTTTTGAATTTTGGTTTTCTCAAGGTACATGCCCAGTGGATTGCTGGGTCATATGGTAGTTCTATTTTTAGTTTTTTAAGGAACCTCCATACTGTTCTCCATAGTGGCTGTTTCAATTCACATTCCCACCAACAGTGCAGGAGTGTTCCCTTTTCTCTATGCCCTCTCCAGCATTTATTTTTTCTAGAGTTTTTGATGATGGCCATTCTGACTGATGTGAGATGATATCTCATTGTGGTTTTGATTTGCATTTCTCTAATGATTAATGATGTTGAGCAACTGTTCATGTGTTTGTTGGCCATCTGTATGTCTTGTTTGGAGAAATGTCTATTTAGGCCTTCTGCCCATTTTTTTATTGGGTTGCTTCTTTGTTTTTGATATTGAGCTGCATGAGCTGTTTGTATATTTTGGAGATTAATTCCTTGTCAATTGCATTGTTTGAAGATATTTTCTCCCATTCTGTGGGTTGCCTTTTCATTTTGTTTATGGTTTCCTTTGCTGTGCAAAAGCTTTTAAGTTTCATTAGATCCCATTTGTTTCTTTTTGTTTTTATTTCCATTACTCTAGGAGGTGGATCCAAAAAAATATTGCTTTAATTTATTTCAAAGAGTGTTCTGCCTATGTTTTCCTCTAAGAGTTTTATAGTATCTGGCCTTACATTTAGGTCTTTAATCAACTTTGAGTTTATTTTTGTGTATTGTGTTAGAGAATATTCTAGGAAAATTCTTGATAGTCTGAAATAACTCTCTGGGAACCATCAGCAAATAGCACCAGGTAGAACAGACATAACTTGAAGATGAATGAAAAACAAAAAGGCAAAGTACTCACACAAATACTACCAAAAATATGTGGGGGAGAAACAGATTTTTTTCAGTGAATAAAGAGGGAACACATCCCAACTCATTTAATAAGGACAGTATAATCTTTTTTTTTAAACATCTTTATTGGAGTATAATTGCTTTACAATGGTGTGTTAGTTTCTGCTGTATAACAGAGTGAATCAGCTATACATATGCATATATCCCCATATCTCCTCCCTCTTGAGCCTCCCTCCCACACTCCTTATCCCACCCCTCTATGTGGGCACAAAGCACCAAGCTGATCTCCCTGTGCTCTGAAGCTCCTTCCCACTAGCTATCTATTTTACCTTTGGTAGTACATTTATATCCATGCCACTCTCTCACTTTGTCCCAACTTACCCTTCCCCCTCCCCCTGTCCTCAAGTCCATTCTCTACATCTCCATCTTTATTCCTGTCCTGCTCCTAGGTTCTTCAGTACAATTTTCTTTTCTTTTTTTTTTTTTTAGATTCCATATATATATGTTAGCATATGGTATTTGTTTTTCTCTTTCTGACTTACTTCACTCTGTATGACAGACTCTAGGACCATCCACTTCACTACAAATAACTCATTCATTCCTTTTTATGGCTGAGTAATATTCCATTGTATATATGTGCCACATCTTCTTTATCCATTCATCTATCGATGGACACTTAGGTTGCTTCCATGTCCTGGCTATTGTAAATAGACCTGCAATGAACATCGTGGTACATGACTCTTTTTGAATTATCGTTTTCTCAGGGTATATGCCCAGTAGTGGGATTGCTGGGTTGTATGGTAGTTCTATTTTTAGCTTTTTAAAGAACCACCATACTGTTCTCCATAGTGGCTGTATCAATTTATATTCCCACCAACAGTGCAAGAGGTTTCCCTTTTCTCCACACCCTCTCCAGCATTTATTGTTTCTAGATTTTTTGATGATGGCCATTCTGACCTGTGTGAGGTGATACCTCATTGTAGTTTTGATTTGCATTTCTCTAATGATTAGTGATGTTGAGCATTCTTTCATGTGTTTCTTGGCCTTCTGTATATCTTCTTTAGAGAAATGTCTATTTAGGTCTTCTGCCCATTTTTGGATTGGGTTGTTTGTGTTTTTTTTGATATTGAGCTGTCTAAGCTGCTTATATATTTTGGAGATTAATCCTTTGTTAGTTTCTTCATTTACAAATAATTTTTTCCCATTCTGAGGGTAGTCTTTTCATCTTATTTATGGTTTCCTTTGCTGTGCAAAATCTTTTAAGTTTCATTAGGTCCCATTTGTTTCTTTTTGTTTTTATTTCCATTTCTCTAGGAGGTGGATCAAAAAGGATCTTGCAGTGATTTATGTTATAGAGTGTTCTGCCTATGTTTTCCTATAAGAGTTTTATAGTGGAGGACAGTGTAATCTTGATACCAAAACACATGTAAAAGACTTCACAGAAAATACTTAAAGACTTAAATAAATATAAGCATATATGATAATCATGAGTCAAATGTCACAGTAATGTGACAATTTCTCTCCAGAGTAATCTATAGACTTTATACAGTTCTAATCTGACTTCCAGCTTATATTTTCATGGAACTGAAAAGCTCATTGAAAAATATACTTGAAAATGCAAAGGGCCAAGAACTAAGACAATCTTTAAGAAGAACAAACTGGAGAATATATATGGAGACTTATTATAAAGCTACAGGAATTAGAAGAGCTTGATATGGGAACAAGGATAGAAAATAATGAACAGAATGGAAAATCCAGTGGTTGACCCATATCTTATATGCAGTCATGTAGTCCATGACAAAGGTGTGAACACACTACTGTGGGAGGAAGAATTGCTAATTGGGTGAGTAGAGAGGGATCAACTGAATATCCATATTTTTTTTAAAAAAAGAACTGTTATCTTACACAATATATAACAGAAATGCTAGGTGCATCATGGACTTCAGTGTGAAGGGTAAACTGGTAGAGTTTGCAGAAAATAGAAAAATATTTCCGTGATTTTTAATGATGAAGAGTTCTTAAACTGGTCACAAAAGAGTTTTTATAATAGTGACAAATGAGTTTTATTAAAATTAAGAAGTTGTTTTCATCAAAAGACACAAGCGAGTTAAAAGGAAGACAGTGGTAAAAGATATTTGGAGTCCAAATATCTGACAAAGAACTTATATCCAAAGTATAAGTATGCCTAAGTAGCCCATAAGTTTACCTAAGACAGCAGAAATACTAAAACCTATTAACATGAAAAAAGAAAAGAAAAACAAATTAGAAAAGTAAAATCATAAGGAAAGAGAAAACACTATGTAGGGAGAGAAACAAGAGAAACCAAAAAAAGGCAAATTTCAAATGATGAGCTTATATGACATTGATAAGAAATGTTTGAGTAAATTTTGTCAGCTTATCAATGAGAAGATAACATAAACTGAGAAGATACGTCTAGTGTGTAAATATCACTTATTAAAACAATGACAAAGATAAATAATAGAATAGATGGGAAAATTGTTGGAATACTATTAAGCATTATCTTTTTGGATTTCAACAACCAAACTTTTTTAGAATTCCTCAAAATCAATTTGGAAGGGATACAGAGTTGGACGATATTTCTGGTCTTGGTAGCTCAACTTAAAGGCAAAATTGAGCTGAAATAAACAGAATATCTTGTACTATCAATCATTTGTGCACAAGGAACTTTATGAGTGTGTCAAACACCTTCCAGTTGCTCCTTGAGACCCACTCTCCGACCCTACCTCCCTACTCCCTCTTTTCTCTGCCCCAGGAATTGACTTCAGGAACCCCTCTGGCTTCCATGGGTGTGGTCACTGGGACGTGCTTTCAGGATATTAGAGGGAAGGAAGAGAGTGAGGTCCTGGTATTATTTCCCACCTCCATTCCTGCAAATTGCTTCCAGCCGGCCACAGCTCCACTCAAGTTGGCCATCTTTACAAATGTTTCTCCTAGGATTTCATGACTGCCTCTTCTTCCATACCTTTGATCCTTGGATGGCTACTATCCCTGAGAAAGCCCACCCATACCTTTGAAAATAGTCCCTTTATGTATCTTCCTCGAATCATCTTGATTTGAGTGTGCCTCCTGTCTCCTGCTAGGTCTCTAACTGAGAAACACAAAGCAGGTGCCACTCAGAACATTTACAATCACTTCTCTTGCTTTTTGGCAGAAACATCCTTTCAACAGCGTAGCTTGGGATACTTTCTTAATGATTTTTAGGTAAAGAGAGTCAATGTTTTCCCTCAATAATGTATCCAGCATTAAACCTTCCCAATAACTTATCAAGGATTAAACTAACCTTTGCCGATAGAAATTTATACTTCATACACAATGAAAAT
>NW_006789879.1:158778-161886 GCF_000442215.2 Lipotes vexillifer | reverse complement strand
CATCTTTCCCTTTTATGCTTGTTACTGGGATCATAGGATGCCAGTGTTAAGAAGGGAGATTGGACACCATCAAATCCAGAGGTTGTCAAACAGGTGTTTCTGTTTTTGCCCTGGTGCATTTTCTAAATTTTCAAAAGGATAAATGGAAATCATCCGTTTGTCTATGATAGGACCACATGGGTTATTCTGTTGTTTGTGAGATCTTTCCAAATACATGTCTCATATGAAAAGTCTGGGAACTTGCCAACCTAGTTTAACCACTTCCTTGGAACTCAGAGAGGTTATAACTTATTCAAATGAACCCAGTTAGCTTGTTGCATAACTTGGAACATGGTGCTGGTTTCTTTGCTCCCAATTAGTCCTCTTTCCATCACACAATCTTACTTCCTGCCCCAATACAGCTTTATTATCCATGTTCCTTTGGGATAAATCTCCAAAAAGCAAATTGCCAGGTAAGCAAAATGCCACACTTTGAGTAGCAAGGTAAATGTAGCCTAGCTACTCAAATTGTGGCCTGAGAACCAGCTGCATCTATATAGACTGAGAGCCAATTAGAAATGCAGTCTCAGCCCCCACTCCAACCTGCAACATCTTAACAAGATCCCCTGGTGATTCACAGACACATTAGAATTTGAGATATTCTGGCCTGTGATCTTGCTAATTTCAAATCTATGAATGGCACCTGTAGGTGGTTCATCCCCAGAATCCAGAAGCACAGGTAAATGCCCATTTTTCCCACCTTCATCACCCACAGTGGAATTGGCTGTAAGAAGGCTTACGAGGAGGAGGAACCATCTGAAACCTCTTTCTTCCCAGAGCAACAGGCTTGATGCTGAGTTAATACTACCCCACCAGACACCTAAGAGTTCTTTGCTTCTAGAGTAAAATATTTCAATTTTCCCAGTGTCGGTTGTTTTCAGGAGTTAGAGCTCCTTGAGAACTCATGTTTCTTCCACCTCGTTGCCTGAAACCTGCTAATGGAAAATAGGAAATTAAAATTGACGGAGATAGGGGTGGGGAGGGGGGAAACCCAGCTGGACAAAGGGAAATCATTTGGAAATTAAAAACAAAACAAAGTATGAATCCAGGAGTCTGGGAGTTGAGAAGGGAAGTTTTATGTAATTCTAGCCAGTTGATGTCATTGTAGACCATTCTCTGACCAACTAGAGAGGCCAAGGGGAGGGGGGATGTGGAGATGGGGAGGACCCAGACATTCTCCTTTGGGCCTGATGCATTCAGGATGAGGTCAATGAGAACAAAGGCATGTGTCTGAGCAAGAGCCAGAGCCATTTCCCTGCAGAGATGATTCTGCAATCCTGAAGAGGGGCCCACTGTGAGCCGAAAGCTCCGTCATGCCTTCTGGGCCTCCCCTGCCCTCTGCCAGTCTTTCTGTGGCCTCCTGAGCCCATCCTCAGCACGGTGACACCTCCCAGGCTTCTGGCTCATCTGTGTTCAGGAATGGGAGGGTCGGGGCCACTGACACACACCGGTATCCTGAAGCCTATTATTTCCTGCCTCCCCTGGCTCCTCTCCAAGGCCCAGCATGACAGGTGGATGAAGTTCACGAGAAAGCTCAGCAGTGGGCCAGTTTTCCAGGAATGCTGCTGCTAACTGGATTCACAAACCAAGCCACCCTGCACCACCCCAGGCTGAATGGAGAGCCCACTGAATGGGAGCAGAGGGTTTTTTTTTCTTTTTTTTTTTCCTCTGTCTCCAGTCTGGATCCTGTGATTGTTTCAGCTGGTATAAGCAACTCCCCTCTCAGGCTCCAGGGTTCGAAGTGTTTCCAAGGCCCTGTAAAGAACAAAGGTGCTTAACACAAGCCTCCACTCCCAGCCGAGGGTCTGAGGTTGAGGAATTGAAGGAAGAGCAGTGCCCCTGGGAGCGTGGGGTCAGGGAGCATGAGGGCCTCAGACCATTCTAGCAAGAAAGGTGTCAGGGAGATTAGTAATCTGACTGTGGAAGATGATGGGAAAAGCAAAAACAGAGCACAGTTTTTAATAGGCCATTCAGAGGGATGTAGAGAGCCAGATTAAAATTAGAGAGAGAAATTATTCCTTTCAAACAACAGAGATTGTAAAAGTGTCTGATCTTTCAATGTGCTTATGACTTTTTTCCCAAGTAAAACTGAGCTAGTAGGGCAAATAACAATGTAAATGCTTCTTGCCTGTTGCCTCAGGCTGAGCAGTTTAAAGCAAACCCTGAGGCTGCTATATAAGGTCCATTCAACTGAGAATTCATTGAGTACCTAATCTCTGCTTACCACTATACTGAGAGGGAAAAGAGAAGAGAGGGAATGTACATATAAGTAAGTTCCTGCCTTCCTGGAGCTCATAGGCAAGCAAGAAAGACAGACACATAGGTGGGTAAATTGTAATATGTTGTAGCTAGCATTGAGGTGGAGGTGTGTGCAAATACATGACAACACACAGGAAGGAGACACAGGAAAATGCACCAATGTTGGTGGAAGGAGAGTTGTACTGTTTCTGATTCTGGGTAAGCTGAGCCAGAATGGCATGGGCCTGGCCCACCAGATTTTAAGGCAGAAAATCTGCTAATAAGTTGGTAGTCAGGAAAGGTGACTTTGGGTAAAAGAGAAATCTGTGGGCATCTCCTTGGATGCTAAATAATCACCATCTGTTCCTGATATGAGCCTAGGAACCTCATTTGCAGAAGTCCTTAGAAAGTTCCCCTCAAATCAGCATGGCTGCTGGGGGAGCTAGCTTCAGACTTCACAAGATGTCCTAGAGATCTCAAGGGAATCATTTTGGGAAAGACGTATGTATTCCATGGTACTAACCAGTATCTAAATGACTGACTTCACTGTTGCTTCCATGGTTACATACTAAGTATATCTTCCCAGTGCTATAGAATCAGAGCAAAGGAATGAAGCAGAAGGGCCAACCATCCCACACCCCAAACCACTTCTTGAGATGTGAACTTGCTTTTCCAGTTTCCTGCAGATATTTCTACATCAAGCCTTTCTAGTACCCAAAACTCTATGTACCTAGATTAATGGAAGTTACCATTTTCCAGACCTGTTGTCCTTCACATTTCCCACCACATTTTTTTTTTTCTTTTTTTTTTTTTTTTTCATTGCGTTTTGCG
>NW_006789879.1:139510-158143 GCF_000442215.2 Lipotes vexillifer | reverse complement strand
CCCGCGTCTCCTGCATCGGCAGGCGGACTCTCAAGCACTGCGCCACCAGGGAAGCCCCCCACCACATTTTTGTTAGTAATACCATCAGTCTATCATTCATCACATTTTCCTACCCAACCCTTATCCCAATCTCCACTAATACCTGGTGGAGGCCATGAGATGCCTTCAAGGTGTCCCCAGATAGGAGTAGAAGCACTTGTGTCTAAATAAGAAACAACAGGTGCAGAGAGCTGCAGTCCACTTAGCAAAATTCCTTGGAGACTTTCTAAGTCTGATTTCCTGTCTCCCCTTTACTTTTTTATTCTGGTCTGTAATGCTTGGTTCTTGATCCAGGCTTAGTATCTGCTTTTATCTTTGATATTTGAGGCTCCAACTCAACTTTTCTAGACTTTGGATTAATGACTAATCTCTGGAGCCTCAACTATTGCAAATACTCATTAACTGATCTCCCTTCCTTCAGTGTCTTCCTGTCTAATCCAGCATTCCAAAAGAGATCACCTTAATCATCCAAATAATTCCTTTAATAATATTACTCCTCTAGAGATAAACCTCCGGAGCTCTTCCATTGTCTACAGCATAAATACTAAATTATTTTGCCTGGATATTTAGTGAGGAACTATACTCCTTTTTCCTACCTGTCTTTCTAGACTTATCTCTCACCATTCCCCTAGATGAATTCTTTGCCTTAATGTCAATATAATTTACTTATTTTTAAAGTAAAGTGTACTTTTATTTTTGGCTATCCCACAATTCAACCACCTTACCTTCTTATCTGGGGAAGAATCCTCCCATTATGTTATTCTTGGCGGGAGACAGGGTCAAATGCACCATCTCTTCCCTCCTTGCTCCCATTGTATGAGAACAGACTTAGTCTTAGCCAATCATAGGCTCCCATCCAAGAGAATGACTACTAAGTGAGTGGTGCAAAGATAGATAAGCAGTTGGAATTCACTTACAGTTGTGGTGGTGGCATTGGCTGAGTCCTATGGCAGTTGTAGCAGCATCCTGGCTAGATTCTTCTGGCTGAAAGACTATTGTGCTGCTTGCTTCTAGGCTTTGGGGAAGTATGTTTGCCTCCTACCTTTTTCTAAGCCTGGTCCTTCAGCTTTCTGATGATTCTGTAAGCCACTGATGTTATTCCAATACATTTCCATTGTCCTTCTTACAGACAGAGCTAGTTTCTGTTGCTTTAAACCTTAAGGATCCTAACTTATCTATCCCCCAAAGTACCTTGTTGTTTTCACAATTATCTCTTTGCGGTGCCTTACTTCTCTCTGCTTGTCCATATCAAGCTCAAATCTTATCTTTCTTCATCATCCTTGACATGTTCTAAGTATATACCCTATGTGCCCCATCCTGGGCTAGGAATACAGAGAAGAATACACAGAGACAAAATATACAGAGCCAAAAGACACAGCCCCTCTGCTCATATTGATGTCATTCTTAGTGAAAGACAAGCATGTAAAGAACAATTACATTGCCAAAAGATAAAAACCAGAATGAAGATATGCACTATTTTCATTAGGGCTTGAAGGGAAAAGTTCCTCCTTGTGCTAAACTTCAATAGAGAGGGACTTGTCAGGTGTTGAACTGGAAGAAGGGCAATACAGGCACAGAGCAAGCACATGCATTGACAATGAGGTGTGAAAGAACACGAAATACTGAGCAGTGGCTGAAGTCCACTGTCTACGAAATAGGATGTGAGGGGATGGACAGTGGTGGGAAATAAAGCTGGGGGAATGGTACTTATCTGACAAGCTCAATGATGTGGACTCCATTCTTTAGGCTACAGTGTCCCAACCTTCTTGATCATGCATACCATCAAATATTTTTTAGTTACTCCCCAAATATATGTGCACCTAATTACAAAGCTTATTCAGTATTTTGATGGATTCATATATGAAGTATTGATCATATTAAAGTTTAAAAAGTAATGATAAATACAACACTAATGTGGTCTTCCCACATGCCAAAGGGTTGTCTTGCTGGCCTCAATCTGTTATTAGAAGAGTTTATTAGAGGGCAAATAAGGTAAGGTAAGGTAATTGTGTAAGCACAATGGAAAAAGGACTAAAGTAAAACCCTTGAGTTTTAAGGTGTGTAAATTTTACTTGGATTGCTTTAAAAGTAAAGAACTGGAGTCCCCAATGAGTTAATGGAACTGAGCAATGTTCATCAATAGCTACTAATATTATAAAAACACAACCAGACATGCAGTGTCCCCAGATGGAGGTATTCGATACTTCACACCACCTAGGAAGTATTCTCGACAAAAACATCACAACCGGGGCTTCCTTGGTGGCGCAGTGGTTGAGAGTCCGCCTGCCGATGCAGGGGGCACGGGTTTGTGCCCCGGTCTGGGAAGATCACACATGCCGCGGAGCGCCTGGGCCCGTGAGCCATGGCCGCTGAGCCTGTGCATCCGGAGCCTGTGCTCCGCAACAGGAGAGGCCACAACAGTGAGAGGCCCGCGTACCGCAAAAAAAAAAAAACCCATCACATCCGAACCTGATCAAGGTTTTACATTTCAATGGTAATAAGGAAATTATTATTTATTATTATATAATTATAAGTAAAGTACATAATAAATTGTAAATTTAATTATTATATAACATTATTATATCAATTAAAGAAAATACAGGGGTCAAAGAACATATTAAATGATAGCACAAAGATATAACTAACAAAATACAGACTCTGGGAAACTCTACAGGACAAACCTAATTTCTTCAACAAATAAGAAGTAAAGGGGGGGAAGAGTGATAAAGAAAAAAAGAGCTAAGTGATGTATTAACCAACTGCAATGCAGGAAAGTTACTCAGATTTTGATTCACAAAATTGTGAGGCAACATGGGAAATTTGAATACTGACTAGTTTGGTATAAAAATATTCTTAATTTTTTAAGAAATAATAATTGTATTTAGAGTTTTAAAAAGTCTTTATTATTTAGAGATAGAAATATTTTCAGATGAAATGATATGATATCTGGGACTTGCTTCAGAATAATTTGGGGACAGGATATTAATCAAATAATATTGGCCAGGAGTTGATAATAATTAAAGCTGGTGACAAGTCTATGGCAGGTGGTTCATTATATTTTTCTCTTTACTTTTTAAATATGCTTGAAATTTTCTTAATAAAAATATTTTGAATTCATATTCCTTGATTTCACTCCCTGTAGATTCTGATGCCATAGACCTAAGGTGATGCTCAGAAATCTAAACTTTTAACAAGCACCACAGGGAATTTGGAATCAAATAGTCCCTAGACCATAACCAAGAAATTAGTACAGTGACTGGAAGGGAAGAAATCAAGTAGGAGAAATTGGCACCTTAAAGTGGAATAGGTGCTCAAGATAAATATCTGCCAATTATATTGGATGATTGTTTACAAATAATTGCCCCAAATCTTAGTAGTGTTTGTGTGTAATAATCAGTCAGGGTATGACTACTGGTGCTATTTCCTGATACGGACCTTTTTTTCTGTTAGATTTTTTAAGAGTCTCCTCATTCTCACCGCATGAACCAAGGCTAATTCCCTGATTAGATAATCATCCTTGTGAATGCTTTCTTGCTAATCACAATGGTAGGAGAGATGTCACCAGGCCTTCCAGGAAGGGAGAGACATCCAGTTGTGACCACTAAATTGGCATCAGCTGTCACTCCACCCCTTCCAGGAGGAAAGGATCTTATAACCCTGGAAAGGGGACAGAGCAGAGAGGTGACCCATCCATCCCAGTGCTGTCAGCTCCCATTACCTCTTACACACCCTCCACCCCAAACCCCCCTTTTTCTTTCCACATTTGAGACTTTTTCAACTGGAAAGCACTCCAGGTCCTGGGGCTGGGAGTGTACTGAAGACAGAGCTGGTTGTGTCATAAGGCAAACTAACTGAAAAGGGGATGATCCCGACATTGATCTCAGAACATGGGTCCCTCTCCGGCCAGTAACCTGCAGGTGGCCCGCCCAGCAAAGTCAACACAAGCACTGCTGCTGGCTGGGCCTCCCTGGGATTGTGAACATGCTTTCCATCCAGGCAAAACTCTGCTGTCCTGCCAGCAACCAAAAAGCCATCTTCCAGAAGAATCTCCTACTTCTCTAGAGCAGTTCCAGGCTTCAAACCTATCTGGATCAGCTCATGTCTGGGGTGGTAGGTGGAAGGATCCCCAACACAACTGTGAACTGAAGTGGCCTTGCCTCTCCTGCACCAGCCAGGAAACCTCATCATGCTGCATGGATAAGGTAATGAAACAACAGTAGCCAGAGATGGGCACTGTTCATATCCTGATTTTATAGACAAAGACCTTGAAGGTTAAGGTCTCAGTGATTTATCCAAGATCACTCAGCTCAGGGTCGGACGGAGCTAGGTTCAAGTAATCTTGCTTCAGGCTTTGTGCATTTAACTCTCTCTGAAGTTCTCTGCTACCTGCCTTGATGCAATCAACTTGCCTTTTATATCCTGTTCTACTCCTGCCAATGTGGCCTGTGTGCATTTCCCTGAATACGTTCCACTTGTACTATATTTCCCTTTTTTTTTCACATTTCTTTCTTCCTGAAATGCTTTCTTCCCCTCAACTCCAATTTCACTAACTGAACTCCTGCCCCAGCTTCAAGGCCCATGTCAATGGCACTTCTTCTAAGACACCTTTTAGGATTCATTTCTCCATTTCCATCAATTAGTGACAGTTCCCTTCTTTGCATCTTCATCACCTTCTGCTGATAACATTTTTTGTCACTCACATTTGTTTCCTTTTCTTGTATTTTTCTTATTGTAGCATTATGGCCATGTAGATACTTGCCTTAAGAATCCTGTTACATTGCAACCTCCTTGAGCCCAATGATCATTTATTATTCAACTTTTTATTGTCCCCAGCATTTACAACAGTGCTTTTTATATAGCAGGAGCTTAAAAATCCATTGAATTGAATATATGCAACTGTGAAAAAATATATAACTTAGTTATATATAACTTAGAAATATGTATACATATAAATTAGTTTTCATTTATCCAGATATAATTAAATGTATGGGGGAGGTGAGATGTTGCAAAGGATTAACCCTGGGATTGATTAATCCATACACAATTACAACAAAAACTTCTTAAGCAACATTGTAATTCTATCTTTGCTAAATCTGTGCTTGCATATACCACACGCTGCAAATGGACTTCCATTGTGTTTTGAGTGCCTTGCTCGCACTTCTCTCCTTTACACAGATGAGGAAGTAGAGGCTAGAAGGTAGAGCTACAGAGCAGCCCAGGGAAGTTAATATGTTCAGATGCTCACCCCCAACCTTCCTTGCCCTTTTGTGAGTCCGGATTGGCTTGGGTGTGTGAGGAGGGAAAGGGCTGCCCTCTGGGGAGATTAATAATAAGGTCTGAAGGATGAAGATCAAAGAACAGCTTTGGCTACAGACCACGTAGTTACTGGCAAAGACTCTCTGATCTCCGTGCCCCTCCATGCCCTCTGTAATCTCAAACTGCATTTTGCACCCTTTCCTGGGGTCAGCACCCTTCTCAATTACACTCCACCCTTATTTCTCCTAAGCTGCAACTCCTGCAAGACCATATAGGTCCACTGTTTATCTGCATATAGGTCTGCTGTTCACAGCACCCCTAAGAAAAGTTTTACGTAACTAATGTGAAGCCAATTTTTAGTTAGTATGAAAGTTCAGGGAAAGTTTGTCTAAACTTTTCTTAGAATATCTATTCAAAATGAATTATCCTAATTGGTCTTCTACAGCATTTAACTTCACTAACTAACCAAGTCATAAACCTTATAAAAGTTTGCCTTTTAAATCATCTATTGCATGTTGTATGGGATTTACTCCAAAATAATCTGGTGGTAATGGGAGTTGGGGGAGAGTACAAATGAACCAAAACAGACCGTGAGTTGATGATTGTTGAAGCTGGGTGATGGGTACCTGGAGGTTCATTATGCCATTTTCTCTTGTTTTAGTATATGTTTGAAATTTCCCTCGTAAATTTTTTTATTTAAAAAATCTCTTTTGGGGCTTCCCTGGTGGCGCAGTGCTTGAGAGTCCGCCTGCTGATGCAGGAGACGCGGGTTCGTGCCCCGTTTCGGGAAGATCCCACATGCCGCGGAGCGGCTGGGCCCGTGAGCCATGGCCACTGAGCCTGCGCGTCCGGAGCCTGTGCTCCGCAAATGGGAGAGGCCACAACAGTGAGAGGCCCGCATAACGCAAGGAAAAAAAAAAAAAAAAAAAAAAAAAAAAATCTCTTTTGTCTTCACGTTCTGCCTCTGCACAATTCTAGCGTGGTTAACGTTTCTGTTGCAGAAGATGGGGAATCTGCTACGTCTGCCTTTCTTTTTGTCCCCACTTGTCTTCTTTACCTGACCTAGCTGGTGAAACAGGGGTCTGTCTGCTTGGTGAATCTCAAATACTATCCACCGTGTGGCCCAGGAACTTTGCGGGTTGCCAGTCTGAGTGCTCAGCCTCCTTTCGTTACCATTTAAAAATATTCTGTGGTATCGGCAGTTCCAAGTTCAAGGGTTGTATTTTTACTGAGAACTGCAAATACTGCCACTGGGCTGCAAATAGAAACTAGCATGATGGCTTGTTTGTAAAAGTCACCGTGTTCTTTTTCTCTTTCCTCATTCCTTCTCTCTCTCTCTTCTTTTTCCTCTATTGTAAAAACATCTATTGATAGGCAGTTACCAAGTCAAGGATTCAGGAATTTTCTGGTGTTAAATATTTCCAGGATATCAATAAGCAAACCTGTTTGGACTGCTGTGAAAGGCATGGTGAATCAACACCCTGTGCCCCCTTTTGGGAGGATTAAACTCTGTTATTGGTCTGGGGTGAAAGAAAGCTAAAAACTCAAATGCGAGACCCTGTATGAAAAGTGACGTTCAGGTTGTACTTCACAGGTGTTTTGGCACCAGCAAGTCAAACAGGGCATTTCTTAAATCCACTTGATCCACAGCAGACTGCGTCCTGCACAAACCACATCCAAATATTATGCCACCCAGTGGGCAAGTCCCTGCAACCTGTCACTGGCAGGTGTCCCTTGAAAGCTGCTCTCAGGAACTTCTCCTGAGGTGCTGCCTTTCTTTACAGCTTGTCTGATTCCATGAGGCCAGAGACTCCTTGAACCACCAAAAAAGGCAAACTGAAAAAAATAGAGCAGTCTGACTGGTTAGAACCCCAGGTTGTGGAGGAATATGGCCAAAGAGGCTGGATTTATGACTGGCAATCACCCATCTCATTTTGCACGGGAAAGACATTTCTCTAATCCACCTGTTCAATTATTTATCATGCTATGTGTTACCCCTTAATTGTCACTTGGGCAAAGCCTTTATGTTGTAAGGTGACACCCTAGTATTTTTTAATGACCTTAGGCAAAGTGACTGACACTGGATGCTGGAGTCAGATGTTCCTAGTGACGCAACTTGCTCTCCCAGTAGCAGGATCGTTAGAACTGTGAAAGCGCTAAAATGTGTTGTCAGCCTTCCTCTGATGCAAACACTTTATTATAGAGTCTCGTTGCAGAGGAGTGAAGCAACACGTATCTTGCCTCCAAATGTCCCTTTTCTCTCTGGACTAGCCACTCTGTAGAAAAGCAATGTGTTCCGGACCTTGAAATACCAGTGATCACAGTCACGCCTTTCCCAAATGTACAGTTTTTCTGGCTCTACCCCTTCCCTCTTTTCTATTTCTTTTTCTGGGTTCATACGACAATGTGATCACAACTGATTTATGTCTGGCAAGCTGCCAGTCTCTGAACTCTCATTAACTACCCCAGTCAAGCAAAACAAAAAGCCATCCATTCTGTATTTGAACCTGAAATGGAAAATCATCTGTGTTTGCTTTTCTCGATAGGAGGCTGAGATGGAGCAAAAGTGTAAGTCTATTTTTTTTGGACGTGGCCTACACTTCCTGATGAAAATGCTTGAGAACCCGAGAGCTCTGAGTGTCAGATCCACTGTGACTCAATGCTAGATGGTCACCATTGAAACAGCACAAAGGGCTTTCTCAGCAGCCCTGCCTGGGTTATCTCTACTACTATTCAAGTTTCCTAGGTAAAGAGTATTTTTTAGGATATTGTTGCCTCCTGAGTGAATATTCTGAATTGTTACTGATTCATTAATTTATCAACGTCGTACCACAAGTAATGCAATGAGACCAAACACACATAAAGCTATGTCCTATAAACAACTGTGATTAACTTAGAAAGGAAAGGGAAACCAATAGTCTATGTTGTACTCCGGTTACTTTTACACTCAAGATTCTTATATGTATTCATTCCAGATTACCACAGACATTGTGTTCCCATTCTATCGTGATACCAGAGGTACTGGAATCCAAATATATGAGGTTAAAACATAGAATGGGAAGTTCACCCTATAGGCTTTTACTCTTTTTGTAAGATTATAATTGAATACCTGAGCCAGACTTAATTCAATCACAGTACATTTCTTTTCACTTCTTAAATTTCCAATACCTCGATGTGAGTGCTCAGTAAATACTGAGCAAATGAGTGAATGAGTAATCAGAGAGGAAACTCATCTTGGAAGGGAGCAGCAATTCCCTAACATTGTTGCATACCAGACTCAATAAGTGCTTTATTTGTATTTGTGGTATTTCTCCAAGTACCACTTTATTTCCCCCCTCGTTCTATATCCTTTTAATTATTGCTCATTATAATAATTCAAACAATATAGAGGAGTCTAAAGAAAAATTTCTTCTTTTTCCCTGAAGTAACACCCCAGTGGTATACCCACACTTAATGACAAACCATGTGTTCTTCTATAATTTTTCTTTGTTTAAATGTGCTCAAATACACTTCCAGTTTATTTTATAAGAATGGTATTGGATGATAAATATTAGCTGAAAACTTGCTTTTTCACATAGTACATTATAGACATCCTTCCAAATTAACATTTGTACATACCAGTCTGCCTTATTCATTTTATTAGCTACATGGTATACATAATATAGAGGCACCATAATTCATTCAAAGGTTGTTTTGGTGCATGTGTGTGCACAAGCTAGCAATGCAGAAATAAATACTCACGTAGTTCTATTACATCTATAGCTATCATACATTTCCAAAAGTGGGATAAAGAGCATACACATTTAAGTTTTAATAAAATATGGCCATATTACCTGATTCTTCATTCTTACCAGTACTTGTATTTATTAATCCTCTACTTTATTATAAATCTATTGAGAAATAAAATGGTATCATATTGTGGTTATTAATTTACATTTCCTGGGACAGTTTGTTTTAAAATACAGATTCTGGGTCCCACTTCACTTTGAATCTACTGAACCAGAATCTCTGGGCTCAGCACCTGTGAATCCTGGTCTTTGTAGAGCTGCTAGGTGGATCTGATGTAGTTAGTGCATGCACAGGCATTTAGGAACCACTGATCAAAATGATCTCTTGGTTGAGACATAAGCTTCTATTATTTAAAAACAAAACAAAACAAAATCCTCAAAAGCAATAAGATCTTGTTAGTAAAATTTGTGTGTTGCATAATCATGTTATATTTTCTATATGACTTAAAACTATACACTTATTTTTAAAATTTTTTTTTATATCTTTATTGGAGTATAATAGCTTTACAATGGTGTGTATACGCTTATTTTAGATGTTGATACAAATCTCAGCTTACCATCTTAACTTTTTAAAAATGTCTGTGTCCAGTCAGAAAGAACAATAAAGCATAGCTGTAGGCATAACCCATTTTAAGACTTTTGAAACATCCTTAGCTGCATGGCCAAGGGGCATAGACACCTAAGAGTGGGCATCCTATAGGAACCTCAGGGTCCAGGGACAAGATGGAATTGAACGACAAAGACCTGGATCTGTTTGTGAGTTTTATTTCTGTCAGGTATGACCTGTTGGATCACAAGCAAACCATTTCACCTCTCCAAGCCCCCATTTCCTCATCTATAAATGAGAATAATATTTCATACAGCTTCTGGAAGGAGTTAACGAGGTGATGCAAGTGAAAATGCTGTCTACATCTAAGCACGAATGTAAATGCTCACCGGCCCTCTATCAGATAGCATGATAGCTTTAAGGTTTTTCTGAGATATATAAATTTGGATAAGGATATGCTGAACATAAGGAACTTCTGATTAAGAAAACAAAACATTGATATGTACATGGATTTGGAGGGGGTGAGTTCCTGACAGATATGGCCTAATACAAATTCCTGTGTCAACTTGTTTTCTCTCAGTGTTTGCAGTTTCACTCCTGGGGTAAACTGCTATTTTTCTACTAATGTCCCATTTAAACTGACTTTCTTGCAGCTTCTGTAGTTTTAAATGTCATAAAAACTCACTCAAATCACACGTCAGCTAAGCTTTAAAATTAATTTTAAGATAGATAAAAGTACTACCTAATATGTTGAGTACCAGTCTTTGACATAAAGTTCTTTATATCAATTAACTCAATTAATACTACAACCCTATGAGGTATACCATTATTATTCCCATTTTGTTGATGAGGAAACTGAGGCATGGAGAATTTGACTTGTGCAGAGATACACAGTGAGAAAGCCGAATTTCAAGACCAGATGCTTCATCTCTAGAGTTCATGGCTTTAACCACAGTGTTACACTGTCTTCAGGGAAGATAGGTATTGATATCGTAAGGAGGAAGAAGATTTTAATTATGATAATATTTTTTATTCATGATCCCCATAGAACTCAAAAGTGTTTCTGCTCCTTTAGAACCTGAATGTTTTATTCTCTGGTGATAAGTTTGAGCCCTGTGGATGTTGGAGTTATTGAGCCTCTTTGCTTGGACAGAATTTTGCAATTGATAAATCCCCGTAACAAGTTCTTTCATTTTTGCCTTTCAATGATCCAGTGAGGCAGAGAGACTGAAGGCTGGCTCTATCCATGACTGTTCAGCATCCACTCATGGTGTTCCCTCTGAGAGTATCCCTTATTGCTCCTTCTTACTCCCTGCACCTGGCTAACTCTTCTAATAGTCTTACTCTCGTCAAGTCACTGCCTTAAGGAAGCCTTCTTTGGTTCCCCCTAAAGTGTAAGTTTTTCTGCTATGCACTGTTTTACCCTGCCTCCAGTTTCAGGCTGAGGCTGGCTGTTATTCTGAGTCTTGAGTTTTCCACACAGGAAACTCAAGGAGGCTGGGAATGAAAGCACCAGCTTTGGTGGCAGATGAAGATGGGCTCCTGAGATGGTCCCAGGTTCACAATAAGAGTGTGTAGATATTTGGAAAATTCTGCATATTAGAAGAAGACCAGGCTTCTGGTGGCAGATGGTTCAGAGGTCGTCTGCATTTTCAGTCCTAGCTTCTCAAAACTGTTGACTTGGTCTTTAGCGTTAGCTTAGACTCTTGACCCTGTGTTGCTCAGCTTCTGCTGGGATGTTTGTTCAAGAATCAGGTATTGAAAGGTTACCATGTACCTGGGAGTACAGGCATTCCAGTTAAGTAGTAGACCCTACTCTACTAGCCGTGGGATCTCAATTACTTGGCTTAATCTATCTCTCAGTTTCCTCATCTGTAAAATACAGATAATATTAGGATCTACTTCATCAAGTGAGAGCATCCATTCAAACAAAGCTCAGACAGTAATGTTTAGAGTATAGTAAGTGCTTGGTAAATGCTGTTGTTCACATTATGAGTTAAACTCCCAGTGTCTAGTCTGGGAGCTCCTGGTCTCAGAGCACTTCCCTAAGAATTTATTTCTTGCTGCTTTGCTTTTTCAAAGCCCAAATCTAAATCTTATATTTCCACTCTAATCTCCCATTTTCTAGCCTGCTCTGCCCTATCATGTCACAAGTTCTGGAGGGGCATCGCCTTTCTGAAATATATACTTAAAAGTGAATGTTATAACCACTGGAATGACTAAAATGGAAAAGATGGAAAATGAAAAAAAAATGATCGAGATGTTATGCATCCAGAACTCTCTTATAGTGCTGGTAGGAGAATAAATTGATTCAAACATTTTTGGAAACTGGCAGGAAAGCTGAACACATTACCCATCCTTTATTTAATTCAGGGATTCCACTCCTAGGTCTTTCTCAACCTAGGAGTTGTGTATGTATGTAAACTAAAAATCATGTAGAAGAAATTTCATAATAGCACAATATTAGTTATCCCTTGCTGAATAACAAATTACTCCAAAACTTAGCAACTTATAACAACAAACATTTATTATCTCAGTTTCTGTGGGTCAGGAATTTTCGGCTTAGCTGGATGAAGGGCCAATTCACCCATTAGGCACAGTACGTGCAGTGCCTGTAGCTCACAGTGCTTGTCAGTACAAATTCCTTCTTGCAATAAATGAAAATTGTCTTTTTTTTTTTTTCTTAGTGGAGGAAAGGGCCCATGAGACACGAGTGCCAAGATACCACTAAAGTCATATAATCACGTAATGCAGCCCTGGTTGAGGGTCTCTCGTGAGGTTTTTGTCAAGCTGTCTTCTGGGGACACAGATCCACCTTCAAGTTCATTCAGGTAGTTGCTGGCAGGTCTCAGCTCTTCTCTAGCCATTGGCTGGAGGTCTCTGTGCCTCCCCACATGGGCCTCTCCATGATGGCCTGAGTGTCCCCACAACATGGCAGATGGCTTCCCCCAAAGAAAGGAGGGAGAGAGAGGCACCGAGGTGAAAGTCTCAGTGTCTTTATAGCCCAGTCTTAGAAGTGACATACCAGGGTTTCCCTGGTGGTGCAGTGGTTGAGACTCCGCCTGCCGATGCAGGGAACATGGGTTTGTGCCCCGGTCTGGGAAAATCCCACATGCCACGGAGCGGCTGGGCCCGTGAGCCATGGCTGCTGAGCCTGCGCGTCTGGAGCCTGTGCTCTGCAACGGGAGAGGCCACAACAGTGAGAAGCAAAAAAAAAGAAGCGACATACCATCACTTCTGCCATCGGTCACACAAAGCAACCTGAGACAATGTAAGAGGTATGTGAATATCAGGAGGCAGTTATTTTGGGGGCCTCTGGGAGCCTGGCTACCACAAGTACTATTTTTAATAGTTAGAAACTATCCAAATGCCTATCAAAAGCAGAAAGGATAAATAAATGATGGTGTGTTCATACAGTGGAATTCTACACAGAGATGAGAATAAACGCTTTATAATGACATGTAACAATATGGACGTACTTCATAAACATAATATTGCACAGAAGCCAAGCACAAAGAGTACACACCCCACAATTCCATTTATATAAGGTTAAAAATCAGGCAAGACTACTCATGTGTTAGAGTGAAGATATCCTCCTGGAGAAATAATGACTGGAAACAGATTCAAGGGGGCCTTTTGAGGGACCAGCAATATTTGTTTTTTTCATCTGGTTCCACAGGTTTGTGTGTGTGTGTGTGTGTGTGTGTGTGTGTGTGTGTGTGTGTGAAATTCATTCAGCTATATGTTTTTCTCTATGTATATTATACTTTAAAAAGAGTTTTCTGAAAATAGGTATTAGAACACCTTTTTTGGTCTCCTTTTCCTATCATTCTGGAAATGATATCTGTCACAGCTAAGCATAAACCTGCAATAAATATAATCTCTGGTCAGCAAATTGGTCTGACTCAAGGCCTCACCAGCTGTGAAACCTTGATTGGATAAACCACTTACCCTCTCGGAACTATAGTTTGCTTACCTGAGAGTAGGGTGGACATGCACTTATAGCCTCAAAGTGTGGTGGAGAATATTGAGTAATATCAGATATATTTGAGCCCCATCATATGCAGGGTCAAAGAGTAATGTAAAAAATCGAGCGTAAACAAATTACATTTGAAAATTACTTAGATAAGCCTTAAATCAGTAACATGCCCTTGAGGCTCAAAAACCAGGAACAAGGAATTTACTTTTTTTGCTTCTCTTTAGATTCCTGCTCTGGTCTTCCTTTCTGTGGGGCAGCCTCGGATGAGATTGGCTGGAATGGGGATGGGAGGAGGGGAGGTGGGGGGGGGATTTCTCACTCTCCTGATCTCCTTTTTATTAAAGACACATAATTGAATTTCTGTATTAAATATACCTTTACAATGACTCCAATGTATGTGAAAGCACCAAAAATTATAACAATATTAAGAAAATGTAAGTTATTATTCATATTTGGAACAGGTGTTTTCCCCAGATTATTTTGGTCTAGAGAGCCTTTGTGGATAATGTCAAGGTTAAACAAGTGACTAATTAAAGCCATTTAACCAAAAGAGGGGGCTGCTCGATGCTTGATGGCATGTTGGGACAATAAGTAGAGAAAGAAGCTGAGGTCAACATTAGATAGAAAAATAACAATTTTGCAAGAGTGTAGTACTTTATAGATGACAAAATTTAAATCATTTCTTTAAAGCTAAGCTTATTTTAAAGATGAGGCTGAACTTCTCAAGATCACCTGACTAGTTTAACAGGAGAGCTTGGATTCATAACCAGATCTTCCAAGTTCAAAACCATAACACGGTACAAACCAGGATCTCTGTCTCTGTCTCTGTCTGTCTGTCTGTCTAGTGGTGGTCGTGGAACAGAGAGGTAGGCCTGAGGATTTGTGATCTGGCTCTCCTGGGCTTATCTGACCACAGCCACCTGCGTGATTCATCTGACCTTGCCATCTTCTCTAGGCAAGGTTTTCCTAGATCAACCAAGATAGTGAGGTGGGGAGAGCAGAGTTCCCTAGATGGCTGTGTTTCTCATCTGGGCAGAGACTTGCTGCCCAGGATGGGGCTAAAAGTTATTCCTGTGCATTCTAGGATGTATGAGGTTTAGGGAAAATCCTTCCAGGTGATAACTGGTTTCTGATCCTCCAGGGTAGGGCCAGGTTATCTTTTCAATACATATATATATACCTGCATCATGCTTATGCATGTATTTAACACCTGCTTATCACTAGATCATCAAACCATTTGTAAAGACAAACCTTGACCATTAAAGACATATGTTATGAGATAATTGTGATATCATGATTCAAGTCTGGGTTTACTCTCCTGTGGGAGTTGGGAACCACAGTACATAGGACTATCTCTGTGCCTTACAGCTCTGCAGGTGTGTACACATTTTTAATGTGACTGGAGGCTCCCTCAACAGGGCAAGACCTTCCTGTATTTACTAGAAGAACCCAGAATTAGCCATTGCAAAGTGGCTTAGGGAAGAGGGTAGTGGTGGCCTCAGTGGAGGATCTTCTCCAACTCCTCACATATAGGAGAGATGTCTCTATTTCCGGTATGATCCTATTTCAGTCTTTACAATTTAAGTCATTCTATGGGGTTTCTTTTGGGACTCTCCAGTAGCAGCATGAGGCCCCCTGGTGGCCTGAAATAATTCACAAGTTTGCTTTTCAAGCAGTTGGAAGGGCAGGAGTGGCTAGAGAAATATTATACAAAGGTAGTAAATACTCACCTGGACCTGGTGCTTCCAGTAGAGGCAGGGTGGGGTAGGATGACCTATTTTGGGAGAGGTGAGAACTAAAGAATTTTCTTTTACGAGATTAAAACAAACGAATTCTGGATCAAACACTCAACACTTTCTGATTTTTATTCTTTTGTTCATTTAGCAAACACTTATTGAGTACCTAATCTGTGCAGGACATTTTATTAGGGGTTTAAAAATATATGACACGTTATGCACTTCTAAGGAGTTTTGGAAGAAGATAAAACATTTATGGTACTCACGTGGTAGAAAATGAAAGTTGCCATCAGAGAATAAATAGGTAGAGACTCTTGAAGGAGCAATTCCTTTCAGATAAATGGGAACCTCTGGGAAGAGGTTGCACTTAAGCTGGGGCTCTAATGAGAAGCAGGATTTGGATATGTCTGAGTTGGAGGGGGAAAGGATGGCATTATGCAGGAGGGAGAACAGAAGTTTGAACGTACATGGAGGCAGGAAAATTGAAGCCTAATCCGGGAATGGGGAATCATCTGGTCTGGCTACCTCATGAGTTTTGGGGTTGGAATAAGAATGAAAGCTGGATACATTTGTTTGGATCATACAGAGCAGGACCTTGAATACTCACTTGAGAAATTTCTTCATCAAGCAGTTGGGGAGCTTTTGGATATCTTTGAGCAAAAAAAAAAAAAAAAAAAAAAAAAAAAAAAAAAAAAAAAAAAAAAAAAAAAAAAAAAAAAAAAAAAAAAAAAAAAAAAAAAAAAAAAAAGCATGTCAAAACACAGTACCCCTCCCACTGTCATAAACACAATGCCATACACTTGCATTTGGTCCAGAGGAGTGTTCACCTGCATGTGTTCAAGATAATTGTATTCAACAACTCCAGGCTTTCACCATCTGACCTTAAAGCCAGGAGAAACTAGGTCATCGAGGTGTCTCCCCTTAACAAAACCACCTGAGCACCAGGGAGCAGTCAGTGCCAGAGGGCTCCTGCCACATTTAATTAAAGTCCTTGATAGAATGCCTTTCATCGAAAGTGCTATGCTAGGCTTGTTTTGTTTTGCCTTGTTTTTCCAAGGTTTAGGAAAGGCTTTGTGCCTGTCTTTCCTCTCTAGTTTAATATGGTTTAAACGACATGAACTGGGGATATTTCTGGCTAGAATTATGGCGTAGAGTCCTAGCTGCTCAATTTTCACAGAATTCAAGCAGTAACGTTATTTGCATTGTATTATCGCTAAGTCAGTTAAGCAGCCTGAGAATCTACACAGTGCCTGGTATATAACTGGTGCTCAAAAATATGTTAAGCAAATAATTAACAACTGATCTGATAAATATGTAACACACATTTAACAACACATTATAAAATTCCTGACCCAAGACATTGATTTCCTAATTATAATGGCATATAAATCTTTTAGAATAAACATAATTCATAATACTCTTCAGAAGTCGTGAAAAAAAATGATGTGATAAAAATAAAAATCTTTTAGTTAAGTTAGGAAGAAGCAACATGCCCATTTGAGAGAAATGCAATTGAGATGTTGTTGCTAATGAGGCAAGGAAAGATGGGCAATCCGGAACTGCAGTAACAGTAACTACAATGGAAATAACCATTTAAGAAGTTTCAGCAGCAATGAGTATTTATTATTTTGAATAAAATGTACATTAAACTTTAATATAAAAATCATCAAAAGTGCTATATTGGATTATTTTAATATTAATTTATCCCCACATGTCATCGAGTAGCTACATATTTTACCTTTTTTTTTTTTAAACTTCTGACACAGCATTACGATCATCTAAAAACTGTCCAATGTTAAAACATAAAAAAATATTAGTTTATTCTTCAAGAAAAGTACCACCAGTGATGAGTTACTGAAAGTGAAAAATAAAACAGATGCTAGAGAATCAACTGTTTGGAAACAAAATGATCACAGAATTTCACAGGAGTATGCAAAGTTCAAGGCAGTTTAGACTCTCAGCAGAACATTTTTATGATATAACATCCTAATAGCGTGGGTTATCTCTTTTGGAGGCAGGTTGCTGGTGTGCCAGAACTCATCTTCTCTTGCCTGCTTTCCAAGGTGAACCAAATGTTGCCTAATGCTGCACACCTCCCATGACCCCTAAAATGTTTAATGTAGAGGAAAAACCGATTTTTCAGTCTTAGAAACAGCCCTTAGAATTAAGTTTGTCATTGAAGACACAAGCTCACAGATGAGAACCCCATCCATCCTCCACCCTCAGGCCACCCCCATGCCTCTGGTCTGCGGCAATGCCAAGTCCATCCTCTCCCACACCAGTCCTGGGTGCATTGGCAGAAGAAGTGAGACCAGGTCCTTCAGACCACACATCCCGTTTGGTCTCATTCAGTCCTAAGCAAACAAGCTTCTCTGATTTGCCACGAGAGCCGTCTGACTCTCCCGCCTCTTGGCTTTCTTGCTCCTCTGTCTCACCTTCCAGCACAGGGCGCTGGAGGCTAACAAAAAAAGCCCCAAAGACAGAAGGACCAGACCTAAGATGGAGATGATGGAGCCATGGGAATTGAAGCTGTAAGCCACGGCAGTGACCGCTATCCCGGCGATGAGGACCACCACGGCGAAGGGGATGATGCAGCGGTAACAGGAGAGCTCAGCGCCCCCTGTGGCGGCTGTCAGCTGAATCTCATTGACCAGGGGGACCATGGTGACCATGACTTCACCATTGGAGCTCTTCTCCATTGCCACTGGCTTGGGAGACTTCGGGGTTCCCAGGATCTCCTTTATGGGTTCTTCAGTCATTTTTACAGTATGTCTCCTAGCTGAGTTCACAGACTAGACCTGGGCAGTCTCACCAGGGTGGAAGCTGTGGAGGAGAAGACAGGAGATGCCAGTTAAATGCATCAGAGTAAGCCTCACAAGTAGGAGTAAAGAGCTGGGGGAAAGACCACTGTGTTCTTTTCTAGGAGGCATGGATACATGTGAAAATCAGCTTTAATATATTTTTTCCCTAATTGTTTGCATTCTCTTTGCATTGAGAAGAAAGCAAGATAAAGCAGAGAACCATAAAGAAAGGGAAGATGTAAAAAGCAGGAAGCACTTTACAGTGCTTAATACACTCTGGCGGTCTGCAAATGTTTTACAAGCTTTTCTGCTTTGTCTATTGCTTTTCTTTCCTCTAAGCACACAGAGAAGCCTCAATCTTAATCCCAAAACAGCCTCATTTAAGAGGAGAACACGTTATAAACAACACTTCGCACAGTCCCTTCCATGCTCACAGCAACCTAGACTCTGCCGGCGTTTCCGGACATAACATGCACTCTTTTCAAAC
>NW_006789879.1:136823-139415 GCF_000442215.2 Lipotes vexillifer | reverse complement strand
ACTCTTTCCAAACTATTGCCCATTCTCTGTGCACCAAAGCAACGTCAAGACCAGCAATCAGTGTACAAATGATGTTCTTCTACATCAACTGACAGTTAACAAGTCTTTATTGTTGTAACTGTTAAATACAGCGAAACATGCATCCTGGGTCCATGATGGGGGTGCAGTTGGGCAAAAATTCAGGGACAATAAGGCTGGATTTGTGAGCTAAAATGCAGCAATATCCTCTGATCCATTTGAAAAGGGAAAAATAATTCAACAATTTTTTGGACAAAATTTTGTGCTTTTTTATGTTAAAGAGAAGAACAATTATTACGATAATTAGCTGTCAATTCACAAATTTTCCATTAAACTCAACAAGGAATTTTGATATTAAATGTACCACATGTTTTAAAAAAATAAGCATACTAGATAAGCATAAAGATTTACAAGTTCATTTTTACCCCACGCTGCTGTGTACAAAAACTTGCTGGGCTGCGCTGTATCTTTCTAAATATTTTGAATCTGAACAATTCAGGGTGAAATCTGAGACTCTCAATCAAAAGCCTCTGGTTGAAACGCCATCTATGAGAAATCAGTGAACACTCTTCTCTTGCTCAGACATGGTAAGTCATTCTCCTTTACCACTGAGAAGTGATCCAGCAGCTAAAGGGTTGAGCAGTTATAGTTACTGAAAGCATTTAAAGGAAGATACTGGAGATGATTTCAGTGAGATGGATACTTTGATCATATTAAGCACCCACTGAAAACTAATTCAACACCAAATCAAACCTCACAGTTTCTTCCTTGCTCTGGGAGGTCAAAAATATCACTCCTTGTGCAATGAACTAAAAGTTAGAGCTGCCTATTTTCATGGGATTTTTAATCACCAAATTAATCACTGCTGTTCAATGATACCTTAAATACTGGCTAGGCCAGTAAAAGGATATTTGAGATTCCGTCTGAAAGAAAAAAAATCTTCACCCCAAAGCTGAGACTTCAGCTAACCTGAAAATGAAGCTCCATCCCCCAAAGACTTACACTGACCCGTACCTCAGAGAGAAGCAATCCATTACCAGGGAGACCACTGGACTTGGGAGGGAAGGAACAGCAGCGTCTGAGTTTCTTCTGCGACCTCTGGGAAGACAGCCTTGTAACAGCACGTCTGTCAATAAAGTGACAGGACAGGGATCTCCTCTGGGGAAAAAAAAAGATACAAAATACTATATGGTAGGTTTTAGATCCTGGAGCTCTTTCTTTTACTCTACCTCTTCCTAAATGACGCTTGTCTTTCCCTCTCTCTCTTTTCATTTCCTCCCCCGCCGGATTGCCCCTCCCTACCATTTTTTTTTTTTTTTCTTCGTTCTTTTCCTTGCCAGCAGATTCCGAGTTTTGGTTTCCCCCAGCTCTGCTCAGTGACATGATAAGTCAGAATCATTCTAGAGTCCCTAGAGACAGGAGGCAGCTTTTACTTTTATTTCTCTTGCAGCATTTACTGAGTGCACTGCTTTGCATTACTCATTTTTTCCCCAGCCAACCTCCAGATCTTCCTCCCGCCCAGCAGGCATTTTCACAAGAAAATCCCAGAGTCAGCGTTGCAGACCCAGCTGAGGGGACAGAGCCGAAGGGATAGACACTTTTAGGGCGGGAGGAACAGCTGTGAAGTCATCGAGCAACTGAATCCAGCCTCTAAGCCAGCAAAAATCTATGTTCCCAGGTTTCCCAAGTATTCT
This sequence comes from Lipotes vexillifer, assembly GCF_000442215.2. Classification (NCBI taxonomy): domain Eukaryota; kingdom Metazoa; phylum Chordata; class Mammalia; order Artiodactyla; family Lipotidae; genus Lipotes; species Lipotes vexillifer. The sequence continues at coordinate 137,703 of NW_006789879.1, read as the reverse complement.
TTCTTCATATATGAGTGCTGGCCATCTGAAGCTTAACCCCCCCCCCCCTCATTTGATATTAATTCATTTAGGAACAAGGGTGGGAGATACAAATGTTTGTGACTAAGGGGGAAAAACAGTCATTTTGATTTAAACATGATTACTACTTGTGCTAGGAAGTGAGTAACCGGCAATGCTGAAATCATCATTACCATCATTGTCATTATAGAGCACCTGCAAGGTGCATGCATTAACATTAATTCTCACTAGTTTACAAATGAGTTTATAGATAGTTTATAAATGAGGCTCAGAGAGGTTAAGTAATCTGACAAAGTTCACACAGAGAGAAACCCTTGGTTTGAACTCTAGGCTTTAAGGAGCACACAAATTATGTAAGGAGCTTGCTAAATGTAAATTGATTTAATAGGTCTGTAGCAAGCTCCTGGCTGGTGTCAATCTGCAGATCCTTGACCCACTTAAAGGAGCAAGGTATTTTAAATGTTCAAACATATATGGCTTGACCTGTCATGCTCTCAAACAATAAAGGTCTATTTCCCACACCCTGTCTGCAAATGGACTTAGAGCTCTAGACTTTCTTGCAGATAAGTTATTTAAAATTGTAAAGCCCCAGATTGTCTTCTGGAGGGAAAAATGAGATAATACTGGGTGACTATTATAAGTTCATCCCGATACTTCTGTAGCTAAAAGTTCTCCATCATCTATTTTTAATCCATACAAGTTTGAATAATATCTTTTTAACTGATACAACTAATACTACAAATATAAATTAAATCTTGAAAGAGATTTGTTTTCCTTCTTTCTCTCGAGTTGTTAGATTTCTCTAACTTCCGGTGGAGGGCATGGATGTTCTCAGGCATCTCGTCTCTGTTCTACGATAGTC
>NW_006789879.1:100036-136813 GCF_000442215.2 Lipotes vexillifer | reverse complement strand
ACTCTTTCCATCCTTGTCTAGAAATCATACCTTGGTGATTTTGTCATAAAGGGAGAGGGACCAGAATGGAAATCAGAGAAAGGGCTTCTTCATTAAAAAGAAATAAATTTGAAAAGTTCCTGAGGCCTGGCTGAGTCGGGGGAGCCCAGCCTGCTGAGGCTGATGAGTACCTGGAGGGCCTCAGCCACGACTATCCTCAGACTTTAAAAATGTGGGATGTAAAGGGACACATTCATCCTCCAGGAGGAGTGCTGTCACTTGGTGTTTGAGAAGGGGTACTTAGAACTACGGCATTTCAGCACTTGCCAGCAATGCCCTGGGAGGACAGGGATATTGGAAGCCATGGGCCACATAATTGGAGCTTGTTGAGAAGCTCCTTATGAGAGCAGCCGTCTGCCCACTGTGAACTGTGGCCTTCGGGGGCAATTCCTCTTTACTTCCTAGCAGGGGCTGTTTTCTCCCCAACATAATCCAATAACCCCACTGAAACTTTGAATATCATCACCCTTTCCTGTTGACCATGTTCCCCCATTGTCAAAGTCAAAGGTACATGATTTGAACTCCTTCCAGAGAGAAGCCAGAGGCACCTTTTTTTGATGGTGACTTCTTGGCTGAACTTATAATGAGGGACAGTGAATGCATCTGTGCGCTGGGAGCAGGGTTGGTCTGTCATTGCTCCTAATACCCAAGCTTTCCTCAGCCTTTTCAGGCTTCAGATGTTACATTCACCCTAATTCTTCTTCAGAGTATGTACATCTGCTCAGATACACAGATGCACATCTTCAGATTGCTAGTAGACAACTCATGGTTTGTACTGATAAATACAGAGAAGTAGAAAGCTTTGGGATAAAGCAGAAATTATATCTAAAGAATAGATACCTATCATTATACCCAAGAACACCTGCAGTTTTAAATGATTCTTACCTCTTCAAATTAAAATTCAAAGAATTCCTAGTGATCAATGCCTGATGTCTTTGAATGATTTTTCCTCCCTCCTCTCTGCGCCTATAAGATATTAAACATTCCTGAGAGTGCCTTAAGAGACACCTGCCCCCAAATGCAAAATCTCATTCACAAAGCAACCAGCCTTCTTTCTGCAAGACTTCTTTCAGAAGGGAGAGGAAATCTTTCTGGTTCTTTTTAAACAGAAGGCTCCAGGAGATTCCTTTAAGCTTGGAGAACTTTTCAGAAAGCTTCTAATTCATGAATTAAATCTACATCCTCCTACCCCACCCCACCCCTCCAAAGACATTCCACATTTCTTTCCCAGTTTCAAAAATCAAGGCAAAGATCCTTACCTTTCCCAGCCAGAATTGGACTGACACTGCTGCCAGCTCCCGGCCAGGCCAACAGCTAGCCAGAGACGGTGATGCAAATCACTACGCTAGGGACTGTAAACAAAGTACTCACCAAGGCTTAAACACAATTAAGGGATCAGAGAAAAATTGATGAGAGGAAATTCCTTAAGTGCTGTTGTATTTTCTTCCATATTTCCCTCTATGAAAATGGAATCCATGTATTTTTTTTTTTTTTTTTGCGATATGTGGGCCTCTCACTGTCGTGGCCTTTCCCGTTGCCGGATGCGCAAGCTCAGCGCCCATGGCTCACGGGCCCAGCCGCTCCGCGGCACGTGGGATCCTCCCGGACCGGGGCACGAACCCGTATCCCCTGCATCGGCAGGCGGACTCTCAACCACTGCGCCACCAGGGAGGCCCCATGTATTTTTTTTTAAAGGGACCCAAATTTGGAAAGGGTGTCTTCCTTTGTTTTTCTTTCTTTGTATCCTCATTCAGGCTTCCATTTTCAAGGTTTTCCCTATCCAAACCCCCATTCTGATACTATCTCTCTGTAATACTGTGAACCTGCAGAAAAGAATTTGCAATCCTTGTTCTATACTTCTAGGAGTGTGTGGGGTTGGGAGAGTATGTGCAGTGGGGAGTGAAAAGGCAAATTAATTTTTTCACCATAACAAGCAAGTAACAGAGGAGTAAAGGAAGAAGAGATCCATTGATGGCGAAATGGCATTTGGTTCCTTGTGTGGACCCTCTCTCTAAAGCCAGAGGAGAGGTGTTATCAGTGCTGTTCATCAGAGGGGTGCAAGGCACCATGGAAATGCTGGTACACAGGAAAATCACATGTCTGAGCAACTGAGCTAAACTTCCACCAAAGGAATCATGAAAAGCAGAATTAGGAACACTTGCTGCTCTGGAGAAAATTCCCCCAAATTTAAAAAAATCTCGTTTTACTTAGAAACAAGCCAGAAACAAAGTTATTTAGGGAAGGGAGGTATAGAAGTGGAGAAGGGCAAGGAAAATCGTGAGTACCATGACCAAAAGGAGATTTTGCCTGTTTTCCTTCAGGAGAAGACAAAAGCGTTCAGTTTCTCAATTAGAAAGGGTACTATTTTGTTTTTGCCATGGGTCGATGCTGTTGAAGACCTGGAAATTTCTCTTTTGGGAACACACAAACTTTTCATTTTGTGAAGAGCACCCCCATGTGCATTCAATTACTCTCCCATATTTACTTTCAGTTTGCTTTTGCTTGGTGTGGTTGATTTGGCTAATTTTCAGCAGGCCTGAAGATGCCAGTTCCTCCCAGTTCTCTGTCCAGTCGCCACATGCCTTTGATCTCCGTCATCACCCAGTCCAATTGGATTCAGTGAGATTTGGGAAGCTGGCCAATTTTTCTTCTTTCCAGTGCTTCTTTGAAGGGTGTGTCTGCATTTAAGCTCTGAAATTATGGACACTTTGGAAAGTGATCTGTGCTTGTGTTTTCATTTTGGATAACAGGTCATATTATTTCTACTCCTACCCCTGCCCCAAAGCACTTCTCCTTGAGGTCTAGGACATCAAATAGGGAGATCTGATAGTAACAAGTGGAATAATGGGTATGCCTCAGATATAAGTATATATTTTACTATTTGCTGGTCAATTTTAAGGTACCCCAAACTCATAAAATCCACACAGATATAGAAAGGAAAACACATCTTTTAGATGTACACTCTGGTCACCATTCTCTTACCCATTTTGTTCTGAGTCACTATGAAATATTGCATAAACATGAAAAAAACAGAATTGCTGAAATCAAATAACATGGTGGGACCTTAGGGAAGGATGAATAAACTATTTTTCACTTCATCAAGAACTAATTGTCATTCTGGCCTCAGATGAGAAGAGCTGATTTTCTTGTTTCAAAATCTGAGTATATACTAAAACAGCTATGATAACATCCCCATGTATCTGGCACAATCCTTTATATTTGTGTACATTATATGTTTGGAGGCCTAAGATGAGGAAGCTCAGAGGTAAAGAGTTATAGCAAATTAGACTGACACTTTCCCAAGACAAGTGCACAGCACTTGGGTCAGCTTCCCCTACTGGGCTATGGATCATGTATTCAGAGGCTTGTAAGGCCCACCATTTTTGCCTTTTCCAGAGAAGGAAAGGGAGGGACAACAGTACCCTCCCCGCTTTGCCCCTCCTCTAGATCCCTGATAATATGGGGCCCTTCTATGCCTTCTTACAAAAGCAATCTCCCCCTAGCCTCTGGTGACAAATGTCACTTGCCCATAAAATGATGTGCACAAACATCGTGTGACCCCAATCCACACCAAATCGCGCAACATTTCTAGGTTTCAACATCAGTCTGGTCCTGGGGATTTGAAACCACCCTGTAACAAGTAAAATTTTCTAAAAGTTAATAATCTACAATGTTCTGTAAGGGTCAGTTAGCTTCTCTTGTTCCATATTCATAGAGCAGAACATACCTTCTGACCTTATTCACCATATCCCAGTTGTGTAGCTCTGGTCTTGAAATGACTGGCATGGGATGGGCTCACCAGTCTGGCCCTCCTCCACATAATGAAATATTCAGCTGAAACCATAGATTTTAAGCTCTGTGCTTAAGTAAGAGGAATGTTGAGTTTATTTTCACAAGTAGATTTTGTTATCTCCATGTTTTAGAGAAAGAAATGGGGGTGTAGAGGGTGCCACTATCCTCAGGTCTAACTCCAGGCTGCTTCATTCTGAGTCAACCTACATGATACATCCAGTTTGAAGAGGAGAGAACACAGTAAGGCTTATCAATCATCTAATATGCACCACCGATATACAGACCCTGTCTCAGGTCTTTGTATTTTTATTTTACTAGTGAGGAAACTAAAACTCAGCAACGTTAAGTCCTTAACTTGCCTGGGATGCACTGATACTTACTACACACATTTTGGGTGCCAAGAACTTGTTGAATGTTCTAGTTCAGCATGTAGAAACCAGTAAGTAAAGCATGATTTCTGCTCTCAGGGAGCTTACAGTCTAGGACAGGAAAGCCACAGGTAATCTCTCTGCTAGAGGGAATACCAAACTGCTATGGGAGACCCCTGGAAGATGAAACCAGTCTGGTCCAGGTGGGAGGGAAAGCTTCATGGTAGACTGGTACTTGACAGTGTAAGTAGGGAAGGAGAGAAGGTGATTCTAGTTGGAAGGAACAGCCTATATATAAACGTATCTCAGAAAAGTGCAAGTCTGCAGAGAGCTTTGAGTAGCCTGTGTGGCTGAATTTGAGAGAGCATGGGGCAGACAGGGAGCAGTCCAAATAAGACTGGAAATGGTTGCTGGTGAGATCATTGCCTCAGGGTTGAGTTTGGACTTTATTTTGAGAGCAATGTGGGTTTTGAATAGGATGGCATGGTCTGCTCTGTGCTTTGTCAGTAGTAGCCTGGCATTAAAGTGTTGGGATGCACAGGGCCGTGGGTGGGGGGCTGGGGGTGGGGAGTCAAAATGGGGAAGCCAGAAAGTGTGCAAATTAGAGAACCCTTGTGACTGTCCACATGAGAGTGCTGGGGGCCTGATAATGGAAAATGTATACAGGTGGGGAGTCACTACAATGGGTAGAATCGGTAAATGCTGGCAATGGATTTCACAGGGTAAAATTACCAAGGGAGAGGGGTTTGTAAGGTTTTTAAGCCTAAGTAATTAATAGCTTGGTGATACTATCAGCAGAAATAGAGGGCAGGGTGCGGAGGGTATACACTTAGTTTGGTTAGCATAGCTATCCATTTCTCCAACAGAGAGGCAAATGCTAGAGAAAGTGGCATTACTGCCTGACTACTAATTTGTGAAGCATTGTCTTAGTTGCCAAGTAATGCTGTCATAGTCTCACAGATGAATTTTCCACTAAAATTATGATTGAATTTATAATTCACTTCATTTCATGCAAACACACAAAATTGCAGATACATATGCAATATACATACATGATTTGAGATTGCTAACTTTCTGCCTGGAACAAGAAATAAATATTTGAAGAATTCAGATTTGAGACTTCAAATGTACTGACTATATGCAAATAATATATTGATTCAATTTTAAAGTTTAACTTTAAACTCCTCAAAAATAAGAGCATAAGTATGCAGTTCTTTTTGTACAGTGTCTAGCATGAAAAAAGCACCTCAAAGATGTTTTCTGGGAATGAAAATGTTTTCTTCTCCCACTGATCACTACTCCAAGGGTTCGTATAGAGAGTTCCAATCACTTCACATTTGGGGAAACAGCCTTTGTCTGTTATTAAAATTAAGAGCTAATTTTATGTTGCCCCATGAGTTAAAGCTTTAAAAAAAAATGGCAGTCCCAGTCCACTAAGGATTTCTTTAGAAATGTCCTGTTTTGGGCCTCATGCATTATAAGCAAGTCTTCACATTAGGGTTTACCAAGATCATGTTGACTGGAAAATCTCCCATAAGTTCCTGAAGGATAGTATTAGTGATTATATGCGTAAGGAAAGTTTTTGCCAAATAAATGAACAAGTAAAAGGATGACTCTACATTGAAATCAGATATAAACTTGAAAGCTCAAATCATTTTTCAAATGGATTATTTCAAAGTGTCCAGCTATTTAGTGCTAATTACATTAGTTATTAAGTTATAATTGAATTACTCAATTATTATTTGCATTTTCCAGTATTCTTTGGATGGTCGGTACCCTGTAGCCCCAACAAGAGGCTCTACTTAATAGTAAACAAATATTTATTGAACATTTAACTTGTGTTATATACTTTTTATAAATTTATTATTCCATTTAATACTCATAAATAATCCAAGAGGTAGCTGCCAGACAGTCCTATTATATAAATGAAGAGATTAGGGACTTGTTTGGGGAAGTCACCATTTAGAAGATGGTGAAGCCCAGAACTAGAACCAAAGCCTGTTTGACTCCAAAGTTTATCCCTATGCATTATTGTTTCTGTGTTCAGATGATATGCATGTTTTCTGTTGCTCATAGGAGTTTACACTCACCCCAGAATAAACTTCGGTTTAGAAAAAATTATTTTGCCAGAAAAAACATGCAATCACCTTCCCACAGGACCCCTGTAGTGACCCATTGATGAGAATAGGATGAGCTCAAGAAATTGTTTGGAAATATTTTTATCCACTTAAAAAGTCTCTGGTGTTCACAACGTGGGTGGGTAGTGGGAAAGGGAACCATTTGCCCAGCTGAACTGAGGTCAAACTAAAACTATTTATCTTATGAACTTATCTTACGGAAAAATGCAGAGAACAGATCCCTTGCTTTCTTTCTTTAGATAAAAATTTTAGTCTTGCTTCACAAAGGAGATGGTACCTGCTGTCTCCTTGTTTACTTAAGTAAACTATACAGGAAATGGGCATTATTGTCTTTGTAAAAGCACTTGTAAAACTTGATAAAACTAATGATCCCAAGACAGTGCGTGGCCACAGAATGAGAACACGATGTTTCTTCCATCGTGCACACTGAGGGCATCAGGTCCACTTTGAACTCCAACTGGCCACTGAGCCTGGTCAGTAAATCTGCCATCGATATCTTTGGATGACTTCCAATTTGAGGGGCTTGGTCTCAGGGGAACCTCTCTCCCCTGACTATTTCTATTTATCTTCTAAGTTAAACTTAGTTTGGAAAGGCTTCTTTACAGCTCTGATATGACTTGTTCTTTCTTTCTAGGGTTACAGGGTAAGGTTTTGGATCACTTCCACAACAAAATTAACATTTCTGACTCTATAGTCTTGTTGTGCAATGAAAACAGCCATAAATTGAAAATGAGGAAACTTGGGTTTGAATCATTTTTTTCCTTTTTGTTGACCTTAAGCAAGACACCCAACCTCTCAGTGTCCCATATGTCAGATCTCAGGGTCCCCTCTGTAGGTTCTTTACTATTCTTTCCTTTTATTCTATTTTAAAAATCCTATTTGGGGTCCTATAATTTCCAATATCATTATCAGAGAACGTAGATGAGACAACTTGGGAAAATAGCTAACACACTACCCTAGCTACCAGGAAATCTCTTTTAAAAAATATTCCCTGGTGCAGCATCTGTCAGCAAAGCCATTGACCTCTTATGTGGATATTCATCTATTTCCCTGAGAGGAGAGTTGCAGACATCTGGCTCAGAGACAGACCACAGTGCAAAGGTTTCCTCCAGTTCAAATCAGAAATTCTAGGATTGCAGTGTTTACACTCTAATTTCCACTCTTGCTAATCCAAAGCCAATGTAATAAGAAGTGTGAGGTGTCCAAGGAAATCAGTTAAGCCATAGATGGCAAGTTGAATTTGGAAGGCAAGCATCAGGGGCAGAATTCCCACTGGTGGAGCCTTACTCTGCTGTGACTGACATGTTGGGATATAAGTCCGAGATCTCAGCTCACATCTTAACGTGACAGGACACAGGAGCAGCCAGGTTTAGCGAAGACTGGTGGGAAAGCCCAAAGGTGAGTCTCTCTGGGAACAGGAAGCAGGTATTGCTGTATCAATAAGGCTCTGGGACACAGAATTTTTCAAGTTGGAGAAGCAATTGAGCTTCCCAGGTGCTGCCCAGAGTGTGTCACATGGAGCGTGCACTTCCTTAGTGCTTCTCCTGTCTCAGGTCACAGAATCTAGAAGGGAGCAGCTGTGCTGCTTTATGACTTGCATTAACACAGATTCCTATATAAGCACCCAGTTCAGATCCTCACATTATTGATTAGAGCAGAGACAAGGATGAATCTATATATTCCTCTCTTTCTGCAATTCCTTTTTGTTTTCTTTGTGGTAGGAGTATAATTTTACCACCATCAAATATATTCTGTATACCAGTGAGGAGTTGGACTACCTGCATGAGAATTGCACAGAGTACTTACAAAAAAAAAAATATATATGTGTTTCAGGGTTCTACCTAGACCTACTGTATTATTGCACCAGGATGTTTGGTGTGTGTGTGTGTGTTGGTAGGTCAGGAATCTGCATTTTTTATTCATATCCCAAATGAAGTTTGAGATCCTCTGCTTGACACTAATATAGCAAACTATTGAGTATGTGCACTTAACCACATGGTTCTCTGGTTAAAACCATCAGTGGTCCCTTTTCATTGAAGGGTCAGCTTCAGCTTAGATCAAATTGCAAATTCAACACACTATTTCATGTTCCTCTTGCCTGTTGGTTCTTACCTATACTCAGGATGATGTCTACTCATTTTTCCTGATATCTCAAGCAACACCTACTTCCCTGATAAGTCCTCCTCTGTCATTGGACCAGGTAGACCTGAATTTACTTCCACTGTGTCCCTATATTACTCTATGCTAGGGTGTCTCAACCTAGGCACTTTTGACATTTGGGGCTGGATAATTCTTTGTTGTGGGTGGCTGTCCTGCTCATTGATGGATGTTAACATCATTCTTGGCTCTACCCACTAGATGCCAGTAGCAACTCCCAAGCTGTGAGAACCAAAAATGTCTTCACGCACTGCCAAATGTCTCTTGGGGGGCAAAATTGTACCTGGTTGTGGACACTGCTCTACACTTACAGATATCATAGCCCTAGCCATATAATGTGGAAAGTTTCTGCTTTCTTGTTTATCTCCTCTGAGATTCTGAGAGTTCAAGAGTAGGGGGTTTGCAAAATGTATCCTTGTGTCCCCTGTGCCAAGGCATAGCACCTGATGCACAGTAGGCATGTAATACACATTTCCTTAGCAAAACTTTATTGAGGTACTAGATGTCAGAAGACCTGGATTTTAGCTTCTCTTGGTTGGCTCTATGGTTTAAAATGTGGTGACTCTGGACACATCAATTAGCATCTCCGTGCCTCAGTTTCCCTCATTGGAAACATCAGCATTATGCCTTCGGGTTGTATGTGGATGGAATGTGAGTGGGTCTAAGAAAGTGTAAAGTGCAGAAAGAAGCCTAGTCAAGGCAACGTGTCCTGAGGAAGACGTGCTGCTGTCATGTTTTTATCCTCCGGGTAGCACTGAAAATTCAGGTCTGTGCAAACAATACAATATTTTATAACAATATCTAGAGGATTTCTTTAATGTGGAACACTATAAATACTAGAAACTTTGTTGAACTGATTGAACCTGTGATATGGAATGAGACTACCACAAAGACTAAGCATAATGCTGTACAACACACTATAGAAACCCTAAAGTTTCAACTCCCTGCCCCCAGATACACTTGTGTGGGTCTGATAAAGACCCCGCCAGGCCTAAGGGAGCCTTCTCTGCTCTAGGTCTGTCTGATGTTCTGTGGCCTCCAGGAGCTGCCAAACCCATTCTTTGAGCCCTATTCTGTTCTGTGTTGGGACTGTGACTTCCTTGTTTCCTGACCTTTAATATCAGTGGCAGGAAATGAGCAGGTTTTGCACCTGTAACTGCACAGAACATGTGGCATTAATAAGGAGTCTCATCCACTCTTTGTAAAGATTTTTTCCTCTAATACACCCTACGGAATGCCTCTCCAGTTATTTATTACCTTCAAAAACCTCTCTCTCTCATTCTGCTTACCTACTTTTATGACTTCCTTTTACACCCTGGGCATGCCATCACTCTTGCCTCCATGCTCTCCCAACGCTGTGGTGGGCTGGTTTATAGATCTCCCTACCTTCTTTTAGCAGAATGAATTAGTTTCCAGGTTGAGCCCAGCTGTGCAAAACCTCTGTCACATGGAAGTGTGGGCTCTGATATGTGTGCGTGAGCGTGTGCGTGAGCGTGTGCGTGAGCGTGTGTGCGTGAGCGTGTGCGTGAGCGTGTGTGCGTGAGCGTGTGCGTGAGCGTGTGCGTGAGCGTGTGTGTACCACCATCAACTCTCCTCCAGCTGCAACCGGCCAGGACTTTCTCACTAACCATTTCATGTCCCAAACATGTAGGCTGCAAAAGCACTCACAAATTGTAAGACTATACAAACAAGTCAAAAAGTCCTGAACACATATACTGCTAGGGCTGCAAGAGGGCTTGATAACCATTTAGTCTAGCTCTTCTATTTTACATTTGAGAACATTGAAGCCTGCACAGGTTAACTGACTCCCTCTTAGTATTTTCTTTGCAGTTTCTGACCATGTCAGAAAGCTACCATGAATCATTCCATTACTTTTAAATGCATCACAGCTAATCTTTATTTTCCAATTTTTTCTATACTTCATGATCATCTCTTTAAGCTTAAAATAATAATTTCCTTTCAATATAGGGCTTGGGGATATCTCATCTGAAAGAGGTGGTAGGTGTTTTTAAAATAGTGAGTTCTGTGTATTTTTACAATAACACGTGGTTTAGAGCAATGACTAGGACCTTTTTTTCTATACAAGTTGACAATTATTCTGTTCCAAAATTTTTCTTACAATTTCTTTTTAAAACATCTTAGGCAGATTTCTGAGGTTTGTTTGTAAGAAGATGGCTCTGGAGGATATTTTTCTGCTCATTAGCCACTAAAATTTTTCTATTTTGAGAATTTTTAGAGAACTTATAGAATGGATGTACCTGGACTAGTTTATAAGATGGCTCTGGAGGATATTTTTCTGCTCATTAGCCACTAAAATTTTTCTATTTTGAGAATTTTTAGAGAACTTATAGAATGGATGTACCTGGCTACTAGTTTATATGAAGAACTCATGGACAGCTTTTTTTTTTTTTTTTTTTAAAGAATAAACAGTCAATTTTATTGGGCTCAGACTAGGAATCCATGGGTCTTGAGGACCTCTGTGAATTTGTCAATTTTCTTCTCTCTGTTCTTTTTGCCCTGCTTCCATAGCCTCATAAGCTGCTTCTTCTTCCAGTAATGGATCTTGGCCTTCTCCTTTCTTTTCTCCTCCAGGGTGGCTCTTACTGCCTGGGACTTCCAGCCAACTTCATGAGCCAGGCATCCTATGTTAGCAAACTTTTTCATAGGCTTCAGATGCACAACTTCGAGGGCAGCAGGAACCACCATCTGCTTTTTGTGTCATAGGGTGGTATGATCCCATCAAACATCTTGAGGTGGTCCAGAGCAGCCTGGCCTCTCTTGGTCTTATGGGGCAGCATGCTTGTGGGCAGAAGACAGCAGCCCTGCTCAGTGGGGCATGCGAAGACCCTGCTTCCCGACCCAGGCAGGCAGACAGGTGGCCTCAGATGGTAATGCGTGTGGAATCATCTCATGGTTGGGAAACTCGAACATGAGTGAGAAAAGTCCTCATCACCAACCTCATGGACAGCTTTATTGAAAAGCTTGGCAGCCTGAGAATCCAGGATTGTTCATTGCTGATCAAAAACTCTGTTTCCTTGGGGACTCAGATCAGTAAAAAAGTAAAATGAGGAGGGAGAGACTGATATAGGATTTCAAACTAGTTTTGACTACCTGACTTGAAGAAAAATCTAAGTAATAGTCCCTCCTTCCCTGCATACCATTCCCAACCCATTCTACCTAAAAATCCTTCGTATTGTGGGTTTTATTTTTCATTTTAATATTAATTGTATTTTAAATTAGGTCTCTAAGAAAGAAGTTGGCCTTTCTCATTCTTTTCAGAGTAGTCTGGGAAATACTACATCAATGCATCTGAGGAAAACATAGGAAAACAGGATCTCTTGTAGTTTTGTTTTTGAATCAATACCCAAAATAATGACCAGAAGCAAAAATCCACTGGTGTGTCCACAAGCAGGTTGCTGGGCCAGTCAGCTTCATCCTTCCCCCCCTGAGCTGTTCTCCTGCAGGCTCCATGCCACTGCTGCGAGCCCCTAGAGCATATAGAAAATATAGGACAGAATGAGCAGACCTATGATGGCAAAGAACATCAGGATGAAAATATCCAGCATTGTGGACTCCTTGGCCAAAGAGGCCTCTGGATTCCAGAGAGATGTGAGCTGTGAGCACAGAGTTTGCAGTCGGTGGAGAGAAATGACTCTTTCTTCCCTGTGCTGCTCAGCCCTCCTTTCCCCTCCCCCTCCCAGGGCCTGCAACTAGGGGTTGCTGCAGCTCCATCAGCAGCTTACTTCCCTCCTCCCTCACTTCCACAGCCAACCAATCACAACGCCTGGAGGAGGTAACCAGGGAACTGCTTCATATAGACCAGGCAGAAGTGAAGAGGTTTAATTTCTCCCTAGGAGCCCAGTGCCACCCCTTTGTATCTAAATAGAGTCTGCATGACATGCACATAGGAGGAGATCTGATCTGTATCCAGATGCCCTAGGAATGAATCCTCCTGACTATCTTTCTTCTCCCTTTTCCCACTCACACACACTGGGCAAATTATCTCAGAAAAATGACAGTTGGGAGTTGGATGGGCCGACCACTGGCAAGTAATAAAAGTTATGTCATGGAAGACATGGACAAAGGTCCCATGTGAGTCTCAGTTGGCATCTCTGTGGATGGAGCTAACACTGATGGGAATTCCTAAGCTGTGCCAGATTCTGCACACGTGGTGTAATTTTTTTTAAAGAACAATTCAATTTATTTAAATTAAGCAAAAAAAACATCGAAAGAGTTCACCTATTGCCCCCACCCCAACCATTAATCTGTTCTCTGTATCTATGAGCTTGCTTTCTTTTGCAAAACAAATACTTTAAAGAAAAAAAAACAGCATACCACCATCCACAATCATGATTATTTCTTAAAAGAGAGAATACTTCAGAGCAAAACCAAAAACAGGATATAACCTCATGAAATTGCTTTTATTTTTCACATTTTTCAGTGCACGTCTCGAAATTATCATTTGGAAACCACCAAAGCTAGATTAATTAATCCAGGAGCCAGAGATGTGAGTTATAATGTCAAATCCTGTAAAAAATAATGGAGGACCAAAATTCCTTGATTTGCATTGGTATTAACTATTGCTCATATCGTATGGCTCTTTCATGGGGCCAAGGTGTTATGTCTGAAGATTTCTAGATTATTTGAGAGACAGCATATGGAAATCAGCATGCCCAGACACACAAGCCTTACTGAGAGAATCTTTAACTTTGCCACACTCCATAAACCACTCAGCCTTCATCTTTAAAAGAAGGATCTGTTTTACAGGATGTTATATGAAATGAAATAGTAAATCTGAAAGCATTTAATAAACTATAAAGTGATCTGTAGCCATCAGATTTTGTCAGTATCTCTAAGCTTTATAGATGTTTTCTTTAATAAAAACCTCTTCAAGGCTGTGTTAATCTGCCTACAATGTCTGATGAAACATCAAAATATGTTCTACATAGGAGACCACGGTATATAATGTATATGTCAGTGCCTGGAACAAAATAGGCACTCAATTATTTTCTGTTCCCCTTACCCCATGAAAGTACGTGCTTTGACTCTCTAGATAATGCCAAACATTTTGCTGTAAAAGCAATAGTCAAACTTCAGTTATGCTTCTATGAACTTTTTGAAATTTTCTTGGATAAATGAATGGAAAGGAAATCAGAATAATCTTTACATTATGAAAACCTTCATCCTGCTCATACATCAGCTTTTTCACTTCACTTCCTTCTCTCTCTCCTTGCGCCCTCTACTGACTACAAGTTTGTATTGATTTAGCAAACTTAACTGTTCTGAACAAAAAGATCACAATTTTCTCCAGCCTATGACAATGACTAATATGTATGCTACTTTTCCCACAAATATAGGATCAAGCTGTATATCAGTTTTTGAAAATTCGCTTTTAGCACTAGTTGTGTATGGCAAACATCTCTCCATGTCAGTAAATGGACCATCAAAATGGCTACATAGTGTGCCATTGCAAGGATGTCCCATCTTAACGGGAGCACATTTAGTCTGCCTCAGCTTTCCTCACTGCTGTATTTTAAAAGGTTTCCTTTTATGTCTCATATTCTCCATGAAGATATGTTAGAAACTAGAGCCAAAATTGATAACACTCCATAATTAACATTGGAATCTAAAAAAGATACACCAGTACTCAAATTTGCAATATACAGTACTGCCAAATATTTATCCTTCCACTTTCTTTTCCCTTCACTGCTTATCCTTTTCTACTAAATTGCACCAAAATATATTTATCATAATCAAAGAGCAAATATTTAAAAAGACCTAAAAGGTACTTCATCTCTAAAATGAATGAGGGTTGGTTGTCATGAATAAGGAAAAATCTGAGGTCTGGAAAATCTAGGTGAAAATTAGAAATATATTTGCTATGTTCACCCCTCACCAATGAAGGAGTGAATGTCCTATATTACACTGAAAAAATCCAAATAATGAAGCTGAAGAAAAACTTGAGCATTCTCTCAAAATTCACAGGAAAATAATAAATAATTGAAAATAATGAAAGAAAAGATAAGAAATAAGGAGTCCAAAACATGTAGTTACACAAAGTAGGAATTCCAAAGCAGGAAATGAAACCAGAACACAAGCAAAAATTAAATGACAGAAGAAGAAATTTTTAAGCTAAAGAAATATTTAAGTTTGAAGCTTTGAAAACTTCACTAAAAATAAATGAAACACATGCCTAGGTATATCCAGGCAAAATTCTTCAATATAAAAGATAAATCAAGCTTTCTACATGAATTGAGCCTTTTAAAACAGAAAAAAAATCATGTATTCTAGAGAAGAACACAAATCAAGCTATTCTCCCTAAAGCTAAATGTCAATCCTCAATGTTTACAGAACTTTGAGGATGGGTCAAAATTAAGAATTCAAGAACAGTAGAGACTTAGCTTAAAAGAACTAACAGTGGACAATAAAAGCATGGTTTTGAAGCAAGTTGCAAATATAAAAATATAATTCTTTAAAGACAGGATGGATGTTGTAAACCATAACAGTAATAATCTAGGTTTTCATTCCAAAATAATATAAGCAAACCCAAGAAATAGCAAAGGTTAGTGAAAGGTAGTATAAAATCACTATATTTTTTCTTTTCTTTGGATGATATTAATAATTTTTATTGGAGTATAGTTGATGTACAATATTGTATAAGTTACAGGTATACACCACAGTGGTTCACAATTTTTAAAGGTTATACTTCATTTATAGTTATTATAAAATATTGGCTATATTCTCCATGTGGTACAATATATCCTTGTAGCTTATTTTATATTTAATAGCTTGTAAATTTTTTTCCCGACATCTTTATTGGAGTATAATTGCTCTACAATGGTGTGTTGGCTTCTGCTGTAAAACAAAGTGGATCAGCCATACGTATACACATATCCACATTTCCTCCCTCTTGCATCTCCCTCCCACCCTCCCTATCCCACCCTTCTAGGTGGTCACAAAGCACCGAGCTGATCTCCCTGTGCTATGCTGCTGCTTCCCACCAGACATCCATTCTACATTTGATAGTATATATATGTCCATGCCACTCTCTCACCTTGTCCCAGACCACCCCTCCCCCTCAACGTGTCCTCAAATCCACTCTCCAAGTCTGCATATTAATTCCTGTCGTGCCCCTAGGTTCTTCAGAACCTTTTATTTATTTATTTTTTAGATTCCATATATATGTGTTAGCATACGGTGTTTGTTTTTCTTTTTCTGACTTGCTTCACTCTGTATGACAGACTCTATGTCCATCCACCTCACTACAAATAACTCAATTTCGTTTCTTTTTATGGCTGAGTAATATTCCATCATATATATGTGTCACATCTTCTTTATCCATTCATCTGTTGATGGACACTTAGGTTGCTTCCATGTCCTGGCTATTGTAAATAGAGCTGCAATGAACATTGTGGTACATGACTCTTTTTCAATTATGGTTTTCTCAGGGTATATGCCCAGTAGTCAGATTGCTGGGTCATATGGTAGTTCTATTTGTAGTTTTTTAAGGAACTTCCATACTGCTCCCCATAGTGGCTGTATCAATTTTCATTTCCACCAACAGTGCAAGAGGGTTCCCTTGTCTCAACATCCTCTCCAGCATTTATTGTTTGTAGATTTTTCTTATGATGGCCATTCTGAATGCTGTGAAGTGATACCTCAGTGTAGTTTGGATTTGCCTTTCTCTAATGATTAGTGCTGCTTGCATCCTTCCATGTGTTTGTTGGCAGTATGTATATCTTCTTTCCAGAAATGTCTACTTAGGTCTTCTGGCCATTTATGATAGGGTTGTTTGTTTGTTTTTTATATTGAGCTGCATGAGCTACTTGTATATTTTGGAGATTAATCCTTTGTCAGTTACTTCATTTGCAAATATTTTCTCCATTTCTGAGGGTGGCCTTTTGGTCTTGTTTATGGTTTCCTTTGCCATGTGACAGCTTTTAAGTTTCATTAGGTTCAATTTGTTTATTTTTGTTTTTATTTCCATTTCTCTAGGAGGTGGGTCAAAAAGTATCTTGCTGTGATTTATGTCATAGAGTGTTCTGCCTATGTTTTCCTCTAAGAATTTAATAGTGTCTAACCTTACATTTTGGTCTTTAATCCATTTTGAGTTTATTTTTGTGTATGGTGTTAGGGAGTATTCTAATTTCATTCTTTTACATGTTGCTGTGCAATTTTCCCAGCACCACTTATGGAAGAGTCTGTCTTTTCTCTACTGTATATTCTTGCCTCCTTTATAAAAGATAAGGTGACCATATGTACGTGGGTTTATCTCTGGGCTTTCTATCCTGTTCTATTGATCTATACTTCTGTTTTTGTGCCAGTACCATACTGTCTTGATTACTGTAGCTTTGTAGTATAGTCTGAAGTCAGGGAGCCTGATTCTTCCATCTCCATTTTTCTTTCTCAAGCTGGCTTTGGCAATGCGAGGTCTATTGTGTTGCCATACAAATCGTGAAATTTTTTGATCTAGTTCTGTGAAAAATGCCAGTGGTAGTTTGATAGGGATTGCATTGAATCTGTAGATTGCTTTGGGTAGTGTAGTAATTTCCACAATGTTGATTATTCCAATCCAAGAACATGGTATGTCTCTCCATCTATTTGTATCATGTTTAATTTCTTTCATCAGTGTCTTATAATTTTCTGCAAACAGGTCTTTTGTCTCCTTAGGTAGGTTTATCCCTAGGCATTTTATTCTTTTTGTTGCAATGATAAATGGGAGTGTTTCATTAATTCCGCATTTAGAATTTTTGTCATTAGTGTATAGGAATGCAAGAGATTTCTGTGCATTAACTTTGTTTCCTGCTACTTTATGAAATTAATGGATTAGCTCTAGTAGTTTTCTAGTAGCATCTTTAGTATTCTCTACATTTAGTATCACACCATCTGGAAACAGTGACAGCTTTACTCATTCTTTTCCAATTTGGATTCCTTTTATTTCTTTTTCTTCTGTGATTGATGTGGCTAAAACTTCCAAAGCTATGTTGAATAATAGTGGTGAGAGTGGAGAACCTTTTCGTGTTCTTGAACTTAGAGGAAATGGTTTCAATGTTTCACCACTGAGAACCATGTTAGCTGTGGGTTTGTCATATATGGCCTTAATTATATTGAGGTAAGTTCCCTCTATGCCTTCTTTCTGGAGGGTTTTTATCATAAATGGGTGTTGAATTTTGTGGAAAGCTTTCTCTGCATCTATTGAGATGATCAAATGGTTTTTCTCCTTTAATTTGTTAATATGGTGTATCACATTGACTGATTTGCGTATATTGAAGAATCCTTGCATTCCCGGGATAAACCCCACTTGATCATGGTGCATGATCCTTTTAATATTCTGTTGGATCCTGTTTGCTAGTATTTTGTTGAGAATTTTTGCATCTATGTTCATCAGTGTTATTGGCCTGTAGTTCTCTTCTTTTGTGTCATCTTAGTCTGGTTTGGGTAACAGGGTGATGGTGGCCTTGTAGAATGAGTTTGGGAGTGTTCCTCCCTCTGCTATATTTTGGAAGAGTTTGAGAAGGATAGGTGTTAGCACTTCTCTAAATGTTTGATAGAATGCTCCTGTGAAGCCATTTGGTCTTGGGCTTTTGTTTGTTGGAAGATTTTTTTTTTTTTTTTTTTTTTTTTTTTCCTTGCGTTATGCGGGCCTCTCACTGCTGTGGCCTCTCCCATTTGCGGAGCACAGGCTCCGGACGCGCAGGCCCAGCGGCCACGGCTCACGGGCCCAGCCGCTCCGCGGCATGCGGGATCCTCCCGAAACGGGGCACGAACCCGCGTCCCCTGCATCGGCAGGCGGACCCTCAAGCACTGCGCCACCAGGGAAGCCCTGTTGGAAGATTTTTAATCACAGTTTCAATTTGAGTGCTTGTGTTTGGTCTGTGTATATTTTCTATTTCTTCAGTCTCAGAAGGTTGTGCGTTTCTCAGAATTTGTCCATTTCTTCCCAGTTGTCCATTTTATTGGCATAGAGTTGCTTGTAGTAATCTCTCATGATCCTTTGTATTTCTGTAGTGTCAGTTACTTCTTTTTCATTTCTAATTCCATTGATTTAAGTCTTCTCCCTTTTTTTCTTGATGAGTCTGGCTAATGGTTTATCAATTTTGGTTATCTTCTCAAGAAACCTGCTTTTAAGTTTATTGATCTTTGCTAGAGTTTCCTTCATTTCTTTTTCATTTATTTCTCTTCTGATCTTTATGATTTCTTTCCTTCTGCTAACTCTGGGGTTTTTTTGTTCTTCTTTCTCTAATTGCTTTAGGTGTAAGGTTAGGTTGTTTGTTCGAGATGTTTCTTGTTTCTTAAGGTAGGACTGTATTGCTATAAACTTCCCTCTTAGAACTGCTTTTGCTGCATCCCATAGGTTTTGGGTCATTGTGTTTCCATTGTCATTTGTTTCTAGGTATTTTTTGATTTCCTCTTTGATTTATTCAGTGATCTCTCAGTTGTTTAGTAGTGTATTGTTTAGCCTCCATGTGTTTGTATTTTTTACAGATCTTTTCCTGTAATTGATATCTAGTCTCATAGTGTTGTGGTTGGAAAAGATACTTGATATGGTTTCAATTTTCTTAAATTTACCAAGGCGTGATTTGTGACCCAA
Source organism: Lipotes vexillifer (assembly GCF_000442215.2). NCBI lineage: Eukaryota > Metazoa > Chordata > Mammalia > Artiodactyla > Lipotidae > Lipotes > Lipotes vexillifer. The sequence goes on along the minus strand of NW_006789879.1, from coordinate 117,728 downwards.
GATGTGATCTATACTGGAGAATGCTCCATGAGCACTTGAGAAGAAAGTGTATTCTCTTGTTTTTGGATGGAATGTCCTGTAAATATCAATTAAGTCCATCCTGTTTAATGTGTTATTTAAAGCTTGTATTTCCTTATTTATTTTCATTTTGGATGATCTGTCCACTGATGAAAGTGGGGTATTAAAGTCCCCACTATGATTATGTTACTGTTGATTTCCCCTTTTATGGCTGTTAGTATTTGCCTTATGTACTGAGGTGCTCCTATGTTGGGTGCATAAATATTTACAATTTTTATATTTTCTTTTTGGATTGATACCTTGATCATAATGTAGTGTCCTTCTTTGTCTCTTGTAATTGTGTTTGTTTTAAAGTCTATTTTGTCTGATATGAGAATTGCTACTCCAGCTTTCTTTTGATTTCCATTTTCATGGAATATCTTTTTCCATCCCCTTACTTTCAGTCTGTATGTGTCCCTAGGTCTGAAGTGGGTTTCTTGTAGACAGCATATATACAGGTCTTGTTTTTGTACCCATTCAGCCAGTCTATGTCTTTTGGTTGGAGCATTTAATCCATTTACATTTAAGGTAATTATCAACATGTATGTTCTTATTACCATTTTCTTAAATATTTTGGGTTTGTTATTCTCTTGTGCTTCCTGCCTAGAGAAGTTCCTTTAGCATTTGTTGTAAAGCTGGTTTGGTGGTTGTGAATTCTCTTAGCTTTTGCTTGTCTGTAAAAGTTTTAATTTCTCCATTAACTCTGAGTGAGATCCTTGCTGTGTAAAGTAATCTTGGTTGTATGCATTCCCCTTTCATCACTTTAAATATGTCCTGCCACTCCCTTCTGGCTTGCAGAGTTTCTTCTGAAAGATCACCTGTTAACCTTATGGGGATTCCCTTGTATGTTATTTGTTGGTTTTCCCTTGTTGCTTTTAATATTTTTTCTATGTATTTAATTTTTGTTAGTTTTATTAATATGTGTCTTGGAGTCTTTCTCCTTGGATTTGTCTTGTGTGGGACTCTCTGTGCTTCCTGGACTTAACTATTTTCTTTCCCATATTAGGGAAGTTTTCAACTATAATCTCTTCAAGTATTTTCTCAGTCCCTTTCTTTTTCTCTTCTTCTGGGACCCCTGTAGTTCGAATATTGGTGTATTTAATGCTGTCCCAGAGGTCTCTAAGGCTGTCCTCAATTCTTTTCATTCTTTTTACTTTATTCTGCTCTGTAGTAGTTATTTCCACTATTTTATCTTCCAGGTCACTTATCTGTTCTTCTATCTCAGTTATTCTGCTACTGATTCCTTCTAGAGAATTCTTAATTTCATTTATTGTGTTGTTCATCACTGTTTGTTTGCTCTTTAGTTAAATGTTTCTTGTATTTTCTTCATTCTATTTTCAGGATTTTGGATCATCATTACTATCATTATTCTGAATTCTTTTTCAGGTAGACTGCCTATTTCCTCTTCATTTGTTAGGTCTGGTGGGTGTTTGCCTTGCTCCTTTATCTGCTGTGCATTTCTGTGTCTTCTCATTTTCCTTAACTTACTGTGTTTGGGTCTCCTTTCACAGGCTACAGGTTCGTAGTTCCCATCGTTTTTGGTGTTGGCCCCCAGTGGCTAAGGTTGGTTCAGTGGGTTGTGTAGGCTTCCTGGTCGAGGGGACTAGTGCCTGTGTTCTCATGGATGAGGCTGGATCTTGTCTTTCTGTTGTGTAGGTCAATGTCTGGTGGTATGTTTTGGGATGTGTGTGGCCTTATTATGATTTTAGGCAGCCTCTCTGTTAATTGGTGGGGTTGTGTTCCTCCTTGCTAGTTGTATGGCATAGGGTGTCCAGCACTGTAGCTTGGTGGTCATTGAGTGGAACTGGTCTTGGCGTTGAGATGGAGATCTATGTGAGATATTCGCCGTTTGATACTAAGTGGAGCTGGGAGGTCTCTTGTGGACCAATGTCCTGAACTTGGCTCTCCCACCTCATAAGCACAGCTCTGACAACTGGCTGGAGTACCAAGAGCCTGTCATCCACATGGCTCATAATAAAAGGGAGAAAAAAAGGAAAGAAAGAAAGAAGATAAAATAATGTTATTAAAATAAAAATAATTATTAAAAAAATTTTTTTAAGTTATAGATAAAAAAGAAAGAAGAGAGCAACCAAACCAAAAAACAAACCCACCAATTATAACATGTCCTAAAAACTATACTAAAAAACAAACAAAAAATGGACAGAACCCTAGGACAAATGGTAAAAACAAAGCTATACAGACAAAATCACACACAGAAGCATACACATACACACTCACAAAAAGAGAAAAGTGGGGAAAAATATATATCATTGCTCCCAAAGTCCACCTCCTCAATTTGGGATGATTCGTTGTCTATTCATGTGTTCCACAGATGCGGGGTACATCAAGTTGTTTGCGGAGCTTTAATCTGCTGCTCCTGAGGCTGCTGGGAAAGATTTCCCTTCCCTTCTTTGTTCGCACAGCTCCCAGGGTTTAGCTTTGGATTTGGCCCCACCTCTGTGTTTAGGTCGCCTGAGGGCGTCTGTTCTTCGCTTAGACAGGACGGGGTTAAAGAAGCAGCAGACTCGGGGCTCTGGCTTACTCAGGCCAGGGGGAGGCAGGAGTACAGATGCAGGGCGAGCCCGTGGTGGCAGAGGCAAACGTGGTGTTGTAGCAGCCTGAGTCGTGCCTTGCGTTCTCCCGGGGAAGTTGTCCCTGGATCACGGGACCCTGGCAGTGGCGGGCTGCACAGGCTCCCAGGAGGGGAGGTGGGGACAGTGACCTGTGTTCCCACACAGGCTTCTTTGTGGCGGCAGCAGCGGCCTTAGCGTCTCATGCCCGTCTCTGGGGTCCGTGCTGTTAGCCGCAGCTCGCGCCCGTCTCGGAGCTCCTTTAAGCAGCACTCTTAATCCCCTCTCCTTGTGCACCAGGAAACAAAGAGGCAAGAAAAAGTCTCTTGCTTCTTCGGCAGCTCCAGACTTTTTCCCGGACTCCCTCCTGGCTAGCTGTGGTGCACTAGCCTCCTTCAGGCTGTGTTCACACAGCTAACCCCAGTCCTCTCCCTGGGATCCGACCTCTGAAGCCCGAGCCTCAGCTCCCAGCCCCCGTCTGCCCCGGTGGGTGAGCAGACAAGTCTCTAGGGCTGGTGAGTGCCGGTCGGCACCAATCCTCTGTGTGGGAACCTCTCCGCTTTGCCCTCCGCACCCCTGTGGCTGCGCTCTCCTCCGTGGCTCCGAAGCTTCCCTCCTCCGCCACCCACCGTCTCCGCCCACAAAGGGGCTTCCTAGTGTGTGGAAACCTTTCCTCCTTCACAGCTCCCTCCCACTGGTGCAGGTCCCGTCCCTATTCTTTTGTCTCTGTTTTTTCTTTTTTCTTTTGCCCTACAGAGGTATGTGGCGAGTTTCTTGCCTTTTGGGAGGTCTGAGGTCTTCTGCCAGCATTCAGTAGGTGTTCTGTAGGAGCTGTTCCACATGTAGATGTATTTCTGATGTATTTGTGGGGAGGAAGGTGATCTCCACGTCTTACTCTTCCACCATCTTGAAGCTCCTCCCCCAGTATCTACTTTCAAGATGACTTGCTTCCATGGCTGGCAATCTAGTTTTAACTGCCAGCTATAAACTCAGCCAGGGCTGTGAGCCAATGGCCTTGGATCCCCTCCAAGGCTGCTTGGTCTTCCTCATTTCATGGCATCTAGGAATTGAGATGGACTTCCTAGAGGAACAGGAAGCAGTATTATCGTCTAGAGAAACAGGAAGCAGTATTATCGTCTATGACCTTGTCTTGGAAGTCACAGAATATCACTTCTGAGTGTAGGCAGAAGCTCACCCTTATTCAAAATGAGGGGACACAGACACTACATTTTGGTGGTATGAGTGTCACAGTCATATCATACGAGGTTATGTGGGATAAAAGATATTGTTGTGGCTAATTTTTAGAAAGTACAATTTGTCTACCTTCAAATTACTAAAGGGGAAAATGTATTTTAAAATCTCCACATATATGGCCTTATTTACCTCAGTAGTTGTGAGAAGTGGCTAGAATTAGAAAGATTTGGATCCTTTGCATGTATGGACATTTCACTAGTCTTTTTTTGCATGTATGGACATTTCCCTTAGTTTTTTTTTTTTTTTTTTCGGTACACGGGCCTCCTAACTGTTGTGGCCTCTCACGTTGCGGAGCACAGGCTCCGGACGCGCAGACACAGCGTCCATGGCTCACGGGCCCAGCTGCTCCGTGGCATGTGGGAGCTTCCTGGACGGGGGCACGAACCCGTATCCCCTGCATTGGCAGGCGGACTCTCAACCACTGCGCCACCAAGGAAGCCCTCACTTAGTCTTTTTAAAACTATTTGTTATGTGGAAATATTGATATACAATTCATAGGGTTTTTAGTCAGAAAACGTATTTTAACTAGTTAGCATATTACCTGGCTTATATTAAATAGTCAATCAGTGATCATTTTTCAAAAGACAAGGATGACTGGGATACCACTGTTTACATTGTTTCAGAAGTTTTAGCCCAGTGATTCTCAAGTTTCTTTTGGGGAGTAGAACAATTTTCCCCTCATAAACTCTTCTGTAGAGCAACTAGAAAACCAACTAAAGCTTAGCTCTTATTTTTGAGGCAAGACTGGGGGCCTGGAGCTCTACCTGCTAGTTTACCCTATTTCCCATGATGGAGCCAGAGATATCTCCTCAGAAGTTTCAGCCCATATAATAACATGGGAAAGGAAAAGAATTGATATAGCTATTGGATAAGCTATGATGCAATTATCTTCCCCACTCCTGACAATATGATTGTCTATGTAGAAAACTGAGAACAACTTAAAATCTAATGGAACTGACAAAAGAACTTAGTATACACTTCATATATAATTCATATATATATATGAATATATATAAGGATCAACAGAATTCTTATATTAATTCACTCAACAGATATTTACATGTTATGACATGTTCATAACTGGGGATAACAGTGGTGAGAGGGATGGACAGGTCTCTGCTCTTGGGCTTATGCTCTAATGGAGAAGACAGATACTCAGCTAATTACAGATCAAGATCATTGTTGGAAAGCAAAGAGCACTTACTTGTTTACTTTTTAGTTTTCCTACTGCACCCACTGGGGTGCAGGTTCAGTCACAAGTAGCAGTAAATTTTATATAGGAAAAAAGCAAATGGCTGAGATAGCAAATAAAAGAGGCTGAGGAGGAGAGTCTATGGAAGGAAGATTCAGGCTGATACCCAAAGGATGAGAATGAGTGAAGGGTGTGGGGAAAGCTGCTGAGGCAGAGAAAAGAGTGAGGACCATGATTCTGAGGTAAGGACATACTTGGCACAACCCAGAAACTAAGGAACAGTAGGCTGGAGCCTAGTGAGTGAGGGGAGGGTGGAGAAAATGGGGATGAAGATGCAGGAAGGGCCAATCAGATGGCGGAGGACTCTGTAGGCTAGGGGAAGAAGTTTGAATGTTATTTAACGCACCCCTAAGCCAATGAATGGTTGTAAGGAGTGGGGTGACAGGATGACTCAGCATTTTAATACATCACTCTGTGTGTCTCTGTGTTGGGAGTGGACTCCATCAGGGAGACCATCAGAAGGTCACTGAGCAATCAGGGGAACAGTCATGTGGCTTTGGCTAGGTGGGTAGTACAGATGGAAAGCAGTGGAAAAATCCAAGCTATGTGGGAAGTAGAAATAGCAAAAACTGTTGACAAATCATATGTGGGGTTTGAAGGAAAGAGAGGAGTATCGTAAGGTTTTTAAACTTCCAAACAAAATCTGATCTACCCTCATGGACACACAACCCTAGTAAGACAGTGCATAGAGAGGACCTGAATGAGACCTTTTCTAGGTGGAAATGGCCTAAATTAAGTTGCTGAAGTTGCAGAGGGCATAGTCTACAATCCCAGTCAGGCTTTGGATCCAAACTTGAGTGCTCCACTTTAAGAGAGGAACCCATATTTATGCTGATTCATATGGAGGTACAGCCTGGAGATCACAACCCAGCTGAAACCCTAGACGTGGTCTGGAACATCCTAGTGCTGAACTTGGATCCCCTGTGGTGATTTGTCAGGGCAACGGAAGGGACTTCGTAATACAATACTTTCAGCTAGTTTCTGGAATCCCCTTACTGGAAGGAAGGTGGTTGATGATTTTATTCTCTGATCCCTTCCAGTAGTCAAACAAACCTAGTTTTGTGAATTATCATTTTCATTTAATAAAGTTCACACAAAGCATGTTTTAACAGGAAAAACTATAAACTCATCTTTCATAATACCTAATTTGTATGTCATTATATTTATATTAACAGGCAAAATACACTAGGGACACTTGGTCTTCATGGGTCTGTGACAACATGATTTAACTAACTGGATAACCAAGTTATTATTCAAGGTATTACCTCTTTGTACCTCAATTCTATCAGCTGTAAAAGTGGTGGACTAGATAATACATGACATACATAAAATACTTTCTCTAATTAATTGTGTTCAGGTGGACTGCAAGCCAAAGATAAGAATTTGCACCTCGTGTATCTTTTCTACAATAGCTGTTATAGCCATGGAAGCATAAAATTTCATACTTAAGGAGAATTCAGGTATTGTATTTAATTTATTCTTTTACCTATTTATATGTCACTTGTTTGACAAATATTGATCAATATTCAATAAATACCTATCAAACAAATGAGTACATAAATAAATTTAAAAAAGAATAAACTACGGGTGATATCTAAATCCTTTTTCAGTATTAAATTTTATAGTTTTATGGCTATAATGTTTCATTAAAGTCTTTTAGGAATGAAAACCTTGTTTACAGATCTAATTGGGTTAGAAGTTATGTTCACTGCTTCATGTCTATAGATCCTGTATCAGTAATGGGTGATCCAGACATGAGAGATAGGTTCTAGAATCCAACAAAACTAAATCCAAACCTCAGCTTTGCCTTTGACCTACCCATGTGACTGTGGACAGGTTACTTCACTTCTCTAAACTTCAGTTTCTTCATGTAAAATATGGAGAGTATAATAGAACTGATTTCAAAACTGGTATTGTAAAGATTAAATGAAAACCCTTAGCACAGTTTCTGTTATAAAGAGTACTCAAGAGACTTAATCTATAATGAACCAACTTACAATTGAATATTTTATGAGTTTTGGAGCTTGGTAACAGCTTCATCACCCTCTTTTGCTTCTCCATTGCCCTAGCAAGATAAAGCTCTTGAGCATTTTAATAGAGGCAGACATTCAACAGTACAGGTTGAGTAGAATAGAACTAAATTGATTTGGATGGCCCTTGAAAGAGATTAACATCAGCTCAGCTATAGAATTTAGAGTTAACTACTGAGATAATACATTTCATAAGGGTTTTACTTTCACTTTACAGAGAGCTTTCATTTGTATTATTATATTTATATCACTGTTAAGTAAACAGGTTTAAAAAATTGAAGTGATTTGCCAGGTTCTTAAAGACCAGAACCAAGATTTTTAATTGCAAAGCTAGTTTTTGTGACCAGGATTCTATCTTGGGAATCCACAAATCAAATTAGTTCTGTACTGTGAAACACATCTCTAGGGAAAGTGAGAAGTTCTGATCTTTACCCAGATGTTTTATCCATGATACCATATATTTCATTCACTTTTCAGTTACTTGGGGCCTAGTAGCTTTTACTAGTGAATAAGAACAGATATTCTTTTAATCCCCTAATTAAAAACAAAACCAAAAACACTGATCAGTCACAATAGGTAATGCCTAAATTTGTTCCCTGTGCAAAGTTAGGCATTTGTGAACACTCATTAGTCATTCATTTTTCATAGTATCTCAGAATGGTGTTTTTCTTCTGCTATTGTTAATGGCAATTATAGTATTACACCTTTATTAGAATTATTTCCTTTATTTGTTTAAATTTCAAATATACAGAAAAGTGTAGAGAATAGCATTCATGAATCCACCACCCAGTGTATACATTACTATTGTGCCTTATTTGCCTCATACATTTTTAAAGAAATAAAATGTTACAGTTACTGTTGAAGTTAACGGGAATTCTTCCCATTCACATTCACAGTTTTTAGGGCATATGTATTGTCCGTAAACACTATAAAGTATCTTACTCTGTACGTCCTTCTACAACTTGCTGTCTTCATTCATCAGTGTTTTCAAGATTTATCCATAATTTATAAGTAGATTATTTTTTAATTTCAAAAGCTATACAATGAATAAACCACAATTTATTGATATTTATTTTCTGGTTGGTAGATCATTATGTTTTGTCAAAAAATTGTTTTGCCACTAAAACAATGTGCATTGTTATGCAATATTAGCAGTTGTCTCAGGTGTACTAATAGATGTGGAACTGCTGGGCCAGACAGTACATGTATCCTCAAATTTAATAGGTCTTTTCAAGTTATTTTTCAAACTATCATTTAAATTTTAACCAGAATACTTTGTCAGAGCTATCATTTCCCTCTATATACACCAACACCTAATTTTTAAGCTTTTGCCAATTTAACGTAAATGAAATGATGTAATTTATTTTGCATTTCTCCAGTTACTCTGGAAGTTAAGCAACTTTTCATGTGTTCTTATGCTATTTGGGTTTTCTCACTGTTCATATTTGCAATTTCGTTATCTGGATTTTTCTCACTGATTCCTAGTTCTGTGTATATCATCAATATTGATCCTTGGTTGGCTTTGTGATTAACAAGTGTCTTCTACAAATCTATGTGTTGGATTTTAATTTATTTATAGTATGTAGCTGAACAGGAGTTCTTGCTTTTTAATGTAGACAAAAATCAGTCAAGAGTAAGCGCAGAAAAGAACACTCTAGGTACCTCAAGCAGAAAGGAATTTGATGCAGGGAATTAATTGCTGGCTAAGTTCCTAGAATAAGTGTGTATTTGTTTTGTTTTGTTTTCAAATATATGGGGGGGCAGGGATTGGCTATTTTTGTTTCCTTTTTATTCCTTTCTTTTATCTTTTACATTGTCATCAGAGAATGATATAGATTCTTTCCTGTTGGTTGAAAACATCTTTTGTGGCTTATGGAAACATCAGTTTTAATAAATGTTTTATGAGAGTTTGTAATTGGGTTCTGTAAATGCCCTTTATATCAGACATATGAATTCTATGCTCAAATCTTTCATATCTTTACCAATTTTTTTTTCTACTTGATCAATCCATTTCCTAGAAAAGAGCCTTAAAATCGTCCACTGGTTGTACATTTGATGATTTTTCCTTGTACAGTGAGCCCTTCACAACCGTGGGTTTCCTTGATTTAACCAACCACAAATTGAAAACATAAAAAAATTCCAGAAAGTTCCAAAAAGCAAAGCTTGAAAATGCTACACACAGGCAACTCTTTATGTAACATTTACATTGTATTAGGTATTATAAGTAATCTAGAGATGATTTAAAGTACATGTGACGATGTGCATAGGTTATATACAAATATTTTACCAATTCATATAAGGGATGTGAGTATCTACAGATCTTGGTATCCTCAGGGGTCCTGGAATCAATCCCCCCAAATACTGAGGGAAGACTGCACAGGTAACATCTTTTGCCTTATGTATTTGAGACCATGTTGTGAAATGAATATAAATTTAGGCACTCAGAACTCCTGAAGAGTGGTGTCCTTTGTCCTTCAATTCATGAACTTCTTTCTACTAATTCTTTTCTTGCCTTAAAGTCTGTTTTGTCTGACATTTTTACAGCCACATCAGCTTTCCTTTGTTTAAGGCTTACTTGTGTATATTTTGCATACATTTACCTATACATTTTCTGTGTAATTGTATTTTAGTTATGCCTCATATAAACACATATAGCTGGGTTTTCTCAAAATTTCTATTTTGAATAATTTCAAATATGAAGAAAATTTGAAGGAATAGAATAGAAAATATTGCTACCCTTACCTAAATTTATCAGTTGTTCATATTTTGTCACTTTTGCATTTCTATATAGATTACACAATTTTTAACTGACCAATTTGAATGTAAATTGCAGTTATCATGCTACTTCACTCCTGAATTGAATGATTTATACAAAATTGCATAAATTACATTTTATATATATATATATATATATCACATACATATGCACACAAGTTCATATACACATGTTAATCAGTTAAAAGTGTATTGCTGAGTAGTACTTGGTTGGTGGATATATCACAATTTGTTTTATCAATTCACCCATTGAAGGACATTTGAGTTGTTTCCAGTTTTTGGCTATTACAAATTAAGATGCTATGAACATTTGTGTCTATATGAACAATGTTATTTTTTTTTCTCTTGGATAAATACCTAGGAATGGAATGGCTAGATTGTATGGTAGGTGTATGTTTTTTTTTTTTTTTTAACATCTTTATTGGAGTATAATTGCTTTACAATGTTGTGTTAGTTTCTGCTGTACAACAAGGTGAATCAGCTATATGTATATATATATATATCCCAATAGCCCCTCCCTCTTGCGTCTCCCTCTTCCCTTCCCTATCCCACCCCTCTAGGTGGTCATAAAGCACCAAGCTGATCTCCCTGTGCTATGTGGCTTCTTCCCACTAGCTATCTATTTTACATTTGGTAGTATATATATGTCAGTGCTACTCTCTCACTTTGTCCCAGCTTACCCTTCCCCCTCCTGTGTATGTTTAACTTTTAAAGAAATTGTCAGTTTTCCACAGTGTTTGTCCCATTTCCATTCCCATCAGCAATGCAGGAGAGTTCTATTTCTTCCACATCCTTGCCAACACTTACTTTGGTCAATCTTTTTAATTTCAGCTCTCTAAAAGGTGCATATTTATATCTCATATGTGATTTTAATTTATATTACCCTGATGATGAATGATGTTGAGTATCTTTTCATGTTCTTATCTATCTTTTCATGTTCTTATTTCCATCAGTATATATTCTTGGTGAAATGTCTGTTTAAATCTTTTGCCCATTTTTATTTGTTTGCTTGCTTTCTTATTGTTACCTTTTGAGAATTTATTCCATTAAATTTTAGCATGCACAGAAGACAATTAATCAATATCTCTTACCCACTTTCTAAAGAAAACTCTGACTTTGTCCTCCCCTGTTTATGTTTTTTGCTGTTTAGAGTTTTAGTTTCTCTTTGTTTCCATATGTCCATTTATCTATCTATCTCCCCACCCATCCACCTCACCTCTTAACCTCTCTGTTCTCTTCTTGTGGAACTCCAGTCATAAATGTTTTACCTTTTCAATGTGTCCTTCATGTCTCTTAGTTAATCTTTCATGTTTTCCATTTCTTTATATCTCTGTGTTGCTTTCTGGAGAATTTCCTCATAGCCACCTTCTTATTTCCCTCTTGAACTGTGGTAGGACAACTACTTTACCTCCTCTTTTACATTTCTAATTGTAGTGACTGTTAATAGTTTTTATTTGTAAAAGGTGGTTTGCTTCTTTTGGTTCTTTTTCACATTCATTTATCTTTTTCTTAGTGTTCTATTTTCTAGACCTTCTTTTACCTCTTATATTATCACAAATACATGTTGAATAATTACTCTCATATTGGTCTGTTATCTGTGGTTCTTTGGTTCTGATAATCCTGTTTGCACAGCTGCTAACTCTCTGACATGGAGAGCTGTTCCCTCAGGTCTTTGTAACTCACTTTTTGTACATGCATCTTCTTGTGGGTGTTGTTTTCTCTTGGATAATTGCACGTGTCCTAGCTGTGAAAGTGTCACTGGTTTTGATTCTCGCAGGGTCCCAGGTGTTTCAATGGTCCTTTGTGTTAATTTATCTCCTTGCGGCTCCCATTCAGTTGCAGGTAATGTAAATTTAAATTCCATCTCTGGCTTAGGCTTGGGGTGTGGTTTCTTCCAGTTGCCTTTTTGTTTCTTTCTACCTAAGCCTTTGGGAAAAGCATGAGTTTCCTTGAGGGCTCCATGGTCTACATGGTCTCCATGGTCTACATGGTCTACAGGGATTTTCTGGTTTCATTGGAATGGAAGGGGCAGCTCTTAGGGGATCCAGGCTCCATGAAGAAGTCCCTGGTCCAGCTTCCCACCAGCTATGGCCCAGCACCACATCTTTAGCCCACGTGTGAGTACTAGAACCACAACCCCAGCCCTTAGAACGTTTGTCTGTTGGGATTTTAGGAAGCCCCAAATATATTATTCCTCACCTGCCATGTTGCTGGAAGTTCCTCTAAAGAGTGTTTTTCACAAAGGAAAGAGGTTGGCCTATTATAATAGACAAGTCCTAAAGGAGAACAGGTCTTTCTGGACACCCTTCCAACCCTTTTCCAGATTTTTGCCACAAAATAAAAATTATTTCCAAATATGACTCTTTCCTTCATTAGCTCTAATAAAATAAGCATGGTTGTAAATATCAACATACCCAAATGTATATACATTTTACCTTCTGAGTTTAGTAAATAAGCACACGTTTAAACACATGTAATAAACACAATTTAAACTTCCTGCCTTATATCTTTCATAATGCCATTTATACTCTCATGCTTGTCTTCATTAATCAATTGCTAAAAAGTGATAAAGCTGCATCCTCATCAAAGCCCACCTTTAAAATGGAATTCCTTGACAATATATGAAAATACTTCATAGTCAATGGTTTTTGAAGAAATTCCTTTTTTTAAGCAATTAAACTTTAGTTTAAATATTTTTTTATAAAGAGGACCAAACTTAAGAGTCTTAAGAGTCTCTAACCTCTTGTGTATTTAGTATAGGGAACTACCCCATCCCTCCTCCCATCCTCATAAAACAGAACAGAACCAGCCTTGAACTGAATACAGCAGTAATTTACCTACGCTGCCAAGTCTAATCATTTTCTCTTGCAAACTGGCATAAATGCAGAGTTTGCCATCAACTTCAAGGCTTTCTTTCAGGTACAGAAGGAGAAACATTTCAATATATAAATGTAAAACAAGTGGACATTTTAATGAACATTTACTTTGATAGGCACTGCGCAAACATGTTCTATGTTTATTTTATGTAGTTACCTCCTCAATTCTAACTGGTTGTACAATTTTACCCCATTTTATAGATTAGGAAACATGGGTTGCCAGAGTTTACTGGCACCCATGTACTGTTACACTGATTGATGTTTAAACCGTCTACTTTATCCAAACCAAAATGCAGCCTGCTGGTAAGAAATATAGCAACATCAAAAGGACTTGAGGGAACAAAAAGGTCTTTGAGTTGCAAAAGATCAAAATTATGCAACCAGCAGAAATCTTGGATGGACACCATGATACCTTTTTAGATCATCTTCCACCATCCAGGGGGCAAAATACCATTATGGATTAGGTTTCTTAATCCTTTTTGTGAGATGGACCCTTTGGCCTTCTGGGGAATCCCATGGACCTCGTCTCAGAAAAATGTTTTAAAGTGCATAACAGAACGAATGTAATATTGTTCTAGCATCTGACCCCTGAGACTTTCAAGCATTTCTGCTCTGTCCATCTTACCTCCATGTCTACCAAACCACTCAGAGACCTTCCCTAGCCTTCTTCAGAGAAGGTAAAGAAGAGACAGCCAAGCAGGTTTGGTGGGTATGGTGTTGGGGAAGAGATGCTTCTGAGATGACATTACTGTCTTCCTTTTCTCTTCTGTCTAGAAGCCTCCCCATTTCCTAGCCTCTCCAGCTTTCCCCAGATCAAGTCCAAAGTTTCTCTAGTCTTTCTTTCCCATCCTTCCGCAGCTCTCGCTCTGTGGAAACCTTCTCTAGGCCTGCTCTAGGCCTGCCCCTCACTGGCCCCGCCTCCTCTTCGCCTCTTCCTCCCAAGTCCCGCCTTCTCCCAATCATTTTTCGGTTCCCTGCCAATTACGCTGGGCAACCCTCTCGCCCCGCCCCCGAACACGAACCTAGCCTGTCCTTGGCCTTCCCTGCAGGTTGAGAAGCAGCTACTGCGGAAGGATGGACCTTGGGGCCGGCGGCTTCTCTGAGGGGCAGTTCCGGGAAGCCTGCGCTGAGCTTCAGCAGCCCGCACTTTCCAGGGCCGACTGGGAGCTGCTGGTGGAGACCTTCGGTATCAGCATCTACAGGCTGCTGGACCAGGTAGCTGTAGGCCCGCTGGAGGAGCACGGGGCGACAGCTTACGGGGTTCCCCTGCCCGCGGAGAGTGCGGGGCTATAGCCGGAAGTGCGGACCTCTGCGGGTCTTCTGGAGCCCAGAGGAGCTAGCTCTGGGGGTGCCTCCCGCTGACTTTGCCCCCTGCTGGTCGAGGGGAGTGGGGAGGTCATCAGAATTTAGGCTCAGGTCTGAGGCCCGACAGGGCAAGTCGTTTGTTACAACTTACTGATAGAGTTAGAAGGTGGGTCTGCTGATTCTTAGCTCCATGCACTTGCCTGCAAGGGACGTGGAGCCCCGCTCCCGGGTGGATGCCAGTGGTGTCTGTGTGGTGGGAAGTATTTTAGGATTGAATACAGGTAGAAAAAAGGCTGGATTTTTCAGAGAGTGGATGTGCAGGGTGATAACGTGTGGGGAGAGGCGTGTTGCTGAGAAGGGTCCTACTGTCATCTCTAGTCATTTTACTGACTTGCTTAGTTTGGATGCACCCCGCTTCCTTGTAAATTGGACTTAACTTATCTGAAGATTCCCGGGAGAAAAATTAAAAGGGTAGGAGGAATGGAGTTGGGGGCCTGCCTGGAGGCTTTTGGAACCAGGTGGAATAATGGCCAGTCATCAGTTGCTCTGTGTGCGGGTAGCTGCATGGCAAGTAGCATAAAAGTCACCTTTAGACAAGGTAAGTGAAGTTGAGGTTTCCTCGCCGAGGATCAGAAGATTAGAGTGTTAGAGAAGGGAGAAGCTCTGAATGTCTGTGAGTACCAGGGTCGCTGGGTACAACAGGATGAAGAGGAAGCTTAGTAAAGAGCAGGCAGAATTAATTTCTTAGTGTCATTTCAGCAGTTACCTTGGTGCAAAAATGGACATGTTTTCAGACACCATCCTTTTATCTTCTGACCATTTCATTTTCCACACCAGCCACGCCCAGTCATTTGCCAAGTGTTGCCAGTTCACTGCTCAGATGTATCTGATGTCTGGTCCATTTCCTTTCCCTTTCTTTCCTTTATCTTTGCTACTCTGAGTGGCACCTCTTACCTAGAATTGCAGTGACCTCCAGACTAGCTTCTTGGCCTTCCACCTCTCTGATCCCTTCCATCCTACACACTACAGTCCAATCAAGCACCTGAAGGAGAGGTAGTGATCTTACCAGTCTCCTTCCAGTGGCCCTGTTGATTGCAGAATTAGTAATAATAATACCTACAGTAATAGCTAACACATTGCATGCTTTCTTAGGCTCCAGGCACTGTTTAAGTGCTTTGCAGGCATTGACTTAATCCTCACATCAACCCCATGTTCTAAGTTATTATGTATGTATATGTAAGGTACTATGACTATCACCTTTTTACCAATTTGGTAATGGATATGTGGAAAGGTTAAGTTGATTGCTCAAGACTCAGACTGGGATTGGAACTCAGCTATCTAGCTCCAGACCTGTGCTGTAAATATGCTCCTACACTGACTCTGAAAGAGGGCAAGTGCTGCCAGGTGGGCTATGCATGTGGTACTAGGCTGGTCCCAAATCACGTTTCCAGCTTTACCTCCCATGACTTGTCCATACCCCTCCTGTCCTCCAGTCAACCCTGACTGCTCCCCTCACCTCTCCCCAAGGGCCTGTGCTCTTTTGATTTTGTGCCTTTTATCGCACAACATCCACTGCCTGAGCTGAGACAGAGTGACTGGCATTGTATTATGTACTGTTTCCATTGTGTATTGTTATGTAGCAGGTCCCATCTCCCTCCTGTGGGGAGGATGTGAGTGGTATTCAGAATAGTTCCTATCCCTACCAACTGTAAGTCTTATTTCCACCTGTTCTGGGTGTGAGGGCAGTCATGGTACATTGACATGTCTTTCCAGAGAAGTTCCGTAAGTTGGAGGCTGTATGATTCCCAGAGGTGTGCCCTTGAGCCTCAATAGCTAGGATGGAGGGCCACCTTGATCTCCATCTGTATTAAATGTCAAGAGGCCCTGTTGTGTTGGGTACAAGCCCTTCCTCTTTCTTTCTTCCTTTCCTTTCTTTCTTTCTTTTCTCTTTCTTTCTTTTTAACCAGTTGCCAAGTGATGCTGAAGCTCCTGGTCCACAGACCATACTTTGAGAACCACTGATATATGGGGAGCATCTTGCATGGTGCTCAAGGGGGTTCTGACTTTGAGAGGCAGGAGAGGGCCCTAGAGATGAGAAGCAGTGGGAACTGAAAGGTAAGGGTGAGAAAAAAAGAGTATCTTAAGACAAAAGCAATGCCCACTTTAAGACTCACTCTCCCTGATTTTTAAATTAGTGGTCACTTGGGAGTGAATGTGGTCCCCTGAACAGTGTTGAGAAGTTCCCCTGGAGAGAAAGGCCATGGGTTACTTACAAAAGCTTTCCCAGGGATCTGCAGTCAGATCTCGCTGGAGCTTTAGGCTGGTTACCATGCCAGTAGACACTGTGAACTGCCGATAGATGGTGTGAAACTGGTGTGCAGAGGCCCACATCATTGATTTAGACCAAGAAAGTGTTGGACTGAAAAGATCTGGCTGAGCGCTTGACTTCTTATGTTTTTAAACCAAGTGTCTGGCACTGTGAGAAGGGACTGCCTTTGTCCTCTCGTAGGTCTTCTAATCAATGAGTTTGGTAAGGAGCAGACAGTACTTTCCTAGGGACTGTTCTTTCCTATACTGTGGACCTTCTAAAATACTGAGAGCCTGGATTTACTGGGAAAACTCTGTGGTTAGCCAGGCTGGACTGAGAGAAAGTTTGGCCTTTTGGAGGGAAGCAGAGATTTAACTGCCATGAGAACAGATTTACCTCAATGGATGAGAAGCTTCCACTCCCATTCCCCAGGTGGGATCATAATCCAATTTGCAACATGGGCTTCTTTACTTCTGGATGATAGGACTCTTCTGCTCCCTTATCCCACCCTTCTGCCTCTCTCTTAAGGGAGGAGTAGGTACCAGTGTGATTGATGGAACAATTGTTGCACCCAGGACACTTACAGAGCCATATTTACTCCTGTGTAGGGCCACCATGTCTTAAAGCTGAACACCATGTGTTGCCTCCTTCTACTTCCTGCCGCTGATCGAGGCTAACTCTCTCTCTGTCTCTGTCTCTCTCTGCCTGTCTCTTTCTCTGTATTTGTCTCTCTCCTATTTCATCTTTCCTGAACATACAACTGGATGGACATGTCAGAGCCTCAGTTCTCCCTCTCCTCACTTGTTTCTCAGGATGAGGGTGTGGTATGAGGCAGTATGAAGATGCTGGTCCCAAGATATAGATTTGGGTGAATGAAGGGGGAGGGATGAGTAGGATCCCCCTCTTCCCTCTCCAGGTATAAGTCAAACTTTGTGCTCCACAGCTGCCTTTGGTCTGTTTGAATGTGTCCAAAGTGAGAAGAAACCTCCAAAATAGTGGTTCATGACCCATTCAAGCAGTCTTTCAGGACCTATTGTGTGCCTGCATTTTGCTAAGCCCTGGTGATGCCTGATGAATAAGACAAAGTTCATGCCTTCCAGAAGCTTGAAGACAATAAAACAGACAATTTTTTTGCTATGTAGATCTGAGCGCCTGACCTATACCATTTTTCTTCTGCCTGAAAAGCTTCTTTTAACATTCCTAGAGGAGGTCGTCTGATACTGATGAACTCCCTCAGTTTTTTTTTTTTTTTTTTTTTTTTTTTC
>NW_006789879.1:76362-99513 GCF_000442215.2 Lipotes vexillifer | reverse complement strand
TCCCGTTGCGGAGCACAGGCTCCGGATGCGCAGGCTCAGCGGGCATGGCTCACGGGCCCAGCCACTCCGCGGCCTGTGGGATCTTCCTGGACCGGGGCACAAACCTGTGTCCCCTGCATTGGCAGGCGGACTCTCAACCACTGTGCCACCAGGGAAGCCCCCTCAGTTTTTATTTGTCTGAAAAAGTTTTTATTTCTTCTTCACTCTTGAAGGACAGTTTCATTGGATATAGAATTCTAGTCAGTAACTTATTTCTTCAAAATATATATTTCACTCCACCCTCTTTTTGCAGGGTGGATTCTCAGGAGGTGTCTGTTGTAATTCTCATCTGTATTCCTCTGTAGGTAAAGTGCTTCCCCATCCCTCCTCCTACAGCATCTTTCAAGATTTTCTTTTTCTCTTTGGTTTTCTGAGTTTGAATATGATTTATTTAAGACTTTTTGTTGTTTCTTTTGTATGGTGTGCTCAAGATTGGCAGATTTACTTTGAAGGGTGGTCTGAGCTTAGATGGTAAACCGCCATGTGATTCAAAATAAAATATAGTATATTTGGGGCTTATGACACAAAGATTTCTCTCTTGCATGTGGAATTGCAGTACAACTCTAGTAATTCAGAGTTTTCCTGGAGTGTATGTTTTAGAAGTGGTGGTGGCAATGGTCTAAAGCAGGGACTGTGAATTTTTTTATGTAAAGAGCCAAATAGAAAATATTTTAGGCTTTACAGGATAAGGGGCAAAATGGAGGTAATTATGTATTGACTTATATAACCACTTAAAAATGTAGAAACCATTTTTAGCTTGTGGACTGTGAAAAATAGCCAGCATGACAGATTTAGCAACCCTGGTCTAACATACAGTTTTGATGCCTAATTGCTCTGTCACTTTAGGATTAATGAAGCTAAGACCCTAGCTGAGTCTCTGCTTCCCAGTCTACAAGCTGGAGATAATTCCTCTCCTGCCAAATTTGTACAGGGATCCAATGAGAGGATACATTTTGAAGCACCTTGTAAATTGAATGGTGTTTGGTTGTGAGATATACCAAGGGTGATCTATGTCCCGATATACCCACCACAGGCCTGGTTTACACTTGTCCTGGTGAAACATTTTACAACACCTCTCTCACTCAAAATTGTTCTGGTTGCAGTGATAAATTATATGATCACCCTAATGCTGTATGCACCCTGAGGGCTTATTAATTTATCTAATGACATGTTGGGAGAGGTCAGTGACTATTTGAGGCAGGATCATAGACTTTGAACTCTGCGGTCACATCGCTGGCTTCAAGTCCAGGTTCTGTTGCAACTAATGAACTTCAAGTTCATTAGTTATGTGACCTTGGGTGGGTTTCATATCCTTTTGTTTTTATTTTAATAGCTTTTTTGAGGTATCATTTAAGTACCACAAAATTTACTCATTTTAAGTGTACAGTTCACTGATTTTTAGTAAATTTATGGAGTCATGCAGCCTTCCCCAAGTCTAATTTTAGAACATGTGTGTTACCCCCAAAGAAACCTCCTGTCCATCTGCAGTCATCCCCTGTTCCCATTACCAATCTCAGACAACCACCAAGCTACTTCCTGTCTCTACAGACTTAACTTTTCCAGGAATTTCTCAGAACTTCTTTAAACCTGTTTTGTTGTCTGTAAAATGAGTTTACCGATGGTCCACACCTCATATTTTCATTGCGTAACTTAAATGGGATGACCCCTGTAATGCACTCAGCCCAGGGCCTGGTATTCAGTAAGTACTCAACAAGCATTAGCTATCAGTGTTGTCTTACCTAGCTATCTGCAGTCCTTCAGGATTAAACATGCCATGTGTTCTTGGAGAGACCTCAAATATTGAATCTGATTTAGTCAGCTGTCTTTCTTCATACAGTCTTCTTCATACACACTGCCCAGTGGCAGCTACAGCTTTGACATCTGCCATTAGGAGTGATTCTTGTTGGTGAAAAATGCTTACTTTTCATACCTTGTGAGCCTGTTACTTGCCACAGAGGGCTGGAGTTGGACAGTTTCCACAGTGGTAGATTGGTGAGGTGTCCTGGGGCCTGAGGAATGGAAATGAGCTCTTCTATGAGAGGCAAAGAAAATTCGGTGCGCACTCGAGGGTGCATTTATAGGATTAGAGAGATGTGATTCGCCAAGGCTGTCTTGTAGTTAGTGATGTAAATGTGGATAAACACCATAATTGAAGAGAATGAGTGATGCCTTTCTGTAGGTGAAGTGTCAGGGTTTAGGGACAGTGGGGATTACTCCTCTGTGGGATTATTCCTGTGTGGGAATTGCAAATGTCAAACACAAACATTATGACCTTTTGACATTTCTCAGATGTAAACACATTAGCGCTACAGAATTTATTCTGCTTAGGACAAATAAGTGAACTATTGGCAGCAATATTTCTCAAAATATTTTAACTCTATGAATGCAATTTAAAAAATTGAAATTTTTAAAAAATGCATTTGAATTACAATTGGTAAGAAATGTAACAGCTTGATATTTAGACTAGTAAGCCAGAATAACAGAACATCTCAAAAATTAGTTATGACAGTAGCAAATTGCTAAAGCGTGCCTCCACACCCCTTCTGCTCCTTCACTGATAAAGTAGAGATAATGAGATACTTATTTCATATGGTTATTATGAGTATTAATCTCCGAGTACAGTGCCCAGCTTACAGCAGGTGCTGCATAGATGTTAGTTCCTGTAAAATGTGCATTACATTACAGTTCTAAATTATCAGTTCTTTCATCTGGAAAAAGGAGATCATTATTACACCTACCTTATTAGTACTTACTAAGTACTTATTACATACTGGGTACCACAGTAAGAGCTTTAGATGGATTATCTAATTTAATCCTCATAATCATTCCCCTAGGTAGAAACTCTTTTTAGACCCACTTTGCAGCTGAGGAAAGCAAGGCTAGTAGGTGGAAGAGCTTAGACCATACCTGGGTTGTGACTCCAAACCCATTCTATAAATACCATGCTGTATTTCCTGGCACGGGAGTTTTGAGATGACTCTGAAATACTATATGGAAAAATACCACAGCCCTAGCTCATTGAAAGTGATAATATTTATCCTTTCTCCATTCCTGCCTTTTCCTTTTTCCTTGTCTCAATCCCCCAGAAGCAGCATCTAAAAAATACTTCTTCTGGCTGTTGGAGGCCTATTGGACAAACACACCAGGCTGAAGGACTCATGGGAGCATCTCAGTGGGAGGTCCATCCTGGGTGGTCTGGTGCAGGAACACTGGCTTGGGGACTGGAAGGGACAGTTTCCCATCCACGCTTTGCCACCAAGAGTCATCAGCTGACTCTTGGCGAGTCACTGTCACCTTTTCCATAGGGGTCTAAGGCCCCTTCCATCTCTAAGAGCTTGTGTTGTCTTTACTGAAATTATTAGCTTGTCGTTTGGAACAGTGGCTTGGAGCAAATGTGCAGAGAGAATAGAGCTAAATTAGAAGACTGTGGGAAGAAGAAGGGGCTGGTGTCACCCTCTTTCTGGCTGTCGCAAGTGTTAACTGTAGGACTCAGGCAACTAACGTAGCGTTTTTGAGCTTCATTTCCTCATGTAAAGGTGGAGATGACACCAATGCCCCTATTGATACCACAGGGCTATGTTGAGATTATATGACATAATGAATATAAAACTGAAAACTGCACTGTGTTTAGAGAAACAAATGCTAGTGTTATTGAAAGAACTTACAGCAGGTCCGAGTGATTGGAAGACTTCAAATGCATAATACATGATTGTTGCAGTGACTGCTGACAGATCACCAAAGGAAATACATTCCAAGCTGAAAAACCAAGTATAAGACTATGCCTGATTGTTTTCTCAGGGCCAAGAACATAGTGGGTCCATAAATTTTTTCTGAGTTACATAGTGGAAGGAGGTAGAACTTTCTATGATAGTGTGTGTGAAGTTTCAGATATCTGTGCAAAATTGAATATGCTTCAAGTTAATGTCCATTAATAGTGTCCATTATCTCTTCTCTTCCTTGACAATTCATTTTAGTAATGCTTATGTATTTCTGTACTATTTTAATGTTTTACACATAGTCATATTTGCTTGTAATGTTTTGTCAGTCTACTTTTCTACTTAAAATAATGTTAAAGGAAAAACAAACCTGGACTTAGGGTTGGGGGTTATTGTAGTAGGGAGAATACTTTGACCATAAGATCCATGAGTATCTCAGAAGTGAGGCAGAAAGGTCTTTCTTTTATAGAGAGAAGTCAGCAAGGCTAGAAGCCATGTATGGGCAAGTGAGATGAAGGTGGCCTGACTGGAGAAGAGAACAGAGAATATCTTACCCTGAGGCCAGTCCATTCTCAGGAGGTGCTGGATGCTGACTCAGGCTGAGGCTGGGCCAAAGTTTAGGGTCTGGAGGAAGGAGAGGTGTTTAACTAGCTTGGTTAACAAGTATTTTGTTCCAATTGATCAGTGGAATAAGCAGTTTAGCTAATCATTTACAGGGCAATGAAAGGGAATTTAGAGGCTCAATGTCTGGCCTTGTGACAGGTAAACAAGGGCCATGTATGTGAGTCTCATCTAAGTCATGAGGGGAAAGGTGGTTCTTTTGTGATAAGCTGTTTTCTGGAACCCAAAGAGTGGGAGATTTTCTTAACCTCTACTGTTTTCTGGGATGACAGAACTCAAGTACAATTCTCAGTAAGAACTACTTGTAATAATTAGGATTGGTTTTAGCTGGAAGTAACAGAAAACTGGATTAACAATGACTTAAGCAAAGAGGGGTTTATTTTTCTCACCTAACAAGTAGTTCAGAGGTCAGCAGTTGCTGGCATTGGTTTAGCTGATCAACAACGTTAATAAAACTCTGAATATTTTCACTCTGCTTTCTCTTGTTGTCTTTTAGTCACAAAATAGCTGCTGCAGCTCCAGAATCATATACATATTCAAAACAAGAGGGAGGTGTCTTATGGCTATTACCTCTACTTGTATAGGCGACCAGGAAAGTTTTTAGCTGTGCACATGGCCATAGGGGTTCTCTTAGTAAGAAAGAGAGTATATGCTATAATGAATCTTCTGTTTCTTCTGGGAATTATATTCTACACATGATATTGACTGATTCTCTACCATTGAGTAATTCCTTTACCATGTCAAGTATAGGAAATTAAATATCCTATAAAGGGAGCATTAGAAAATGCAGTGTGTTTTACTTTAGATAAAAAAAATTGAGCCTTCTTAGAAGTGGTTTTCTGGAGGACCTTCAGGAAAAGCTAAGAACCTCTTCAGTAAACTTGTTTGGAGTCATTTATTGAAATGTTAGTATGTTTGGAAACGTATCTGCAACAAATGTTGTACAGGAATTATATCTCTAATTTGAAAGAGACTAAATACTGAAGTTTTATGTGGGCAATACTAGAAACATTGCCCAAATAAAACTAAGGTTTATGTTCTTTTTCTATTAAATTGATTGTACAAACAATGGTACCTAATCCTGAGAAGATGCTTCTTTGCTACTGGTGAGAGTATAAATAGGTAAAAATTTTTCTTAAAGGTTTAGAAAAAGTAAAAAGAGCATTAAAATGTTAATGTCCTTTACCCTAAAATTTATCCCTAAGGAAGAATTTGCTTTCCTTGTGAAAATGTTAGAATTATGAACCAAGTTTGTCCATACAGAATCATTTTTCCAGCAATGCTCATAATTGTGAAAATATATGGAAACAGAAATAACTTACAAGAATAATTAAATTAGTTGTTATTGCTCCATAGTTTCAAGTTAATATAGTTAAAAATAGGAATACAAGTTGTTTATCCATCTTACTCCCATTTTATAACACGTAGAAGTATTTATTTACTCAAAAAACATGTCAAATACTACCAGTGGGTACTTGTGGATTATGGAATTTCATGTCATTTTAATTTTCTTTATTATTTTTGGCATTTTCTAATTTTCCTTAATGAATATGAATTATTTCTATAATTATAAAAAATTCACTTTATTTTGTAAAAGATATAATGAAAAGGTATGTTTGCTGAGACCCTCTTTTGAAAGAAATAAGGGGTGAAAAAGTGCTTTGATCCAAGAATTTGGGTGGGGTTGCTCAGAGCCTGAAAAGAACATTTTATTGACAGACTAGAAGAGGTGTCACAAAGCATTTTGTCCTCTGGAGTTCTGGCATTTCTCAGTTCTGCCACGAAGGAAGTGTTTAAAGGAAGTTGTCACAATAGTTCATTCTTTTGTATTCAGGTTAATCACATCTTTCTATTTTTCTCTTCCTAGAGAGCTTTCTCTTTTTCTTTTCTGTGATATGTACAAGACTGAGGTTACTAGGGCTGAAACTATATTCAGAGGGTTGGGAACCAATTCTAGAAAACTGTCTTAATTCATCCAGATAACCAAAGGTAATTCATGTGGAGTTGGGGAGATCATTATCTCTATACATAATTATCCCTTTTGCTTAGTTTGTGTAGAAAATGGGGACCCAGTACTCCTGAACAGAAGCTAATTGTCCCTCTCCTAAGACATTAAAATGTGTGTGGGTGTAGATGTGTGGTGTGTACAATCCCTCACTATCTTTCCATCTGTGAGCTTGAGGGGAGGGGACAGGAAGGGAAGGAGATGTTTCTCTTGAGTCCTGCCTTTCCTATGGGGCATCCATGGTACAGCATATAAGGAGGTCAGACCTACCAGTTTGTCATTTGCTGGTTGGAAACCCTTGGTATAAAGCCACATGCTTTTGGAACTGAAACATCCTTATGAATTCAGTTTCAATTTTGCCTTCCATATCCTGCCAGGTACTTTCATATACATCTGAGATTACTAAACTGGTATATGCTTATCCCTGGGTTATGCCACCTGAGTCAGGAGACTATTGAAGCCTCAGGATGTCTAGAAAGATTCCCCATGCTTACCCCTTGACCTCAGCTAAGTCCCTGGAACGGTGTTTAAGAAGATGGGTTCATTCATGTTTGATTAGCCAATCAGATTGTGTTAGCATGTGGAAATATGAATACATATAAAAGCTTCATTTTTGTTTGTTTGTTTGCTTTTGCACTGAAATTAAGAGGCATTGATTTAATTTTAACAATAGAGCCTTTAGACAAGGTGAGGTTCAGGAATTGTTAGCTGCCATTGTACGGAGAGTGAAGCATGTAGTGTCACCAGCTCCAGCCCAGAACCCTCACAGAATATGGCTTAACATGAAAACAAGGAAAATCTCTTGTACTTAGGAATCTAGATATGGTCTTTTACTGAATAAAAGGGACTAGTATGATTTGAGGCTGGTGTGTTGCCCCCTTTTCATTCTTTTATACACAAAGTCTTTTATAGGGGCTTCCCTGTCAGTCCAGTGGTTAAGACTTTGCCTTCCAATGCAGTGGGTGAGGGTTCAGTCCCTGGTCGGGGAGCTAAGATCCCACATACCTTGTGGCGAAAACCCCAAAACATAAAACAGAAGCAATATTGTTACAAATTCAATAAAGACTTAAAAAAAAAAGTCACTTATAGAAAAATTCTGTCTTGGAATTGGTAAAACAATGTGTTGGGTTTCATTATGCCCCATGGATATGTAAAACAGTAGTCTGAACCCTGAATGCTAGCTACCTATATGATACCCCTACATGGATGTTTAATAAGCCTCTCAAACTCAACTTGCCCAAGGTAGAACTCTTGGTTACCCTGCAGCCCACAAATCACCTCCTCTGCAAGTTTTCTCTGTCTTAGAAAATGGATCTCCCATCTATCTGGTTGTTTAAGCAAGTGTTATAAGAATTATCCTCAACTCTTCGTTTTCTCTGTCCCCACGGCCAGTCTGTCAGCAATTCCTGTTGACATTACTTCCAAAATGTGTCCCTAAATCACTGACTTCTCTCCATCACTGTTGTTACCTTCCTGTCTAATCACCATCATCTCTTTTCTGGACCATTGCACTTGTCTTCTAACTCAGGGGTCCCCAATCCCCGGGCCACGGACTGGTTCTGGTCTGTGGCCTGTTAGGAACTGCACTGCACAGCAGGAGGTGAGTGACATGTGAACGAGCGAAGCTTCACCTGTATTTACAGCCACTCCCCATAGCTCACATTACCGCCTGAGCTCCACCTTCTGTCAGATCAGCAGTGGCGTTAGAGTCCCATAGGAGCGCAAACCCTACTGTGCATTGCTCACATGAGGGATCTAGGTTGCGTGCTTCTCATGAGAATCTAATGCCTGATGATCTGAGGTGGAGCTGAGGCCATGATGCTAGCGCTGGGGAGTGGCTGCAAATACAGATTATCATTAGCAGAGAGGTTTGACTACACAGAGACCAAAATAAATCAATTGCTTGCAGACTCATTTCAAAACCCTATCAGTGAATGGCAAGTGAAAACAAGCTCATGGCTCTCACTGATTCTGCATTAGGGTGAATTATATAATTATTTCATTAAATATTACAATGATAATAGAAACTGGGGAGTGGCTGCAAATACAGATTATCATTAGCAGAGAGGTTTGACTACACAGAGACCAAAATAAATCAATTGCTTGCAGACTCATTTCAAAACCCTATCAGTGAATGGCAAGTGAAAACAAGCTCATGGCTCTCACTGATTCTGCATTAGGGTGAATTATATAATTATTTCATTAAATATTACAATGTAATAATAATAGAAATAAAGTACACAATAAATGTAATGCACTTGAATCATCCCGAAACCATCCTCCACCCTGGTCCGTGGAAAAATTGTCTTCCACGAAACCGGTCCCTCGTGCCAAAAAAGTTGGGGACCGCTGTTCTAACCCATCTCCTTGCTCCCTTATGATCTATTTTCTACCAAGAAGCAAGAATCATCTTTTAAAGTCATCCCCTATTTAAAGTCATTCCCATATTTAAAATTATTTGTTGGTTTTCCATAGCAGTTATAAAAATATTTTCACCCCTTTACCCTGGTTTACAAAGCTCTTTGGGCATGGCCTCTACTACCTCTCTGACCTCAGCCCTTACCACTCTCCCCCATCACAGTTCTCTGTATCCCCTGACTTTCTGTTCTGTGAGTAAGGCAAACCATCGGGCCCCCTCCCAACCAGAAGTGGGCTTTCCTCATCTTCCCATGGCTGGATCCTTCTAATATTTAGAAGAAACCATTCTGATAAATCCTTCATAGAGACATTTCCTGAACACCTGATGATATAGGACGCACCACCAGCCCACCAAAACTAGACACCATTTATCACATAACCCTCTTTTATCCTACTTAAATTACCTGGATAGCATATAGCTGTCACCACCTCCAATGCCTAAGGCCAAATATAAGACCCATGAGAGCAGGTTCCTCATCTGCTTTTTCACTATTGTTTCACTAAGACCAAGAGGAGGTGCTCAATAATGGTGCTGCATGAACAGCTTTTTTTCATATGCTGTGTAATCTCAACCTGAGAATCAATAGGTTGTTTCTATCTGTTCTGTTTTTATAGCAGACTGGAGTGTATGAGTATAAGGTCTTTGGCTTTCTGGAGGATTGCTCACCGGATCTACTAGCAGATGTCTATATGGACTTAGACTATAGAAAACAGTGGGACCAATATGTTAAAGGTGAGTGACACTTACAATTTAACAAAACCAGTTAGAAAGTAGAATCTGTTATTTATTCTAGCCAGCACTAAGCAAAAGGTTTAATTTTTACTATATTATGTTTCATTTTTAATTTTGGCATATATGTCTTAAAGTTCTAGGTTAAAATGTGACTTTGCTAATCTTAGGATTTGCTCCTTGCATACTATTAGAGTCACTCTCCAGTTTGCTCTGAGGGCTGCTTTGTTCTTATTATAAGTTCGTTGTCATCTCATAAACCTAGGTGGTCATGGAAGGCTTCTTGGAGGTGGTGGTACCAAAGCTTTGTTTTAGAGGTTGAATCAGAGTTTTATAAATGGCAAGAATACCTATATGTGAAGAGGTGAGAGGGTGAGAGGGTGAGTGGTTGAAGGGCATTTGAGGTCTAGGAATAGCATGAGTAAAGTGAGGAAGGCATGAAACAACATGAAATATTAAAAAATTGTTAGCAGTTGGGTGCTATTGAGTTGCTGGGGTAGAGAATCTAGAACTAGGGTGGGAGGAGGGTCCAGAGCCCCAAGGGCCTAGGCTGGCCACCTGGCTACACTTCTTAGATTTTCAGTAGAAGTGAGGGAGAGTTATGAGAAACATTAGATAGGGGCTCTTCCTGCCACTTAAAGTGGGGAGTGGACTCTGCCATCCCAGTCACAGTGGGATAGATACACAGCAGCTAGCCCAGGGACACAGAAACCCTAACATACCCTTGCTGTGGTCAGGAATCTTAGTTGCAAGTAACCAAGCACTAACAAATGCCAGTGTAAGAAAAGGTGAAAGTGTTTTTTTTTTTGTTGTTGTTCATGGAATTGAAAAGTGCATAGGTGTCTGGCTTCCAGGTCAGATACATCCAATACTTTATATCTCCAGCTTGACTGTGTTTTCTTCTGTGTTGATCTCATTCTCAGGCAGATTCTTATGTCATGGCAAAGTTGCCACCAGAGGTTGCAGGCTTACATTCTAACCATGTACATAACTCCAGAGGAATAGGAACTTTCCTACTGATGCAGCCAGAGTCCCAGGGTTGGCTCTCATAGCCTCAATATGGATCATATACTTACTTCCTGGGGACATTTATCATGGTTTTGGGTCACTTAGTGCTATCAAATAGGCTTCCTATCTAGGGGGAATTGTGATGCCACTTATTCAAGGGAGAAGCCACAAGTTCTCTGTCCATCTCTCTAGCAGACATTGTTCAGTCGTGTGCTGTAGATATTGGAAGAGCATCTGATGTGTGGTACTTGGCATCAGCATTCCACACTATGGAGTACAGTCCAGAGACAGCAGTAGTTTAGCTTCTCTGGAGCCATCCTGAGGTTCTAACCTAACTCTGGTACTCCTAGATCTTCTGTAAACTGCATGAGGGCCTTAAAAAAAACACTTTTTGGCCTAAACTTGCTATAGTGGCAAGCCAAGACTCTGTCTACACATGCCTTCCCTAAACTAATCACCTTGGCCATTTCTGGCTCAATATCCCACCCCTATAATTAACACCGATTCAGTTCTGCTTAAACCACATAGTGAAGGAGAAAAAGAAGAATGAGATACTGGTCCAAGAAGAGGAGAGCCAAAGCTGAGCAGGCAAAGCAACAGATGTCTGCTCCTTCCCTTCCTTTCAAGGGCATCTTCAGCCTCCTGTACCAGTGGGCTGGCAAGCTCTTTACCCCAAGGTCTGCTTCTAATAGATTTCATTTTTTCAAAAGCTAAATTAATTAACACATTGCCACAGTTAGTATCTCCTCAAGGGACTCTCTTGGTTCCTTCAGTAGCCTTGGTGTAGCGCCTTCTCTAAATGGTTAGTTAGAAGCTTCCTGCACAACTTGCAGACAGAGGCTACGCACTTCATAGCATACCTTTGCTATCTCCCTACAAGAGCTGATGCTATATGCACCATATGCATGGTGGATATTAAGGAGGTTTGGTCCCTGTAGCTGTGGTATAAAGCAACATAGGAGAGAGGAAAGAAAGTTAGGGTTAGCACAGTTAAGAAACTTTCTAGCTGTTTAGAAAGGACAGTGCCCTCTCTGGAAACTTTGTTTCCAAATTGAACACACTAGGCTAGGTCGCTCAGTCCCAGGACACCTGTCAAGAAATCTAAATGGGGGGAGCATAAGGACACAACAGTAAAACATTTGCTACTCTAGTGACATCTGGTGGTTTCCCTGATTTTGTTTTTGTTTTGTTTTGTTTTGTTTTTTTTCAGTACGCGGGCCTCTCACTGTTGCAGCCTCTCCCGTTGCGGAGCACAGGCTCCGGACGCGCAGGCTCAGCGGCCATGGCACACGGGCCTAGCTGCTCCGTGGCATATGGGATCTTCCCAGACCGGGGCACGAACCCGTGTCCCCCTGCATCGGCAGGCGGACTCTCAACCACTGCGCCACCAGGGAAGCCCGGTTTCCCTGATTTTTAAACCTGAAAATTTATTTTTTAATGCCTAATTTTATTTCACTGCATTTTTTTGAGAGTGTTGTTTGTGCTATATGATGAACAATTTTTGCTGGGTTCTTTTATTTTTACTCTGTTTTTATATCTACTAGACCCTGCCCCTGGGCAGCAGGCTTTCAATGGTAGTAAACCTGACTTTTTCTAGAATTCTGTGCCTTATGAGTGAGTGGTTTAGCATCCCTACAGGATCATCATATCAAAGCTTCTTGTTTTTTTTAATTTCTTCTGAATTTTTGAATTTTATTTATTTTTTTATACAGCAGGTCCTTACTAGTTATCCATTTTATACATATTAGTGTATACATGTCAATCCCAGTCTCCCAATTCATCACCCCCCCCCCCACCACTTTCCCCCCTTGGTGCCCATACATTTGTTCTCTCCATCTGTGTCTCTATTTCTGCCCTGCAAACCAGTTCATCTGTACTATTTTTCTAGGTTCCACATATATGCATTAATATACGATATTTGTTTTTCTCTTTCTGACTTCACTCTGTATGACAGTCTCTAGATCCATCCACGTCTCTACAAATGACCCAATTTCATTCCTTTTTATGGCTGAGTAATATTCCATTGTATATATGTACCACATCTTCTGTATCCATTCGCCTGTCAGTGGGCATTTAGGTTGCTTCCTTGACCTGGCTATTGTAAATAGTGCTGCAGTGAACATTGGGGTGCATGTGTCTTTTTGAATTATGGTTTTCTCTGGGTAAATGCCCAGTAGTGGGATTGCTGGGTCATATGGTAATTCTATTTTTAGTTTTAAAAGGAACCTCCATACTGTTCTCCATAGTGGCTGTATCAATTTACAATCCCACCAATAGTGCAAGAGGGTTCCCTTTTCTCCACACCCTCTCCAGCATTTGTTGTTTGTAGATTTTCTGATGATGCCCATTCTAACTGGTGTGAGGTGATACCTCACTGTAGTTTTGATTTGCATTTCTCTAATAATTAGTGATGTTGAGCAGCTTTTCATGTACTTCTTGGCCATCTGTATGTCTTCTTTGGAGAAATGTCTATTTAGGTCTTCTGCCCATTTTTTGATTGGGTTGTTTGTTTTTCTAATATTTAGCTGCATGAGCTGTTTATATATTTTGGAGATTAATCCTGTGTCCGTTGATTCATTTGCAAATATTTTCTCCCATTCTGAAGGTTGTCTTTTTGTCTTGTTTGTAGTTTCCTTTGCTGTGCAAAAGCTTTTAAGTTTCATTAGGACCCATTTGTTTATTTTTGTTTTTATTCCCATTACTCTAGGAGGTGGATCAAAAAAGATCTTGCTGTAATTTATGTCAAAGAGTGTTCTTCCTATGTTTTCCTCTAAGAGTTTTATAGCGTCCTGTCTTACATTTATGTCTCTAATCCATTTTGAGTTTATTTTTGTGTATGGTGTTAGGGAGTGTTCTAATTTCATTCTTTTACATGTAGCTGTCCAGTTTTCCCAGCACCACTTATTGAAGAGACTGTCTTTTCTCCATTGTATATCCTTGCCTCCTTTGTCATATGTTAGGTGACTATAGGTGCATGGGTTTATTTCTGGGCTTTCTATACTGTTCTATTGATCTGTATTTCTGTTTTTGTGCCAGTACCATATTGTCTTGATGACTGTAGCTTTGCAGTGTAGTCTGAAGTCAGGGAGTCTGATTCCTCCACCTCTGTTTTTTTCCCTCAAGACTGCTTTGGCTATTCAGGGTCTTTTGTGTCTCCATACAAATTTTAAGACTTTTTGTTCTAGTTCTGTAAAAACTGCCATTGGTAATTTGATAGGGATTGCACTGAATCTGTAGATTGCTTTGGGTAGTATAGTCATTTTTACAATATTCATTCTTCCAATCCAAGAACATGGTATATCTCTCCAACTGTTTGTATCATCTTTAATTTCTTTCATCAATGTCTTGTAGTTTTCTGCATACAGTTCTTTTGTCTCCCTAGGTAGGTTATTCCTAGGTATTTTATTCTTTTTGTTGCAATGATAAATGGGAGTGTTTCCTTAATTTCTCTTTCAGATTTTTCATCATTAGTGTATAGGAATGCAAGAGACTTCTGTGCATTAATTTTGTATCCTGCAACTTTACCAAATTCATTGATTAGCTCTTGTAGTTTTCTTGTGGCATCTTTAGGATTCTCTACATATCGTATCATGTCATCTGCAAACAGTGAGAGTTTTACTTCTTTTCTGATTTGGATTCATTTAATTTCTTTTTCTTCTCTGATTGCTGTGGCTATGACTTCCAAAACTATCTTGAATCATAGTGGTGAGTGTGTCTTGTTCCTTGTCTTGTTCCTGATCTTAGAAGAAACGCTTTCAGTTTTTCACCATTGAGAATGATGTTTGCTGTGGGTTTTGTCATATATGGCGTTTATTATGTTGAGCTAGGTTTGCTCTTTGCCCACTTTCTGGAGAATTTTGATCATAAATGGGCATTGAAATTTGTCAAAAACTTTTTCTGCATCTATTGAGATGATCATATTGTTTTTATTCTTCAGTTTGTTAATATGGTGTATCACATTGATTGATTTGCGTATATTGAAGAATCCTTGCATCCCTGGGATAAATCCCACTTACCATGGTGTGTGATCCTTTGAATGTGTTGTTGGATTCTGTTTGCTAGAATTTTGTTGAGGATTTTTGCATCTATGTTCATCAGTGATATTGGTGTGTAATTTTCTTTTTTTGCAGTATCTTTGTCTGGTTTTGGTATCAGGGTGATGGTGGCCTCCTAGAATGAGTGTGGAGTGTTTCTCCCTCTGTTATATTTTGCAAGAGTTTGAGAAGGATAGGTGTTATCTCTTTTCTAAATATTTGATAGAATTCGCCAGTGAAGCCATCTGGTCTTGGACTTTGGTTTGTTGCAAGATTTTTAATCACAGTTTCAATTTCATTACTTGTGTTTGGTTTGTTCATATTTTCTATTTCTTCCTGGTTCAGTCTTGGAAGGTTATAACTTTCTAAGAATTTGTCCATTTCTTCCAGGTTGTCCATTTTATTGGCATAGAGTTGCTTGTAGTAGTCTCTTAGGATGCTTTGTATTTCTGAGGTGTCTGTTGTAACTGCTCCTTTTTCATTTCTAATTTTATTGATTTGAGTCCTCTCCCTCTTTTTCTTGATGAGTCTGGCTAATGGTTTATCAATTTTGTTTATCTTCTCAAAGAACCAGCTTTTAGTTTTATTGATCTTTACTATTGTTTTCTTTGTTTCTACTTCATTTATTTCTGCTCTGATCTTTACAATTCCTTTCCTTCTGTTAACTTTGGGTTTTGTTTGTTCTTCTTTCTCAAGTTCCTTTAGGTGTAAGGTTAGATTGTTTGAGATTTTTCTTGTTTCCTGTGGTAGGCTTGTATTGCTAAAAACTTCCCTCTTAGAGCTGCTTTTGCTGCATCCCATAGGTTTTGGATCATTGTTTTGTTGTTGTAATTTGTTGCCAGATATTTTTTGATTTCCTCTTTGATTTCCTCAGTGATCTCTTGGTTATTTCGTAGCGTATTGTTTAACCTCCATGTGTTTGTGTTTTTTTATGTTTTTTCCCCTGTAATTGATTTCTAATCTCATAACGTTGTGGTCCAAAAAGATGCTTGATATGATTTCAGTTTCTTACATTTACTGGGGCTTGATCTGTGACCCAAGATGTGATCTATCCTGGAAAATGTTCCATGTGCACTTGAGAAGAAAGTGTAATCTTCTGTTTTTGTATGGAATGTCCTATAAATATCAATTAAATCTATCTGGTCTATTGTGTCATTTAAAGCTTGTGTTTTTTCCTTATTAATTTTCTGTTTGGATGATCTGTTCATTGGTTTAAGTGAGGTGTTAAAGTCCCCCACTATTATTGTGTTACTGTTTATATCCTCTTTTATAGCTGTTAGCAGTTGCCTTATGTATTGAGGTGCTCCTATGTTGGATGCATATATATTTATAATTGTTATATCTTTATTTGGGTTGATCCCTTAATCATTATGTAGTGTCCTTCCTTGTCTCTTGTAACATTCTTTATTTTAAAGTCTATTTTGTCTGATATGAGTATTGCTACTCCAGCTTTCTTTTGATTTCCATTTGCATGGAATATCTTTTTCCATCCCCTCACTTTCAGTCTGTATGTGTCCCAAGGTCTGAAGTGCGTCTCTTATAGACAGCATATATATAGGTTTGTTTTTGTATACATTCAGCAAGCCTGTGTCTTCTGATTGGAGCATTTAATCCATTCACATTTAAGGTAATTATCGATATGTATGTTCCTATTACCATTTCCTTAATTGTTATCAGTTTGTTTTTGTAGGTCCTTTTCTTCTCTTGTGTTTCCCTCTTAGAGAAGTTCCTTTAGCATTTGTTGTAGAGCTTGTTTGGTGGTGCTGAATTCTCTTAGCTTTCACTTGTTTGTAAAGCTTTTGAATTCTCCATCAAATGTGAATGAGATCCTTGCTGGGTAGAGTAATCTTGGTTGTAGTTTCCTCCTTTTCATCACTTTAAATATATCATGCCACTCCCTTCTGGCTTGTAGAGTTTCTGCTGAGAAATCAGCTGTTAACCTTATGGGTGTTCCCTTGTATGTTATTTGTCATTTTTCCCTTGTTGCTTTCAATAATTTTTCTGTCTTTAATTTTTGTCACTTTGATTACTATGTGTCTCGGCGTGTTTTTCCTTGGGCTTATCCTGCCTGGGACTCTCTGTGCTTCCTGGACTTTGGTGGCTATTTCTTTTCCCATGTTAGGGAAGTTTTTGACTGTAATCTCTTCATATATTTTCTTGGGTCCTTTCTCTGTCTCTTCTCCTTCTGGGACCGCTATGATATAATGTTGTTGCATTTAATGTTGTCCCAGAGGTCTCTTAGGCTGTCTTCATTTCTTTTGATTCTTTTTTCTTTATTCTGTTCTGTGGCAGTGAATTCCACCATTCTGTCTTCCTGGTCACTTATCCGTTCTTCTGCCTCAGTTATTCTGCTATTGATTCCTTGTGTATTTTTCATTTCAGTTACTGTGTTGTTCATCTCTGTTTGTTTGTTCTTTAATTCTTCTAGGTGTTTGTTTTTTAATTCTTCTAGGTCTTTGTTAAACATTTCTTGCATCTTCTAGATCTTTGCCTCCATTCTTTTTCTGAGGTCCTGGATCATCTTCACTATCATTATTCTGAATTCTTTTTCTGGAAGATTTCCTATCTCCCCTTCATTTAGTTGTTTTTCTGGGGTTTTATCTTGTTCCTTCATCTGGTACATGGTCCTCTGCCTTTTCACCTTGTCTGTCTTTCTGTGAATGTGGTTTTTGTTCCACAGGCTGCAGGATTGTAGTTCATCTTGTTTCTTCTGTCTGACTTCTGGTGGATGAGGCTATCTAAGAGGCTTGTGCAAGTTTCCTGATGGGAGGCAAAGCTTCTTGTTAATAGACACCAAAGAGGCTTCTAGATGCAATAACTTCTTTTTTTTTTTTTTTTAGAACTTTATGAAAAAGAATGCAATGGAGAAGCAGTGGTGTACTGGCAAGTCAAGTACCCTTTTCCCATGTCTAACAGAGATGTATCCTTTCCAAAAGCACACCAATACTCAGCTTTTGAAGTGTTTCTATGCCCCATGGTCATCATCCAATGGTGGTATGTCCAGCAGGTGTGGACAATATTGTCTTTGACTCTTGCAGAGACATCTGCTACAGCTGTTGCTTCCTGTGTGGCTTTCAGATTTCCAAGCCTGACCATGTGGAGCATCTGTAATTGTGGTCACAGGAGGGCAGCTCATACTTTCCTGAAAAGTTTTCTAGGAAATCCTTGTGCCAGAGAATTGGGGACCTGAAAACAACTTTTTATAAAGAGTATTCAATACACTCTCTCAGTCTATAGGAGAGGAAGTAGGGACCCAGAGAGGCAATGTGATAGAGGCCCACACTCAGGTGGTTAGCAGCAGACTGGGGGCTGGGACTCAGGCCCCACATTTCCAGTTCCCTCCACCTCCCTTCCTCCACGAATAGTGGATCTGGACACTGTGTGTATGTTTCTTCCCCTCAGTTTCCTTGATTATGATATGAAGCAGTTGAATGGATGTGAGGAGTTTTAGCTGACACTCCAAGGCTCTATGAAGCCCCTTAGGGCCAGCCTGGGAGG
Source organism: Lipotes vexillifer (assembly GCF_000442215.2). Lineage (NCBI taxonomy): Eukaryota > Metazoa > Chordata > Mammalia > Artiodactyla > Lipotidae > Lipotes > Lipotes vexillifer. The sequence continues at coordinate 81,444 of NW_006789879.1, read as the reverse complement.
GTTTGATGGACATTTGCTGGGTGGGCAGATGGAGTAGAATATAGGCGGGGACCGGTGAGATTTCCACTCCACTGTTCTCTTCAATGATAGCAGCTGAGTGTTTTACACACTGAATTTTCACAAATAATCCTTTTAACAAAGGGTCTGTGGAATTAAAAGAAAAAAAACTTGGAAACCACTGAACTGGATGATTGCTGGAATCTTTTCTAGGTCTAACATTCTGTAAGTCTGTATGTTCCTAGATAATTGTTCTTTAGAAAGAGAGGGGGCATGGGGGTGGTTTGTGGGTATTGTTTCTGTGTGTTTTGTGTGTATGTGTCTACCCTGGCCCAGCTAGATTACAGACTCCATAAGGGATTATTTCTGGCACAATTCCCATAGACTACTAAATACAGGTGGTAGGTATTTCAAGAAATTGTGGTTACTTAATCCCTTAGATTTTATGTTGTCTTCTCTCCTCCTGCCAACAACTGTGCAGGGTAGGAGCCATCATCCCCATCAGTCAGGGGAGGAAACTGAAGTAAAGGGCAGTTCAGAACCCTGCTCAGGTTCTCATCAGTTTCTCACCATTAGTGGGTGGCAGCGGCAGGCCTGGGCCCAGGTCCAGCTGTGACCAGAGAAGGTGATCTGGACCAGGGCAACACCACTTTTTGACCTCATGTGGATACTGCTGGGGGCTGTTCTCAGGAGTGGACACTTGGTGCTCCTTGAAGTTTGGTTTCATTGGCTTTCTAGTAGCACACAGTCCCTTAATGAGTTTCTTAGTCCTTGTATATACACATATGTCTCTCCAACAATGGCTATTCAATTTTTAGATTAGAGAACAGTGTAATGGAAAAGAACATTAGTTTTGGAGGGAAAGATCCCAGGTTAAGTGTGTGCTCATTTCCTGGTTTGCTCTGTGACCTTGGAAAATGCCCTTCACTTCTCTGGGCCTCAGTAAACTACTGGTTCTCCACTCATAGACTGTGTGCCATTCTGGACCTTCTAACCCTTCAAAGAACTCTGTCAATGGCAGTCAATATATCAAGTTAATTTTTCCTCAGTGGAGTGTCAGGTGATGTCCATCACATGAGCTAAGCAAGGTGTGGGACCATATTTGCTGTGAGGAAAAAATAAGACTTCGGAGAGAGGAAATCCAGAGCTAAAGCAACTTCATTCCTTCCCTAAAACATTCAAGAGCTTTACTCATCAGTGCGTAGAGAGTGGGGGCAATAGACCATCCTGCAGGGTGCCTGGGGGAGGGGCAGCCCACCGTGGGTGCTGTAGAGCCTCCGAGCTTGCCTGGGGCTGTGGTTGTGGCTGTTGCAGTAAGTGTAACTGTGTTGTACTTACAGTGATTGTTTGGATTCTTTTAGGCTTTAATTCCTTCTCCTGTGAAACCTAAAATTCTACTATTGGAAAGTCTAATGAACACATTAAAGAGCTGAGCCCTCTGTAGCTATGAAAATCTCACCAGGTTTTGGAGCCTAATCGTGGTTCAAATTCAGGTTCCGTCACTTCAGCTGGGCTATGGGATCTTCAGCAAGTTTCTTTACTTCTCTGAGCCTCAATTTGGTCATTTGTAAGATGGGGATACTTATGCTGAACTCACAGAGACTTTCTCAGGATCAAAATTGATGCTAACTGTAAAGCACATGATGCATGTACGTGGTAAGGGCTCAATAAGTGGTGACTTCTTGTTTCTTAAAATCAAATCATCTTCCCTATAACAGTGCCACAGACATAGTGGTTATTCTATAAGTGTTTATTGAGTTGAAATGGCTTCGTGATTCTTGGTGAACCAGAACCAGCAAGGGCATCTGCCTACTAAATATTCAGGTATTCATGTGTCTTCCTATTATCTCCAGTAACCCTTCCTGACCATCCTCTGTGCATAGAGGTCAGTGATTAGGGCTTAGGAAGAGGACAAAGAGCAATGGCCCCATTGTTTACTGAGGGCTGCTTCTGCTCTAGTCTCTCTCTAGAGCCCCCACCAAGTCTGCCTGCAGGGCAGTGGTACTCTCTTTTCTTTCAGAGGGAAACCAATCTCAGAAAAGTTGAGTAACCAAACCAGGATCACACAGCTGATAAGTGACCAATCCTCTGAAATCTCATTACCTTCTTGGAGAAACGAGGAGTGGGTTCCCCACATAAATAAAAGCAGCAGGGAACCATTCACAGGTGGATAATACACACTCTCAAATGAGAACACCAGGTGGGAGGAGCCACAGTTTTGCAGGGCAGGTAGGCAGACAGGGCAGGAAGTGAAGTAACAGTGCAAGGGAGCAAATACCAAGTGGAGGAACAGGATTATCTCCCTCTGCTTCTGGCTTGCGGGCTTTCCTTCTGCCCATCTGAGGTGCTGGCCTTGATGTTGTGCCTTGACTGGTGGTGTGGTATGTCTATGTGCGGCAGCAGCGAGAGCTGGACCACGAAGGACAGAAGATCCACGTGATCCTGGCCCAGAGCACCTCCGTGCCACAGTTTCCAGAGAAGTCGGGCGTGATTCGGGTGAAGGAGTACAAGCAGAGCCTGGCGATCCAGAGCGATGGCAAGAGGGGGAGCAAAGGTAGAAAGGGGGCACGTGTTGGTGCACCAGCCAGGGCCACCGATGTAAGGCCACACTGGCTGCAAGGCACATAAAATGCAGGATGCTTATTCCCTGAGCTCAGAGACGTAGGCATGGGTGCAAAAGAAACAAGGGAGACTCAATTCACCACAGAAGCTTGGCTACAATACAAGGTGGATGTTTAAATCTGATCAATTCATTCTTTACCGACTCTTGCATTGTTCAGATGAAATCAGAACATCCAAGTGAACTAGAAGGCTTAGAAACTCACTTCAGGCTGGTCCTGTCCATGCACACACTGGCCAAGGCGGGGCAGGAGGGCTGGTGGGACCATCTCTGAGGAGGCAGCTCCTGCTCAGCAAAAACCCAGGGACTCAGGACCTGCCTGCCTTGAGTTCCAGCCTCTGGAGAGAGGCTGGGAGGGGTCCATGTGGCCACCTGCTGGACTGGAATCAGTGTGGCCTTGAGGCTGTGGCAAAATCTGAATGTAGTTTTGATGTTAGGTCTGCCACCTTGGGCATGTCACCCCACTCTTCTGAGTCTCCATTTTATCATTTATAAGCTGGGGTTCAATTTTATCAGCTCCTTAAGATTGAGATGATTAGTGAGAGAAATAATAAAATGAGAGACTGTATCCAAGTCTAGCACTTGCCAGGAGTTTAATAAATATCACCAGAATGTGCCTTGGCTGTTTTCCAAAATGTTTATATGTAAGTCTCCCGTAAGGCAAGGCAGAGGGGCGAGTCCACTTGAATTCCATGTTACCTCCCTCCTTACTTTCTGGACCTGGATATGAAGGTGGAATGTTTGCAAGGTTTGTTATTGTATCTTTCTAACATGTTTCTTCCTTTTGAATTGTCCTTTCTTTCCCTCCCTAGTTTTCATGTATTACTTCGATAACCCAGGTGGCCAAATTCCGTCCTGGCTCATTAACTGGGCTGCCAAGGTGAGATCCCAGGAGGCAGGAGGGGAAGTGTGTGTGACAAATGTTGGGGCTGTCAGGCCGAAGAGATGTGCTGTCTCAGGCCTCACGATGCTCTTTTATGAGACAGCTCTGTTGAGTGACTATGGTTAGGACTGGGGTTGCCAATACCCAGCACAGAGGCTGAGACAAAAGACAAATAATCTTTACCTGGAATGTCAGCCCTCCCTGCTTTGCTCTGAGACCCCATACCAGGATCACAATAGCCTGCTCCTTGTAGGGACAATGGTGCTTGTGGATCCTCTATCTGCTTATGGAGGGGTTAGACAGGCCAACCTGGCCCAGGAAACACCAACCATGTCCAAGCCTGGGGAAGCCTTCAGTTTTTTTTATGGTTATTTTGTTTTTATGTAAGGAGAGGGAACCACAGTGGTACCCAGATCACTAGAAACTGCCTAGGACATGGAATCATGCCGACCATTCAGTCTGCTTTATAAGGCCCTACTTACTGGCTGGAAGGCTCACCAGTTCCCTGGGAGAGTGAAAAAGCACATAGGTTTTGAGTCAAACACATGATATTTTGAGTCCTGGCCTTGTTTCTGACTGTGTTATCTAGGGAAGCCATCAATTTCTTCCCTCTTAAAAATAGAGATGGATATTCCCACCCTGTAGAGAAGGAGTAAATAGAACAATGTTTGGAGAAAGTCTTGAACAATGTTCAACACTAACTAAAGAATGACATATCCTGCCTCTTGCCCCCAGTCCTTACCATTTTCTAATTCTGTAAAGCAAGTCCATTCTCTCACTTCTTTGGAAGAATCCCACAGCCTAACCCAATCTCATTTTGGGGTTTTCTTTTATTTTTGAATAAATGGTGTCTTAGAAATATCTTAGCTTTTTATTAGCACAAGTTAAAATATACAACAAGGTCTTATAACAGTGGCCGGTTCAGCCTTACCTGTGCCCTGCATCTTACCTTTTGTCATCATCTGGTGAAACGCTCTGTGGAAATCTGCTCGTGGGCCCTATTGTCATATTTATTACTCCCAAAGCCATCTTCCTTTACCTTTGCCACATCCCAAAGAATTAGGAATAATCCCTGTGAGGACATAGAAGTGACAGTCTCCTTTCCTTTGCAGAAAGGAGTTCCTAACTTCTTGAAAGACATGACGAAAGCCTGTCAGAACTATCACAAGAAAACCTAAGGGAGGGAATTGGGAGCCTTGTGTCCATGGAATGATGTCTCCGGAAGTGCCACAACCGCCAGCGCTCAGCCTGCCTGTCACTTTTTTGTCCTCAGAGGTCTGCACGCTCTCCAGCATGTTGTCCCCAAGTGTGTTTGCCTGACGCCCAGCTTCCTTTCCCACTCTTCCTTCCCCAGGACCCGCTGCCTTCTTCCACTGTTGAATGTGGGTCAGATTAGGGAAACTTTTGCTTGTTTATTTTTAAAAAGGGGAGTCCTCAGTAAGGAACACAGTCAGTCCATTGTGCCACTCTAGGGATATTTGGGGTGGAGGACTGACAACACCATCTAAGAGTGACTGATCCTGGCAAGCTGGCTCCTTCCCACATGTGATTTCTTGCAACCCAGTGGGGTGATTTCCTGCTG
>NW_006789879.1:53363-76260 GCF_000442215.2 Lipotes vexillifer | reverse complement strand
ATTCCTGCTTGTGGAGGATCATGAGCTGTTTTGATTTTAAACCATTTTGAAAAACGTTGCAGGCCTGACTAAGTGTATAGTGTGATAACAATTTTTTCTCATCACCCATGTCTGGGTTTCTCTCTTTCCCATATACCACTGGAGAAGGCTGTCCGTACCTCACTAGCTCTGCATTTTACTGGACACTGAGGCATCAAGACTGCTCTGGCAGTTACCAGAAGCCAACCTACTTTGCCCACAGCACTGAGATAAAGTGTCTTTTTATGCAATTTCCCTTCTAGAATGTTTGGAGATGTTGAAAGGATAAGAGTTCACAGCCAGGGAAATATTAGTTAGTGGTGTGCTTGACTCTACACCTTTTTCTCAGGAATTCTACCTAAGTTATCCACCTCTCCCACCACCAGAAGACTTTCCATTTCCTACTTTTCTCTTGAATTTTGGAGGGAAAGATACTCTGTGGACAAAGGCACAGCCTTATAATCTCAGGGAAAAATTTTAACCACTGTATGTGACGGTACCAAACATTGATTAAGGGGCATAAAAATTCGGGATGCAAAGCCAGAAGCAGGGTATTTATTAAAATGGGATACTCCAGACTCTGTAATTTCTCTCTGGAAAGGGAAGTGCATCGAATACCAAATAAATACAGAGTGACTTATACTTGTCCTGTCTGCAGTCTCCTTCCTGCCTTGTTCCTTCTGTGAGAATAAGTCTGTTAGGTCTCTGGTTTGCAAGTCACATCCAACCTAACTCATGGACTTGAAGGAATTTTAGGCTCACTTACATGCAAGGCCAGATGTGGAGTGGTCTCAAATAGGGGTTGATACGGGTGCTCAAACTGGCATTAGGAATCAGCTCTGTTCTTCTTTAAGGTTTCTTTGATTTGGGGCTGTGTTTGGTGGCAGGATTGCTGCTAATAGCAAATGGTAGGCCTGCATCTTCTCAGGTTCCTGCTGAGTCAAACAAAGACAGCACTTCTTACCTCCTGCTGAGTCAAAAAAAGACAGCATTTCTTTCCAGTAGATCCTGAACCATCCCATGATTTCCTCTAAACCATGTGTCAATCCCTGCCCCAGTCACCATGGTCATATGGATAGAATTATGCAAATTAGCAATTCATAACTGTGTCATTAAAATATCACTATTAGTAATGTAGCTGGAATTTAATTTTTGGTAAGGTAAATCTAAATGTCTCATGTAATAGAGGTCAAGTTGACATTTTATGTATAAAGTAATTGAAAGACAAACACTAGGATTATAGTCTTTGAGTAGAGAATCTGCATGAAATGGTGTCAGGCAAACTGTATCTTTTACAGTGTTTGATAATCTGGTAAGAACACTGAGTATACTAAGAATACTGAATTTCTAGGTAAGGCAGTTTAAGAAAAGTCACTAAGCTTGCTATAATTAGTAGGGTTAAGACTCTTTGGCATTCATGCTTGCTTATTCAGAGAAGATAGTCCTATACAGCATTGATATAGGTTAAGTGGGAAACTGAGAACCCCTGAGCCAATATTAAATGCAAGGGGCCCAAAATATGGAGAACTGGTGCTCTGGAAGCTACACTGGATTCTTCAAGGTCTGTGTCTGTGCAGGGGCTGAAAGTATCATTTGGAACTTGAAAGTTATAAGTGTATTGTCATTCCTCTAGCTCTTTGTTTCACTTATTTTCTCATGTCTGTCTCTCTGAATTGACAATAAGATCTTTTTGGATAGAAACCCTTCTTTCACTTTGATTTCTGGCCCTCAAATGATAACTAAATGAATGAATTTAATGATTTGGGGAAGACTGACCAAGTGACACACACCCAGAAGGCAAAACTTATCCAGATACAGAAGTTTAATTTGATTACTTTAAATACTACTTTAATATTTAATAATTTAGTTCTAGCCAAATTATTTCCCCAAGTCATCATTTTAGGGGTTCCTGATCCCTGAGGATCTCATTGTTTTTCCTTGAAAGCACTCAGGTCCTTTGTTTGTTAAGGGGTGGCTTTGCTGGTGTGGCTATGGGTTATACTTTAATGTTATGGAAATGGCACAGTCTGGACTGAGTCCAGCTGAGATTAGTCAGGATTTCAGGATTCTCATGACGAAAGTAGCACTATTGTTAGTGCTAAATTTTTTCCACAGGCAAATTATTCACGCTGCATAACAGTTCAAAGTTAATGACCACCTTGGAACTGAGGGATTCCAGCAGAGGATCACTTCTTTGAAAACATTCCTATTTCACAGTGAGGGTCCTGGCCCGGCTCCCTGGCTGAGATTCCTCACCCAGAATCCCCACCTCTACTGCCTGCCCTTCAATCCTCCTGCTTCCCAGCTGGGTTTGAAAGAGAGAGAAAGCAGGCAGAACCCATTTGGTTCTCATGTTTCTGGTAGCACCACCCAGTCGGCTCAGAGAATTATCTTTAAAAGTTTTAAGATGTGTGTTCACTTCACAGATATTTCTTAATGGTCTGGTGTCCATCTGGCAAGGTGACAGGCATGGCAGTTCCTGGGATGAGTGAGACAGACTTGGTGTTCACTCTCATGGAGCTTATCCAGTGAAGAAGACACAGTGGACAAGCTGTTGAAAAGGTGATGAGTTGTGAGAAAGGGCAAGTAGAGGGGGCTAGAATCTAAACCTGGGGGCACTAACCAACTTTGAGGGGTCAGGGGAGAACATGTTGGAGTTGACTGGATGAAGGTTGGAGAAGAAAACTATTCCACATGGAAGGAAGCGTTTACATAAAGTCCCTCAAGCAGGAAAGCCAGTCATGTTGGAGGAACTACCAGAGGCCAGTAGGTCTGAGCAATGAAAGTGGAAGAAGGCATCTCACATGTGGCTAAAGAAGGAGGCCATCAGGTCATGGGAGATCCTGAGAGGTATGGCAAGGATTTTGGACTTTATACCCAGAGCAGCAGTAAGCTATGAAGGATTTTAGGCTGAGCAGTGACCAGATAAGACATATTCATTCCTAACAGCTGCTCATTCTCCCATGGTTCTTCACCATCTCCAGTATCCCTCCAGCACCATCATGGGGCTGCTCTCCAAGGTGCTGTATGCCTCGTGGCTCTGAATCATCCCCACTGTCAGGCTGCACCCTGAGTAGCCCACACCCAAACCTAGTTTCTAAGGTTGAGCATCAGCCTCTGAAGTTTAAGGGGAGTAAAAGAGGTGCAGGTAACACCCATGGACACAGCCCCCTTCTTTCCTTGCCCACACTGTTGTCAACATGCCCTCCTGTGTGACTGCACCATGCAACCCATCAGAACAGAGCCACTACAGGAGCCAGAAATGTCAGAGAAAAAGAAAAGGCATACAAAATGTAAGCAGGTCTGCCTTCCCCAAAGTTTATTTTACTATACTGCTCCCCAACTAAAAGGAAGAATATATTTTTTTTTTCTTGAGAATATAGAAACACTTTATTTGTTTAGGTTCTCAGAGTTTAGGACCAGCATAATGGAAGGACTTCAGAAAAATTATATTGCTAATCTATTTATATGTATTTTTGTGTGTGTCTGCTTGGACACATATAATATGTGCTCCATTTCATAAGGTATGATAATGGAACAACAACTAGGCAGCATGTTATGTGAGTGACTTTGCAAGTTCTCTACATGATGTGCCAGGCTCAGTGCTAGGCAGTGGAGTTCATAAAGGTGAACAAATTCTTCCCTTAGGTAATTAGCAAACTACAGAGGATATGGAATATGTGCACAGTTTATGAGAATGAGATCTCCACCTTATGTAAGGAAAATATGTAATATTTTCGGAGTCTATGGCTAACTGCTCCTAAAAACAGGACAACAGGCCCCAAATGGAGTCACTTATGCTAAGCCCCACATCCCAAACCAAGACTTAATTACAGTTTTGGCTCTCCCAAAAATGGAATCTCAAACCAGTCTATCAGGAATTGCCTGATCAGCACTAGTTAATCTGCCTGATAGACCCCTGTCCTCCCCTAAACGAAAGTAATGTTGCAATAACCAACCTTCTTTTTACCTAACATAACTTCCTTGTTTCTGCTTCCTTCTGCCTACAAAATTCTCTCATTTTGTACATTCCCTTCGAGCTCCCTTCTCCTAGGAGGGATGCTGTCCAATCGAATTGATTTTTGCTTAAACAAGCTCTTAAAAATTTTAATATGCCTCAGTTTATCTTTTAACAGCTCTGGTGTGAGAAGAGGGAACTTAAGGAGACCCCCCAAAGGCCCCAAGAAGCAAAAGCAACCAGACTTGGTTACCTGCTGAGCCCTTGAACTCTGCTTTCCCGGTGCCTCTGGAGGTGGTAAGTCTCCTCAGATTGTAGCTCTGCAGCTTTTCCTTGAGTTTCCAGATTTTATTAGAGCATTTTTTTTTCTTGACTGAGTCCAGAAACTCACCAAAATCAGATTGGGTCTGACTTAGAAACCAGACTTGGTCTGCAATTTGACTGGGTCCAGCTTAGAAACTGGACTGAGTCTAGAGTCAGACTGGGTCTGACTTAAGTTTTTCTGAGTCTGCTTGAGACCTCAGGTGAATAAAATATTGTTTTAGGGCTGGACAAATAGGCTCACCTTACCAAAAATAATCTTGAATCACAGTGGCCACAGTGGAGAACTTTTAACCTAGATAATCTTATCATTTATGATGTGATATAGAAAAAAAGGGGTCTCAGCCAAATATTCATCATAAAGCATAGAGGGAAAATGATTTTTCCTCCTCTAAAATTTTTGGTGACCAGGATGGGACCAGCTGGGACACCCTACTCACTGCAGACAGGATCCTAGGAGAACTGGCAGAAGCCATCAAAGGTAAGAATTCTTACCAAAGTCAGCTCTGTCATCTCTGTCTCCATCTGTGGTGCCTGCTTAACAGAGGAAGGTAAAATTCCACTTTCTCCCTTCCTTCCCAAATTCAGATTGGAAGGCAGAAAACATTTATAAGAATTAGATCTTTAAATTGTGCACTTGCTTTTGAGTACACATTGGTTGTAGATCCCTTCTTTCCCAAGGAAAGTCATTGCCTTCTTGTTTGTCTACCTTTTGTCCTGAGAACTTGGCTTGGCAACAGCCAAATTGGGGTCCCCAAAAATTTTGGCTGGGAAGAAATGTGGGTTGCACTGCATGTGCGGCCAGGGTCCTACCCCTGTTGTCTGCTTTCATGGGAATTGTCTGAGGCTTTCTTTCTTTTGATTATCTTTGGGAGCGTCTCTGGATCTTGGGAGGATAATATTTTTTGCACTCTTTGGGAATGCCTCTTGTCCTCATGGGGTTGTTCAGTACTGTTAGGAATATGTACTGTTGTCCAGCTGAAACCTGATAAGATATTCAAAAGGAATTTTTTTTTTTTTAGTAGCTCTGTGGTAGGAAATTGGCCAAATTGGAAGTTGACATTCAGAGCCTGATGGGACCTTTTTTTAGGCTTTCTCCTCTAAGCTAAAATGAAACTATGTAGCCAGAGGAAAAGAAATATTCTGAAGGCTTTGTGGAAGGATTTACTAAAACACTCCACAGACACACAGCTCTAAATCTAGAACATAGGATCTTTTGATTTCCATCTTAATTGAAGATCTTCCTGAGGTAAAAAAGGAAATTGAGGATAGTATATTTGGATGGGTGGGACGGCCTCTGTATCATTCAGGCTGCTACCCAATTCTTTGAGGAATTAAAGACAACTGTACTTGTCTTACAAATCAAGCCTTTGTAAGAACAAAAGTGAAGATATAGAAATAATTCAAAGCCCTCTTTTCCTTTCTACCAATGCCCAAATGTATCCTTTTGATCTCAGAAGGTTTGCAGATACTGTAAACGTTCTGGACTTAAGGAACAGAAGTCCTTGGTGCAGCTTCCATTCTTTCTTTGTGCCTTTGAGATATAAATATTCTACATAGTCTTCTCTAGGAAGCAAGGGAATTCTTATCAGAAGGAGAAAAAAAAAGAGAAAAGACTTTTTAAAATTAGAACTATGAAAAATCTTAAAAGTCTCTTCTACAAATATTAGTAAAAAGCTATCTGAGCAGGTAGACTTAATTTATTCCATCTGCCAGAAACACAATGGACCCAACTGTTCTTTTATAAACAAGTGAGTTTCATATTATCATATCTGTTTCATGGCTAAAATTTTGAAATGAAAGCTAGAAGATCTCCGTTTGGCTCTTTATGTTTTTGTGTATCTGTATATGTTTGCTATAGATAGTAATTTTTTTGTACCTCTGAATGGTATTTCCAAAATTATTTTTTAAAGGCTCTAGTTAATTGGCTTAAACATGAACAAGCATTATATAAATCAAGTATACTGTCAGAAATATAGACTAATCCATATGTTTTTCCACATTCAAGAGATCTAGGATAATATTTGGTATACTAATACTTTTAGTATAAACAGGTTTAATAGAAGTCAAATAAGATCTTATTATATCTGTTGCAAATTTTTCAGCAAGAAAAATAACTCAGTATGATGACATTTTTATAAGTTTTTATAAGTAATTTAAGTGTGAATGAGATAAGAGCTTTTGGGTGAACTCCTTAGGAATAATTATATTTTAGGAATATCTACTTAAAAATAATCTCTCCGACCACAGGGATCTACTATATAGCACAGGGAACTATACTCAATACCTTGTAATAACCTATAATGGAAGAGAAGGTAAAAGAAGAATATATATATATATATATATATACTATGTATATATATATGTGTGTGTGTATATTTTATATATATACATATACATATCTGTACATATTATATAGACATATATAACCGAATCACTTTGCTGTACACCTGAAACTAGCACATTATAAATCAACTACATTTCAATAAAAAATTTAAAAAATCTCTCCAGATTCTGGTAACTTGAAGTTTAGATTTGTGCTAAATTAAGTTAAAAGATGAAAGTTTATTGAATAGTTAGGTCATTCCCAAATAAAACAAGATACTGAAACATTAATCACTGAATATTGGCTTCCTTTTACAAAGAAACTAAAGGGATTTAGGACTATCAATAAATATGTTTGGTTCCACACTGAGATATTTTCTATAAGAAAGCACATTTTTAGAAATTATTACTGTTATTTATGTTTGCCAATCTACAGAATGCTAATGTAAAAGTTTTTAATTACTTACTTCTTAGTTTTCACTAGAAATTAAGGTTTTTAAGAGTTGAGTATTTGAATTTAAACATGTAATTAAAGCTACTCGAAATAATTCGGGAAAAATTTCAGTATACAGTAGCAAAGTAGGATGTGTGTTTTCAGTAAAAGAAGGTATGAGGAATGGAATTGCATTTTGTTAAGGGAAAAGAAAGTAATTTTGTCTTAAAGATAGTTGTTTCTGGATGGAAAAAAAGAACAAACTAATATGGATACTAATATGGATACAGAAAGTTATGGAAAGTTTATGGAAAAGGAACCCTTAGAAAAGAGTTTTGTGCCTGGTCAGGATTGGCTAAGTTTAGAATAAATTTAACTGAGTAAATTTTAAAAAGTAAGCTGGTGCAAAACCAGAATTTGTTTTTTTTTCTCTTTTAAGAGGTCAGTTTTCTTAACATATTGATCTGCTTTTGATAACAGATTGTAAAGTTTATTTTACCTTTAACCAGTAATCTGTTATAACTTCCTGTTTTTGCCTTTGAAATCTTTTGTTATCACTTTGGTTAACTGAATACCTATTGATTCACAGTGCCCTATGATCCTATTTGACCATGTGTTTTGAAACTTTTTGATATTTTTGATAACAAATTTCCCAAATCAAATTTTAATGTAGTTCCTTTGACCTCTAGCCAACTTTGGGATGCTTCAAAGGACCCTTGAAACATCCCAAAGAGAGCTATAAACTAATTAGGTTCATTTTATGTGTTAAATTACATGGAAAGCATTGTCAAATGAGTAATAAATCTTCTTGGTTATACTGTATGAGTCAATGTTATTAATTTATTAATAATTAATATTCTAGAACATTAATATTCTAGAAATTATATGGAATTCCTAAAAATCGGGTATGTCCTGGTAAAATGTTATCAGTCATAATTTTAGTCATTATTTTAAAATATTGTATGTCACAGCAGTAATCAGGTTTCTTTGTCAATTGCATTGTAAGCAGGTCTTTTTTTTTTCTTTTTGGTTGCACCAGGTCTTAGTTGCGGCAGGCAGGCTCCTTTAGTTGCAGCTCAAGGGCTCCTTTAGTTGTGGCTCACTGGCTCCTTAGTTGTGGCACATGGGCTCCTTATACGTGGCATGTGAAGTCTTAGGTGCGACATGCATGTGGGATCTAGTTCCCTGGCCAGGGATTGAAGCCAGGCCCCTTGCATTGGGAGCACGAAGTCTTAACCACTGCGCCAACACGGAAGTCTCTGTAAGCAGGTCTTTAACCATGCCTTCTGTGGTCTTTCATCATTCATAGACAGTTATTGTTTTACTCTGATGTTTTGCAAAAATGCTTCCTCTTCGAGAAGCTCCTTAGCCAGGACATTTTGACAAGCACAGGTTTCTGAAAACTTTTAGATCATACTGCTGAACTGGGTAAGAAATTAAGAATTCTGGGCTTCCCTGATGGCGCAGTGGTTGAGAGTCCGCCTGCCGATGCAGGGGACACGGGTTCGTGCCCCGGTCTGGGAAGATCCCACATGGCGCGGAGCGGCTGGGCCCGTGAGCCATGGCCGCTGAGCCTGTGCATCCGGAGCCTGTGCTCCGCAGAGGGAGAGGCCACAACAGTGAGAGGCCCGCATACCGAAAAAAAAAAAAAAAAATTAAGAATTCTAATGGTAAACCTGATGGCATCATAAAACTGTTAATGAAAAGGATTAGTTATATAGGACTGTGTGAACTGGTAAATATGTTTATAATTTTTATGGTTTCTGTCTAAAATATTACTAGCTTTTAATCTGTGTTTTCCAGATATAAGGAAACCCTTCCCTTCAAGCTAATTATGAGTTACAGCAACTTGGTAAATTATATGTTTGTAAGCAGAATTGAAACATTTATCTTTTCTCTTTACTTGATTCCTCCAGAGACTGGAAACTCTTCGGTTGCCAGCAACTTTAAAAATCAGGTAAATTAGGAAAGCCATCTCCTAGCAGGTGCAGAAACCTCAAGGTATTTTGGGGACCATGAAAAGGGAGGAATTCACCCAAATATGTAGATAACTCAGGTGAAATCATTGACAAGCCTTTGCCATGGCTTTCCTGGCCTTGAGAGGCCTTTTAAAAATTCAGTCCGAGGTGCCAAATAATAGGTTCCAGCAAAGCCAATTTCAAATGAGCCTGTATGATTAATTACACTTCTGTAAATCATCAGGCCAAGATTTTTGAAGCCAGAATTATTTAGCAAACAAATTAGTCTTAATTTGGCTATATTTGGTAGAAATGAGGGTAATTTTAGAGAGAAAAAGATCATGTTTCTGTGGAGAGTAAATTCAAGTTTTGTTAATTGAGGTCTATATTTACTGAGAGTCACTTCCCAAATAGCTCCTTATTATTATTATATTCTTGTAAATTTTAGCTGAATCATTAAAAGGACACTCTAGTTTGTTACTGAAGTTTTTCTCATTAATCCATCTTTGAATGATGATCATATGCTCCATGACCTGCAACCAGGGGATTATGCATACTGGAGAAGATATCTTTTAAAGGACTGTCTCCAACCTAGATGGTAGGACCCTTATCAGGTCCTCTTCACTAGCTCATGCACAGTGAACCTGAAGGGAATTGACTCTTGGATTAATATTTCCACTTAAAAAGGGCCCCTGAAATGGACTGGCCTATACAGAGCACTGCTGACCTCAAAATCACCTTAAAACAATGCTCAAACAGAGGAGAAACTACCAGACCACGATGGTAAGAAGAAGACATCTAAAGTAGACAGCTGATCCAAGATGCCAAACCCGGCCTGTATACCAGTTACTTTGATAATTGCTTACACTTGCTTATGAACTAAACGTATTTCACAATCTTAAGCAGAGTTAAAGTTAATTGAATTGTTGAGTTTATGGTTAATTACCTATATCCAGTACTTCTGGTTACCTTGGTGGATTTCTCCACTCCAAGGCTCTAATTGGATGGCCCTTAGGAAATTATTCTAGAACAAAGAAGTTATAGTTCTGTTTGGGCCACTAATGATATTACTGGATGGGACTCCCTCACTTGGCCAATCAATCACAGTTGCTCTGACCATTGCCATAAATATAAAAGACCCCCCTTATGTTGGGAACAATTCAACCTACTAAGGGTAGCCAGGCTAAATAATACAAGGAAATGTGTCTGGATGCCTTATGAACAATGCCAGTATATCATTTCCTTTAAAGATAAGGATTGGTACAGAAGAGATTAAGTCAGATGACCTAGGGGTATACTGTGTGGAACCTAATGGAAGTTCTTGGCTTAAATTCTTACTTATAACCTTACAAATACTGCTAGCTATATTACTTGTATTCTACCTATTTTATAAGATTGTTGTTTCTTTCCTTACCAAATATGTGACTGAGCCTCTGATAAAATAATAAGAAGGTGACTTAAGGCTGTTGACCAGATATATAGTTCTATACAAGATCAATGATGGTAATAGTGTAACTTTAGATATGGAAAGAAGCATCAAGAGGGAATAATTTCCTGGACCATAACAGACTAGTAAACCAGTGGTCCAGAGACTTTTGGCTATAGTTAATATGGCCTAGTCCAGTAATAGCACACTGAGTGGCCTATCAATGAGATCTTTGCCTGGGACAAAATGATCATGAAATGCCTCCCAAACCATGGTTGAATTTATGACCATGAGAGGGCACTGCCAACTAAAAATTGTCACTTGCCATCTGTCACTACACGAATGATATCACTAGCCAATGCAGTCACTGACTTTTGACACACCCTGAAAAGAGTTCATGGTGGAGATCAGGAATGAGGTATTCAGTGCTCTGGAAAGATCTGGCAGAACAGGTCTTCAGATAGTTAGATATTTTCAGGAGAAGATTTTATGAACCTGATTTCTTACTTCTTCCTATATCTAGAAAATATCTAGAAAATCACTAAAATCATTAACAGAGACATCTGCTCCTCATGACTAGCAGCAACCTTCTTGAGACAGGCAGCAACCCTCTGCCAAAATGTGTACTTGATTGCATGTATCCCCCTTCACTAAAATCACATATATACTGACCTCCCTCCACCTCTTGAGAGCAGTTCCTCAGAGATATCTGAGAGGCTTCTCCTGGGCTATAGTCCTCATTTTGCCACAAAGAAAACTTACCTCACAACTCTCACATTGTGCATTGTTTTCCAGTCTACACCTTCAAACTAAAAATTTAAAATAAAATGTCTTCATTTTTGACAAGCAGCTCTACCACCAGTCTCTGATATCCTGTGTCATTCAATGCAGCCATTGCATCTAAGGTCTCAAGAGGGTTGGGTCAAAGACAACTCCAAGGTTTTCTGCATTCCTACGATTCTCCTTTCAATGGAGGATCATTTTGAAAAACACATGTAAAGGAGTGTGACTTTGTGTAAGCCATGGTGTGCTGCATTGTGCTCTAGCATTAAAAGAAAAACAAGATTCACAGCAAAGGTTTGTGCCCACTTATCAAAAAGAGAAAAGCTAGTTTTAGTTTAGTCAGTTTAATTAAAACAGGCATATGTTTAGAGTTTTCAACATTAAATACTTTTATCCTGTGTTTGCTAAAAGTCAAATAAGTTCATGTTACTTCTATTACAGAATTTGTCAGCAAGAAAGATAACAAACTGATGGTTAGCTGTTTAATAGCTCTTGAAATTTTCATGAGTGATCTAAACATAATTGTTATGATATAAAAATTTATGCTTTATCTTGTGTTCCACCTATTTCTTAACAAGATGTAAATAAGATAAAAGTATATAAATAAAGTTTTCAACAACAGTTATGTTCAGTGCTATGTCTACTTAAAAATAGTTTCCAGGGCTTCCCTGGTGGCGCAGTGGTTGAGAGTCCGCCTGCCGATGCAGGGGATGCGGGTTCGTGCCCCGGTCCGGGAAGATCCCACATGCCGCAGAGCAGCTGGGCCCGTGAGCCATGACTACTGAGCCTGCGTGTCCAGAGCCTATGCTCTGCAACGGGGGAGGCCACAACAGTGAGAGGCAAGCGTACCGCAAAAAAAAAAAAAAAGTTTCCAAAATCTTTTTGGGACTTCTCAGTCTACATAATCATGTGAGCCAATTCCTTGTGCTAAATGTTGAATTTGGACAGAAATTTGACAAAACGGGTGGAGGATTTCCTTTGAAACTTGGGGAGGTAAACGGAATAGATTGAGTCAAAGCACAAGGGAGGTAATAGCTAATAATAGCAAAGATTTATTGACCACTTTCTAAATGCCAGGCACAGTCTGAGCACTTCACACACATTAGATTGATTCATCCTCACACTTCTATACATACAAAGACTCCAGGAGGACATGGAACTTTGTCTTGTTCCCAGCTATACACTCAATATAGTGAACACACACAATATTCAAACTCTCTGCTAAAGGAATGAATGAATCAATGGTGGAGCAGCAATCCTAAAGCTCCAGGATCTCAATTTGAACCTATGCCAAAAAGATGGATATAAAAATTTATGCTTTATCTTGTGTTCCACCTATTTCTTAACAAAAGAGTGAGCTTTTGGACAAATGAATTTTTAAAATTTTTAACAGCTAGAATTGTTTTGTCTTTCAGTTATATTTTTGCTTAATCTTACTGCTTAAAATTTTAAAAAAATGTTTTTTGCTTCTCCATTCTTTTTGAACACCTTTGGAGGACTTATACAGACTGTCTAGAAGTCCACACAGTAGGAAGGTATTATTGATGTAGCTGCTGGAGGGGAGAGAGGCAGGGGGCAAACAGGATAAGAAGAGAAGTGCTTTTCATTTGCAGGCCAAGAACCTGGAAGTTAAGAAAACCTGATTCCCCCAGGGACAGATATGGAGGTTGGTGGGGGTGAGGGTAGCACCCCAAACCCATTTTCTCTTATCTATGTCACCTGATTCCTCTCTAGTGGTTCATAAACTGAGAAAAAAGTCAATGGAAACCAAGCAGGACGAAAAGGGTACTTAGAGCTCAGTGAAAGGCACACAGAAACTTTTGTTCTATGTCAAACAGCTTAGGAAGGGCTGGGTCTGTTTCTAAGTGGTCGTGGATTCTGTTTACCAGTGAATGTGGAGTTTCATTTTCCCAGAGACAGTCAATAATACTCTTCATTAGGAGCCTTATTTCAGGATGGTGTTGAATAATTGCTGGATCGCTGAAAGCGTCCAAGTAGGAGCTCTCCCTGCACTACACTGCTTGGCTCCCGTCCCCTTCCAGCCACTTCAAGCTCTTGTAAACAGCGTTCATTTTCTATCACAAGTGAGGAAATGTGACTGTGAAGCCAAGGTGCCAGGTCCCTGGAGAGGGCCTGCCAGGGAGTCCGTTTCCTCACATCTCATTTTAGTTTGTAACTTGCTGGTGGGGTTGAATAATCGCTGAAGCTCCATGTCTTCCCATCCTATTCTGTTCCACTAACTTATGAAACACCCAGCAACCCTCTGGAGGACTAGCAGATCAACCAGATGTTTCCTGAGCAAAGACAGCACACAGCATCTCATGAGAGGGGAGTGCTGGCGGGCACTCACCCCCTCTGACATCACTGGGTGAGGTAGCCTGTGGGAGAATTTCAAAGCAGAGCAGTTTGGCCAGGGAAGAGCTCAGCTGGCAGCTCTGTGCTGGGATTAACTGACCCGGATAACTAGGGAGAGGGAATTAACAATTAAGTGTGTTTATTATCTGGGAGGAATTGGACCCTGCACTCCCTGATTATCCATGGGCACTAGGAGACCCTCTGCCATGGCTCCCCATGCCACAGTCAGGATCACACATTCACCATGTTGCTTCTCATCCCAGCCTCTTGTTTTCCTGACTTTGCCTGAGGCTGATGTGGGACAAGCTCAGCTGATTGCAAAGAACAGCAATGAAATACTAATGATTATTAATAATAAATCAACTAATTCTTCTTCCCCAGAAACATAGGGGAGATCAAATCCTAAAAAAATCTGATTTCAAATCATCTCCCTATAGATCACTGGCTTGTCAGATTCAGGGTGTTAAGAACCAATAAAATAACATAATTTTTTTTTTTTTTTTTTTTACGGTATGTGGGCCTCTCACTGTTGTGACCTCTCCCGTTGCGGAGCACAGGCTCTGCACGCGCAGGCTCAGTGGCCATGGGTCACGGGCCCAGCCGCTCCGCGGCATGTGGGATCTTCCCGGACCGGGGCACGAACCTGTGTCTCCTGCATCGGCAGGCGGACTCTCAACAACTGCACCACCAGGGAAGCCCAATAACATAATTTTTTAATATAGGGAATATAGGTATGGAATTGGCAGCTTCCCTTTAGAAAGGTCATTAAGAGTAAATCATAACAAACAAATAAATAAACAAGTAGAATGCGTGTACCATTTGCTGTCACTGTGATCTCATAAATGAAAGGTTAGTTCAACCTCCTTGACTCAAATCCCTCCAAGAAATTTTCTTCACACTCATCAAATCCAAACTTCTGAGACCTGAAAAGTGCCATATGATCTAGGATCTGATCCCTGCCTACTTTATAAGCTCCACCTCCTCCTCTTCTTATTCCTCTCCAGCCTTTTCTCTGTCCCTCAAACAAGCCCTGGTCTTTGCATTTGCTGTTCCCAACATCTGCAGTGCTCTTCCCCCAGATCTGTGGACAGCGGCCTCCTGTGGTGGGCAGCTTTCTGACTGGACTCCCAGGGACCTACCTCCTGGGATTCATGTCTGTGTGATCCCCTCCCTTGTGTGTGAGCTGGACCTAGTGACTTGCTTCTAAAGAACAGACAAGAATAGACCTGTTGTGAAGATGAGCAAAAGCAATGGGATGTCATCCAGAGATTAGGTTATGAAGGACTCTGACGTCCTTCTTACTCTCTCTCTGTGGCTCTTCTCACTTGCTCTGATGAAGCGAGTTGCCATTTGTGAGCTGCTCTCTGCAGAGACTGATGTGACAAAGAACAGAGGGTGGTCACTTGACCAGTAGCCAGTTAGGAGCTGAGACCCTCCATCCAACAGGTTGGGAGGAACTGAGTCCTGCCAACAACCTCTTGAGTAAGACTGCAGAGGATCCTTCCCTGTCCTCTCTGGCTTTGCAAGGACTGCAGTCCCAGAGGTCACCTTGATTGCAGCTTCGTGAGAGACGCTGAGCCAGACACCGTGACCAACTCAGCCACACCTAGGGCCCAGACATACTGAAACCCAGAGATAATAAGTATTGGTACATTTGGTAGAGGAGTGATAGTTGACTAATCCTCTGCCTCACTTCACTCAGGTCTCTGCTCAAATGTCTCCTAACTCACCTTCAAAACCAACCAATCCCACAAAACTGATCACACATTATCCTCTCTCCCCTTACCCATCTGAATTTTTCATTCTGGAAATTTTCACCACTTACATTTATATTATATATTTATTTATTAGCTGGCTTCCCTACTAGAGTGAATATTCACTGAACACCAGGTATGTCATTTTGCTGGTGAAAAACATGATTGTATATTTGCACTGGTAATGCTCAGATTTATTTGAAAAATACTTATTGTAGGGCTACTTTATACCAGGTCCAGTGACATAGGTTATTTATCCCTGTTCCCTGGTATCTGGGTCAATTAATTTAGTCTCCTGGCTAATTATTTTTTTCTTGTCATTGTTATTAAATTACTCTGTTTTGATAATGCACCTTTCTATACCTTTAACTGAGTATTTAATTAAAATGTCAATATTTTTTCAAGGCCAGAGCTTGTACATGCTTGACTGAAGTCCAGCGTAGAGTGATCATAATTATTTGAAAATTTCTTATTTCACACTCTTCTGAGGTCTAACTTCCTGGTACTTTCCTCTATTGGCCTTAGCTTTGCTTTCAGAATTAATAGATGATAACATAACTATTCTGTTTCCAGCAGCCCAGTTCTAATCATTCCATTAACTCTGTTTCTTTGGGTGTAAGTTCTGCTTGTTGAATTTATTGTCTTTTTTACACTGTAGACTTTTCTTGCATGTTTGATGTTTCCTCATTTGGTGTTCACCTTTGCCGTTGAGATTCCAATTCAACTTTATGCTTCCTTAGAGGAGGTGTGTGAGCTACTGCTGAGGTTCACTGTCCCCTGGTTTCCAGTGGGAGCGGGCGGGCCCATGGTGCCATTAGCCAGGCCTCCAGGGGCCATCTCTTGCATCACCTGACCTAGGAACTGCCTTGTGTATCTGCTTGAAGTGCCCACAGTCACTCTTCTGATCTCAAGGCAGATTTCTCTACCCCTGGTGTATGTGTGTGTGTGTGCGTGTGTGTGTGTGTGTGTGTGTGTGGTCTACGGTGGTTAATTGGCCCAACTACTTTCCTACTCTCATGAGAGATGCCAGAGATAGACAACCTCTGAGCGTGGATCATCTGTACTGTTTCCCATCTTTACAACTGTGTTCTTCCACAGGAGTCCTGACCTCTAGTTTTCTCTCAAGTTTATCTCATCTGTTTGCTGTCTGTTTCTGGGCCACAAAGTATAACAATTCTTATGTGGAAATCCTTATGCTTTAATTCTTATGTATGTGTTTAGGTTCATATATTTTACATATTTAAAATATAAAATATGACTTATTTGTATTAGTATGTATACATATGTATATGTATATGTAGTCATCTTAGCTGCCATTTTGAAACCAGTATCTCTACTTCCTTTCTTTCAGCCCTTCAAATATTTGGAGATCATTATCACATTCTCCCTTATTCTCTCCTCCTTAGTCTAAAAATATAATGTTCCTCTAACAATTCTAATCTCCAATAATTTTCTGACTTTTTATCACCATAAACTCCTTTCTCTATTCCAGTAGACACATAAGATTCATTCAATAGCACTAGGTGGATCCCAGTGTGAGAGGAATACTCAGAGTACAATGGGACTATTACTTCTTGTAATGTATATATTTTTTCTGTACTGGTAAGTCTGTTTTATCTTTTTAACCACATATTTATACTGCTGGCTCCTCATAATCCATTTCCTTTCCATTCCTCTTCCACAGTTTAAATACATAAACTCTGCCAAGCAACAGCTGCCCCTCCTCTACTTGTGTAATTGATCACTAACTAATATGAAAGACTTCACATTAGTCTCTACTGAGTTTTACCATGTTCATTTTAAGTTCTCCACACCCTCTTGAAGTGTGTCAGGCTATTCAGAAAGAGTAGCTTCAGTTTATTCTTATCTTTACTAGATTGACCTCTGATATATTGATCCCAGGAGAATTGTTTCCTTCCATCTATGGAACATTTTTTCCTCTCTTATTAACTTTTCAGAGAGCATACTATATTATCTTCTTTAGCTGAATCCCATTTTTACTCACTGGGATTGTGTCATCTGTTCATTCAATAAAGATTTATCAAGGCCCAACTCTGTGCCAAGAGACACACTGGGCATTGGCTACACAGAGAGAAACAAACGTGGTTCTTGACTACATGGAACTTATGGTGTAATATTCACAGTTGTATAATTGTTTGTAGACTTAATATTATAATTGCTAGTTTTTATATGCTCAGAAGTTTATTTCTTTTTAAAGTACCAATCTTGACAAAGGAAAAACAGTGCAATGTTAACTGTAGAATCTAGGTGGTGGATAGATGGATGTTCACTGTACATTTCTTTCTACTTTTCTGTATATTTGAAATATTTCATAATAAAGTTTTGGGATAAATTTTGCCTATCCTTCACAATCTATATTTCTTTTATAGAAATATAGCTATAGATAGCTTTACTTGCTTTTACGAACTTCCAGATATCACAGCCTTGGTTACACAGGGTTCCTGGGAGAAACAGTAACGTAATAGAAAGAACACACACAGTGAAGATGGACTAGGACTCAAATTCGGAGCCCAGCACCTGCTGGCTCTGTGCCTCCTGACAAGTCACTTAGTCTCTCTGAGCCTTGATTTTCCTCATCCCTTAAATGGGATAATAATATTCACACCCCAAGTTGTTGTGAAAGGTAAATAAAATTATGTACATAATCAGTTAGTATATTTAAAATGCATCTGCCCCTTTTCCACTACTTTCTTCACTTAGCCACCTTGCACATAACCATTATTTCCTTCCTTAAAAATCTGAATTAAGTGATTAATACCTGTTCATCTTTTTTTTTTTTTTTTTTTTTTTTTTTGTAGTACACGGGCCTCTCACTCTTGTGGCCTCTCCCGTCGCGGAGCACAGGCTCCGGACGCGCAGGCTCAGCGGCCATGGCTCAGCGGCCATGGCTCACGGGCGCTCCGCGGCATGTGGGATCTTCCCAGACCGGGGCACGAACCCGTTTCCCCTGCATCGGCAGGCGGACTCTCAACCACTGCGCCACCAGGGAAGCCCTTTCTTTAACTTTTGAAGAATAAAATTCTTAGAAACTCACATCCATAACATATTATTAGATGTTTTTGTCTAGCAAATAACGGTGTCAGAAGAAGTGAATTCATCCATCACCCTCAAATTTCTTTTTGTTCAGGTATGAGATTGATGTTAAGGAAATGCCATTCATATCCAGACCAAGGGGTCTGAAATTGCTTCATTGCCAATGGCTGTCTTGATTTAGCCTGTTTATGCTATTGTCTGTATGTCCTAATTCCTCTGTCTATGGTGTTTTTTCTTTACGAAACTGCAGAAGCCTTGCACTTCTTCAGAACAAGTTCAATGCTCCAGTAACATCTTCCTGAATCCCTTCCTCCAGGTTTTACTCATGATATTTCCTCTGTATCATGTCATATCTCAAAATATTTTACATCATTTACTACTAGATAGTAAGCACGATGCAGCCAGAGGAAAGCACTCTTCTATCTTTCTATTCCCAGCGTACAGGACTGGGAACAGCCAGTAGGCACTTGTTAGAGATAATTCATGGAATCCTGTGTGGATAAATGGCTAGAGTTCATTGTCCTTGGGCATCAGGGTTCATCCTCTAAGAAATGAGAGAGATAGCCAGATGCCTTAAAAAGTGTATTTGAGCACTAAAATGCTATGATTCTTAGATGTTGTATTATGCTACTCAAATGCAGTAGACTTAAAAAAAAATTATTCCAAGTATTAATCTTAATGTCAGAGCTTTCTGTATGGTCAGAAGCTTCTTGATTTTTTAAGCAACTGGGATTTGGATGCTTATACAGCCCCTTTCTCTGACTCTTTGCCTGTAATTGCACCAAGGATATGGCTGAGTTGATATATCTGTCATTCCTGATGTATCCCCCACTCCAAACAAACAAAAATTATTCTCTTCATCTCTTTCACTTCCATATCCCAGATTACCTGGCTTAGAACACCCCTTCCATCCTGACTCTGAAGAAGTTTGAGTGTATTCATGTATCCTGGACGCTGCTGGGTCTCTACATAAATGTTAAGATGATGCTGGCTTTCAGACTTTCAGATGCTTTAATCCTCCAGTGGCTGCTGCATCCAGTTGCTTGGAAGACATTGAAATTCTACCCTATAATATTGTGATCTTTCACTAATTATTGGGGAGGATCAGCAACACTCAGGGAGGATGAGGAAGCATGTCAGGGAAGTGCAAAACCTCATATTTCACCCGTCACTCCTCACCCTTTAAGTTCCAGCCATGCTGAACGTATTTAATATGCTCAATGCTCTACACTGTCATTCAATAATTTCCCTGTACTTCACACACTCTTCAAATCCTCTCTACCTTTTTTGTCTGCTAAAGCTTATTCATCCTCTGAGTCTCAGCTGAAAGTATCACCTCCTACAGGAGTTTCCTGATTCTCCTATTATAACGCTTACTACACTGTTTGGCAATTGTCTGATTATTGTGTGTTCTCTTCACTTACCTGTAAGATTCATATGGAAGAATATGCCATCTTTCTTGTTTATTGTTGTAGCCCTAAAGCTTAGTACAGTGCCTGACATATAGTAGTTGCTCCTGTATCTACTGAATGAATTAATGAATGTAGGAGTCCCTGCTCTCATGGGGATTGAAATGTTATAGGATACACAAGATAAGCACACAAATAACCAGTATATTTGTGCCTCTTCTTTACAATTCCCAAGGAATCTGTAGAGTTAGCACTGTTTTTCTATTTTTACAGAAAGGAAAATTTAGGCTTAGAAGTTATATAACTTCCCAAGATGACTCTACAGGTAGAAAGTGGCAGAAATGGATTTAAACTCTAGTCTTCTGATAGCCAATTAAGTGCTCCCTACATAATGTTGCAACAATATGAAGCAAGTGTTACAAAATTTTACTTCATTTCATAAATGGGAGAATTCACCCCTAGATAAGATGACATTTGAGCTTGAATCTGAAAGATGAATCAGCTTTTTTTAAAAGAATTATTTTCAATTACGAAAACATAAACAACCCTTATGTGTTATAATAAATTCAACTAATACAGACATATTTAATGCAAAAGTCAAAGTTCACCTTACTGTTGCTTTAATTACATTCCTAAAATATAGCCATCGTAAACCATACCTGTGTATATAGACATGATATGGTGGTTTTGTTTTATGTTTTAAAAGGAATCACACTATAAGTACTGTTCTGCAGCCTCTTTCTTTTTAACTTCAATACCACTTGGACAAACTTCCATCTGGTATATTTATACTTACCTGCTGTACTTTTAACTGCTGCATTTCATTTCTTTGTAGGAATGATCTATAATTTGTTTAACCAATCTCCTGTTGTAGGCATTTAAGTGGCTTCTTGTTTTCTCTTCTACAAATATTTCTGCAATAATTCTCTAGTATATATGTCCCCTAGCTTTCATTAAAGATTTTCTGTCCATCAGTTCATAAAAACAGGATTTCTTGTGTCATGGGTTATAAGCCTTTTAAATTGTGAACAAAACTGACAAAAATACACAGAATGCAAAAAGTTGGAAATGGGAGGACAAAAAACATTCAAGGTGGGGAATGTCACATAAACAAATGTACCGAGAAGCCTAAATCACAATCCTTTATTTCTCCCAAGAAGTTTCAGCATTTTGACTCTTTGTGTGAGCTCAAATGACAAATTCCAGCTCCTTCCAAGTGACCACAAGCTATTTGTCAGTCTCTTTTATCCTCCCCCTGTCCTCTCAGTGATGAACTCTCTAGAGATTAAACATTCTCATTAATAATCTTACCACTAGGACTCCCTGAGAACCAAAGTTTGCTGCCTTTTGTTTTGTTTTATTTTTTAATCTTTATTGGAGTATATTTGTTTCACAATACCATGTTAGTTTCTGTTGCACAACAAAGCGAATCAGCCATATGCATACACCTGTCCCCATATCCCCTCCCTCTTGAGCCTCCCTTCCGTCCTCCCTATCCCACCCCTCTAGGTCATTGCAAAGCACTGAGCTGATCTCCCTGTGCTATGCTGCTGCTTCCCACCAGCCAACTATTTTCTTAATGACTCCTCACCACACACAGACCCCTCATTGTGCTATTCACAATTTCCAGATGAAACCAAAAGCTTGATTCAACTGTAGTCAAAGTAAAAGAATTCTGCACAATCCCACAAACATACACACACTAACACTCCACTTTCCACCAGCAACTGAAACTTAAAATTGAATGAACATGACATGTGATGTTTCCAAAGAGCTACTCCCTTGCCTTCAGTTTTATTAAAGGCACAAACGTGCAGTTGCATTTAATGGTGTTTACTTGGAAGGATGCGATGTTTACCCTTGGAAAGGTATTATGCATCTCTCACCTTACAGTGAACAAACGGGTGTTCATATAGTCTAACTGCTTGCTTAAATTTATGTCTGCACTCAAATGAGAAAAATCCTTGAGTATCAGTCATCTTTGAATCCAAGGGACTTATTCATAGAGCATGTGGGGCTCTATTCATAAATGATTTATGTCTTTGCATAAAAGGGAGTGGAGGTTGTGTGTGTGTGTGTGCTGCTCAGAGAACCATCAACTGCCTCTCCTGAGTAATTTACACAATATCAATGTTTATCAAAGTGAGCCAAGAATTGTGCCACACCCTCTGAGTTCTAAATACTACCTTTATAGTTCCTTTATCCATAGAAGGGAGCAGGACAAATTGAAATGTTTGCACAAAACCTACTTAAAGTTGTTCTCACTTGGTTTCTGTTGCTTTAGATGCAATGTGATGCTTTGGCTGAAACTGCAGGTTTCTGTCATGGATGTTGCTTATGACTAACACATAGTAGATATTCAAAAACGTATTTGTTGAGTAACTGAGTAAAGAGAAATAAGCAAACGTTGTCACTGTTCACAAAGGGGAAAGAGGGTTGCCCGCTGAATGTATTATTTTAATATATCTTAACTAAGCACCTGCTAGGCATTTTGCAATGAATAGGACACAGTTGTTACTTGGAATAGTATTCTAGTCATATGTGTAAATAATTAAAAACATAATCATGAAAAATGCTATATTCTCTACTAAAGGTTAAAAATGTGTTCTGGAGATCCAGAGGAAGGATCAACTAATTCTGCTCACAGAAGTTTAGGAAAGGTTAAGAGTCTATAGGAGTTAAACAGGCTTGTGGAGAATGGGGAAGGGAATTTTAGGAGGAAGTAATGGCATGAACAAAAGAAAAAAAAAGACCTTCAGATTGCATAAATGGGATGTGTTGCCATGAGCGATTAGAGGACTTGTGTCAGTAATGACAAATCTGAACTTTTCTATTAGAATTGGATTATAAAAGGCCTTACACACTCAACCAATGAGCTGTTACTTGTTCTGTAAGCAAGATAAGACTCATAGATTTTTAAACATGGAAGTGACATAATCAGATTTCCTGCAGTGATATATCTCTGATGACACAATCTATACTATCTACATACCATCTGGTGGAGAAGGATAGAGAGGAGAGGACAAATGGGATTCCACTTGCTTCTCAAGTCTACTAGTGTCTCTATGGAATGCTGCTTTGAGAAGGACTTCAGAACTGCATT
>NW_006789879.1:20188-53353 GCF_000442215.2 Lipotes vexillifer | reverse complement strand
AGGAAAGTCTCCATTAATGTAAAGTAGTGATGCTTGTTATTAGTGTAAGAAGAGAAAGAAGAGAAAATGGCAGCAGGCATAACCTAAGCATTTGCCATCCCTGAATTAGCAGGATGTTGGGAAAGTCTAGGTGAGAAATCCTAAGTCCTAATTTATGGCAATCTCAGTGTGTAAGTGGGAGATGACAGGAGCATATTTAAATATTTTATACTATATATATACTAAATACATTAAACATGCTAATAAACATTTTATATATATATATACTCCTGCATATAGAGGACTTCATGAATCATGTGAGTTTTAAGATAAAAGAATAGAGGATATCTTTATAAAGTTTGTAGTTTAAGACCGGATCCTGGGAAAAGAAGCCATCATTAATTAGAAAGGAAATACAAGCAGGAAAGTAAGTTGAGAGTGGTAAGGAGGTGAAAAGGAAGGTGATGACTTCATTATTGGGCATAATAATTTCTAGGTGCACAGAGGATACCCAGAGAGAGGTGCTCAGTAAAGTGTTTGAAGTCTGGGGTTGAAGCCCAAATGAATGTTCTGGAATAGAGATATAATTCTATTTCTAGAATCTTGGGATTCTTCAGAATATGAGCAGCATTGCATGCACTACATGGATATTATCTCTCAATAAGAAATCCTGATGAGCACCAACATTTAGATAATGGACAGAAGACAAGGAAGATCCATGTGGATTATTTAAAACATCCACAAATAGTAGTTATAACTTGAGAAAAATATGTAATTGTCTCTCAACCTTTCATTATTACCCACATGAAGAAACAAAAGGGATTTTTATTTTTGACCCTGAAGGACTAGCTTGTTTCAGACCAACTATCCTGCAGAGAATAATGGGAAAGGTAGATTAAATTTTTTACAATCTTATTAAAAACATGTGAAACCTACAGAGAAAGTGGTGACTTAGGGGCTAAAAAAATCCAGGGATAAGTGCAAATAGATGAGCTTGATATTAAGGCTTTACATTTCCTCTTGAGGTTTTTGCTAACTTGTAAGTCAAAGCAAAGAAGCTGAGGAGCTAAGCAGAGTTCAGGCAGTCTTATGGAGATTGTGAAGCAAAATCTAGAATTCAGAACCTCCCAAGGAACAGATGCTTCATAAATACCACAGATTTTCAGATGGTACCAGGACCAGGACTAGAGTGAAGAAAATTAGGTGTGTATGGTACAAAGTTTTAGGATGAATTCACTTGTTAAATCCTGTACCCTGCATGCCTCACCCCATCCTGACTCTTTGAGGACACTTGAAGTGCTATCTACAAGTAGTAAACAAAATCTGGAGTTAGTTCATCCTTCTCAAAGACCAGTTCTAAAAGAGATCAATCCATAATTGTACCATGACCTGCCTCTACTATAGTTGCCTGATAGAGGTAAAATTTTATCCTCTCTGTAGGAAAAGAATATCATCTAGAAACTCATATTAAAGTTTTTTTTTTCTGACAAGATGCCTTTCAAGAAATTTACTAGGTATGTAAGGATATAAAATGCGATGCTTAAAAAACAATAATAAAAACAGGCAAAAGTGGCAGACCCATAGGAAATTTAGATCTTGATTTATAAGATGTAGACTTGGGACAGACCTTCAAGATGGCGGAGGAGTAAGATGTGGAGATCACCTTCCACCCCACAAATACATCAGAAATACATCTACATGTGGAACAACTCCTACAGAACACCTACTGAATGCTGGCAGAAGACCTCAGACTTCCCAAAAGGCATGAAACTCCCCACGTACCTGGGTAGGGCAAAAGAAAAACGAAAAAACAGAGACAAAAGAATAGGGACAGGACCTGCACCTCTGGGAGGGAGCTGTGGAGGAGGAAATGGTTCCACGCACTAGGAAGCCCCTTCGCTGGTGGAGAAGGGGTGTCGGGGGAGAAGTTTTGGAGCCACAGAGGAGAGAGCAGCAACAAGGGTGTAAAGGGCAAAGTGGAGAGATCCCCACACAGAGGATTGGTGCCAACCAGGACTCACCAGCCTGAGAGGCTTGTCTTCTCACCTGGTGGGGCGGGCGGGGGCTGGGAGCTGAGGCTCTGGCTTCAGAGGTCAGATCCTAGGGAGATTACTGGGGTTGGCTGTGTGAACACAGCCTGAAGGGGGCTAGTGTGCCACAGCTACCTGGGAGGGAGTCCAAGAAAAAGTCTGGAACTGCCTAAGAGGCAAAAGACCATAGTTTCGGGGTGTATGAAGAGAAGGGATTCAGAGTACCACCTAAACGAGTTCCAGAGATGGGCGCGAGCCGCGGCTATCAGCAGGGACGCCAGGGACGGACATGAAACATTAAGGCTGCAGCGGCAGTCACCAAGAAGCCTGTGTGCAAGCACAGGTCACTATCCACACCTCCCCTCCCGGGAACCAGGGTCCTGTGATCCAGGGACAACTTCCCTGAGAGAACATATGGCATGCCTCATGCTGTTGCAACGTCACTCTGGCCTCACCTGCCACAGGCTCACCCACATTCGGCACCCCTCCCTCACCCTGGCCTGAGTGAACCAGAGCCCCCTAATCAGCTGCTCCTTTAACCCCGTCCTGTATGGGCAGGAAGAGACGCCCTCAGGTGATCTACATGCAGAGGCGGGGTCAATGCAATGCTGAACCCCAGGAGCTGTGTGAACAAAGAAGAGAAAGGGAAATTTCTCCCAGTAGCCTCAGCAGCAGCAGATTAACTCTCCACAATCAACTTGATGTACCCTGCATCTGTGGAATAACTGAATGGAAAATGAATCATCCCAAAATTGAGGCAGTGGACTTTGGGAGCAACTGTAGACTTGGGGTTTGCTCCATGTGGCTGAAAGGGCCTTGGTGCTCTGGCTGGGTGTCACGTGTGTGCCTCTGAGGTGGGAGAGCTGACTTCAGGACATTGGTCCACCAGAGACCTCCCAGCTCCATGTAATATCAAACGGCCAAAGCTCTCACAGAGATCTCCATCTCAATGCTAAGACCCAGCTCCACTCAACAACCAGCAACCTAGAGTGCTGGAACACCCTATGCCAAACAACTAGCAAGAAAAGAACACAACCCCATCCATTAGCACAGAGTCTGCCTAAAATCATAATAAGGTCACAGAAACCCCCAAACAGAGCAGCAGATGCGGTCCTGCCCACCAGAAAGACAAGATCCAGCCTCATCCTCCACAACACAGGCAATAGTCCCCTCCACCAGGAAGCCTACACAACCCACTGAACCAACCAGAGCCACTGGGGGCAGACACCAAAAACAACATGAACTATGAACCTGCAGCCTGCGAAAAGGAGACCCAAAACACAGTAAGTTAAGCAAGATGAGAAGATAGAGAAACACATAGCAGTTGAAGGAGCAAGGTAAAAACCCACCAGACCAAACAAATGAAGAGGAAATAGGCAGTCTACCTGAAAAACAATTCAGAATAATGATAGTAAAAGTGATCCAAAATCTTGGAAAGAGAATGGAGAAAATATAAGAAATGTTTAACAAGGACCTAGAAGAACTAAAGGGAAACAAACAATGATGAACAACACAATAAATGAAATTAAAAATTCTCTAGAAGGAGTCAATACAGAATAACTGAGGCAGAAGAACGGATAAGTGACCTAGAAGATAAAACAGTGGAAATAACTACCACAGAACAAAATAAAGAAAAAAGAATGAAAAGATGTGAGGACAGTCTCAGAGACCTCTGGGACAACATTAAACACACCAACATTCAAATTATAGGGGTTCCAGAAGAGGAAGAGAAAAAGAAAGGGACTGAGAAAATATTTGAAGACATTATAGTTGAAAACTTCCCTAATATGAGAAAGAACATACCAAGTCCAGGAAGCACAGAGACTCCTATACAGGATAAATCCAAGGAGAAACATGCCAGGACAATTTTTTTTTTTTTTTTTTGACGTATGCGGGCCTCTCACAGTTGTGGCCTCTCCCGTTGCAGAGCACAGGCTCTGGATGTGCAGACTCAGCGGCCAGGGCTCACAGGCCCTGCTGCTCCGTGGCATGTGGGATCTTCCTGGACTGGGGCACGAACCCATGTCCCCTGCATTGGCAGGCAGACTCTCAGCCACTACGCCACCAGGGAAGCCCTGCCAGGACACATATTAATCAAACTATCAAAAATTAAATACAAAGAAAAAATATTAAATGTAGCAAGGGAAAAACAACAAATAACATACAAGAGAAACCCCATTAGGTTAAAAGCTGATCTTTCAGCAGAAACTCTGCAAGCCAGAAGGGAGTGGCAGGACATATTTACAGTGATGAAAGAGAAAAACGTACAACAAAGATTACTCTACCCAGCAAGGATCTCATTCAGATTTGACAGAAAAATTCAAACCTTTACAGTCAAGCCAAAGCTAAGAGAATTAAGCACCACCAAACCAGCTTTACAACAAATGCTAAAGGAAATTCTCTATGCAGGAAACATAAGAGAAGGAAAAGACCTACAATAACAAACCCAAACAATTAAGAAAATGGCAATAGGAACATACATATTGACAACTACCTTAATTGTAAATGGATTAAATGCTCCAACCAAAAGACATAGACTGGCTGAAGGGATACAAAAACAAGAACCATATATATGCTGTCTAAAAGAGACCTACTTCAAACCTAGAGACACATACAGACTGAAAGTGAGGGGATGGAAAAAGATATTCCATGCAAATGGAAATCAGAAGAAAGCTGGAGTAGCAATTCTCATATCAGACAAAATAGACTTTAAAATAAAGACTATTACCAGAGACAAAGAAAGACCCTAGATAATGATCAAGGGATCAATCCAAGAAGAAGATATAACAATTGTAAATATTTATGCACCCAATATAGGAGCACCTCAATATATAAGGCAAATGCTAACAGCCATAAAAGGGGAAATCAACAGCAACTCAATAATAGTAGGGGACATTAACACCCCACTTTCACCAATGGACGGATCATCCAAAATGAAAATTAATAAGGAAACACAAGCTTTAAATGACACAATAAACAAGATGGACGTTATTGATCTTAATAGGACATTCCATCCAAAACCAACAGAATACACTTTCTTCTCAAGTGTTCATGAGACATTCTCGAGGATAGATCATATCTTAGGTCACAAATCAAGCCTTGGTAAATTTAAGAAAATTGAAATCATATTAAGTTTGTATTTCCAAGCACAACATTATGAGACTAGATGTCAATTAGAGGAAAAAATCTGTAAAAAATACAAACACATGGAAGCTAAACAATACACCACTAAAACCAAGAGATCACTGAAGAAATCAAAGATGAAATCAAAAATTACCTAGAAACAAATGACATTGAAAACATGATGACCCCAAACTGATGGGATACAGCAAAAGCAGTTCTAAGATGGAAGTTTATAGCAATACAATCCTACCTTAAGAAACAAGAACCATCTCAAATAAACAACCTACACTTACTCCTAAAGCAATTAGAAAAAGGAGAACAAAAGATCCCCAAAGTTAGCAGAAGGAAAGAAAACATAAAGATCAGATCAGAAATAAATAAAAAAGAAATGAAGGAAATGATAGCAAAGATCAATAAAACTAAAAGCTAGTTCCATGAGAAGATAAACAAAATTGATAAACCACTAGCCAGACAAATCAAGCAAAAAAGGGAGAAGACTCAAATTAATAGAATTAGAATTGAAAAGGGATAAGTAACAACTAACACTGCAGAAATACAAAGGATCATGAGGGATTACTGCAAGCAGCTATATGTCAATAAAATGGACAACATGGAAGAAATGGACATATTCTTAGAAAAGCACAACCTACCAAGCCTGAACGAGGAAGAAATAGAAAATATAAACAGACCAATCACAATCACTGAAATTGAGACTGTGATTAATAATATTCCAACAAACAAAAGCCCAGTACCAGATGGCTTCACATGTGAATTCTATCCAACACTTAGAGAAGAGCTAACACCTCTCCTTCTCAAACTTTCCAAAATATATCGGGGGGAGGAACACTCCCAAACTCATTCTATGAGGCAATCATCATCCTGATACCAAAACCAGGCGAAGATGTCACAAAGAAATAAAACTACAGACCAATATCACTGAAGAACATAGATGCAAGAATTCTCAACAAAATACTGGCAAACAGGATCCAACAGCACATTAAAAGTATCATACACCATGATCAAGTGGGGCTTACGCCAGGAATGCAAGGATTCTTCAACATATGCAAATCAATCAATGTGATATGCCATATTAACAAATTGAAGGAGAAAAACCATATGATCATCTCAATAGATGCAGAGAAAGCTTTTGACAAAATTCAACACCATTTATGAAAAAAGCCCTCCAGAAAGTAGGCATAGAGGGAAATTACCTCAACATAATAAAGACCATATATGACAAACCCAGAGCCAACGTGATCCTCAATGGTGAAAAACTGAAACCATTTCCACTAAGATGAGGAACAAGACAAGGTTGCCCACTCTCACCACTGTTATTCAACATAGTTTTGGAAGTTTTAGCCACAGCAGAGAAGAAAAGGAAAGAAAAGGAATCCAACTCAGAAAAGAAGAAGTAAAGCTTTCACTGTTTTCAGATGACATGATACTATACATAGGGAATCCTAAAGAAGCTACCAGAAAACTACTAGAGGTAATCAATGAATTTGATAAAGTAGCAGGATATAAAATTAATGCACATAAATCTCTTTCATTTGTATACACTAATGATGAATATCTGAAAGAGAAATTAAGGGAACACTCCCATTTACCACTGCAAGAAAAAGAATAAAATATCTAGGAATAAACCTACCTAAGGAGACAAAAAACCTGTATGCAGAAAACTATAAGACACTGATGAAAGAAATTAACAGATGTAGATATATACCATGTTCTTGGATTGGAAGAATCAACATTGTTCAAATGACTATACTACCCAACGCAATCTAAAGATTCAGTGCCATCCCTATCAAACTACCAATGGCATTTTTCACAGAACTAGAACAACAAAATTCACAATTTGTATGGAAACATAGAAGACCCTGAATAGCCAAAGCAATCTTGAGAAAGAAAAATGGAGCTGGAGAAATCAGGCTCCTGGACTTCAGACTATATTATAAAACTACAGTAATCAAGACAGTATGGTACTGGCACAAAAACAGAAATATAGATCAATAGAACAGGATAGAAAGCCCAGAGATAAACCCACACACCTACGGTCACCTTATTTTTGATAAAGGAGGCAAGAATATACCATAGAGAAAAGACAGCCTCTTCAATAAGTGGTTCTGGGAAATCTGGAGAGCTACATGTAAAAAAGTTAAATTAGAACACTCCCTAACACCATACAAAAAAAAACTCAAAATGGATTAAAGACCTAAATGTAAGGCCAGACACTATTAAACTCTTAGAGGAAAACATAGGCAGAACACTCTATGACATAAATCACAGCAAGATCCTTTTTGACCCACCTCCTAGAGAAAGGGAAATAAAAACAAAAATAAACAAATGGGACCTAATGAAACTTAAAAGCTTTTGCATGGCAAAGGAAACCATAAACAAGACCAAAAGACCATCCTCAGAATTGGAGAAAGTATTTTCAAATGAAGTAACTGACAAAGGATTAATCTCCAAAATTTACAAGCAGCTCATGCAGCTCAATGTCAAAAAAACAAACAACCCCAACCAAAAATGGGCAGAAGACTTAAAAAGACATTTCTCCAAAGAAGATATACAGATTGCCAACAAACTCATGAAAGGATGCTCAACATCACTAATCATTAGAAAAATGCAAGTCAAAACTTCAATGAGGTATCACGTTACAGTAGTCAGAATGGCCATCATCAAAAAATCTACAAACAGTAAATGCTGGAGAGGGTGTGGGGAAAAGGGAACACTCTTGCACTCTTGGTGGGAATGTAAATTGATACAGCTATGGAGAACAGTATGGAGGTTCCTTAAAAAACTAAAAATAGAACTACCATACGACCCAACAATCTCACTACTGGACATATACCCTGAGAAAACCATAATTGAAAAAGAGTCATGTACCACAATGTTCATTGCAGCTGTATTTACAATAGCCAGGACATGGAAGCAACCTAAGTGTCCATCGACAGATGAATGTATAAAGAAGATATGGCACATATATACAATGGAATATTAGCCATAAAAAAAACCGAAATTGAGTTATTTGTAGTGAGGTGGATGGACTTAGAGTCTGTCATACAGAGTGAAGTAAGTCAGAAAGAGAAAAACAAATACCATATGCTAACACATATATATATATGGAATCTAAAAAAATATAAAATAATAAGTTTCTGAAGAACCTAGGGGCGGAGCAGGAATAAAGATGCAGACGTAGATAATGGACTTGAGGACATGGGGAGGGGGAAGGGTAAGTTGACACAAAGTGAGAGAGTTGCATGGACATATATACACGAAGAGATATAAAATAGATAGCTAGTTTGGAAGCGGCCACATAGCACAAGGAGATCAGCTCAGTGCTTTGTGACCACTTAGAGTGGTGGGATAGGGATGGTGGGAGGGAGATGCAAGAGGGAAGAGATATGGGGATATATGTATATGTATAGCTGATTCACTTTGTTATAAAGCAGAGACTAACTCACCATTGTAAAACAATTATACTCCAATAAAGATGTAAAAAAATAACCTCTAAAAAAATCTAAAAAAAAAAAAGATGTAGATTTTACAAAAACTATTGAAATGTAGATGATTTACAATATCGTTTGTTTCAGGTGCATAGCACAGAGATTCAGTTATATATATATATAACGTATAAGGGAGAAGAATCTGAAAAAGAATATATATTGATTTGATTTGCATTTCTCTAATAATTAGCAATATTTGGCATCTTTTCATGTGTCTTTTGGCCATCTGTATATCTTCTTTGGAAAAATGTCTATTTAGATCTTCTGCTCATTTTTTGATTGGGTTGTTTGTTATTTTTGCTATTTAGCTGTATGAGCTGAGTGTATATTTTGCAAATTAATGCCTTGTCATTCCCATCGTTTGCAAATATTTTCTCCCATTCTGTAGGCCATCTGTTTATTTTGTTTATGTTTTCCTTTGCGCTGCAAAAGCTTTTAAGTTTAATTAAGTCCCATTTGTTTATTTTTGTTTTTATTTCCATTGCTCTAGGAGATGGATGCAAAATGGTATTTTTGTGATTTATTTCAAAGGGTGTCTTGCCTATGTTTTCCTCTAGTAGTTTTATAGTATCTAGTCTTACTTGTAGGGCTTTAATCCGTTTTGAATTTATTTTTATATATGGTGTCAGAAAATGTTTTAATTTTATTCTTTTTCATGTAGCTGTCCAGTTTTCTGAGCACCACCTATTGAAAAGACTGTCTTTTCTTCATTGTATATTCTTGCTTCTCTTGTCATAGTTTAATTGACCAGTGGTCAGTGGGTTTATTTCTGGGCTTTCTATCCTCTTCCATTGATCTATATTTCTGGTTTTCCACCAGTACCACACTATTTGGATGACTGTAGCTTTGTAGTATAGTCTGAAGTCAGGTAGCCTGATTCCTCCAGCTTCATTTTTCTTTCTCAAGATTGCTTTGGATATTCAGGGTCTTTTGTGTTTCCATACAAATTTAAAAATAATTTGTTCCAGTTCTGTGAAAGATTTGGACTTTTAAAAAACTAAAATTTGTATGTCAAAATATTAGACAAGAAGATGAATATTAGATTAAAAAAATTTAACTGAGACCTAGAAGATGTTTAAAAAATCAAATAAAATCATGGGACCAAGAAAATAAAAACTGAAATTAACAACTCAAGATGAGATCCTAACTACAGAGTAAACACAAGTGAGGGTAGAATTAATGCATGTGAAAATAAGTCTACTGGAAATATACAGATAGAATCATGAAGATAACAGAAGAATGGAAAGTACAGAAGCATCTAGAAAGATATGGATGAAGATGAAAAATCAAGATGAAAAAAAATCTAAAATATGTGTAATTATGATACCATAAGAGTGAGAAAAGATAGTTAGGCAGAAGCAATATGTGAAGATATACTGGTGGAAAAACTTCTAAAATTGCTGAAGGACATCAAAATTTAAGAAATGTTACAAGATTTAAGAAATGTTACAAACACTAAGCAGGAAAAAATATTAAAAGAACCATATTTTAATTCATCACAATATTAAATGATGAAACAAAATAAAATATTAAAAGCAGTCCAAGGGAATAAAATGATACTCTAGCTTAAAAAAAAATCCTAAGACCTGTGGCTGACTTCTCACCCGAAATGATGGAAGCCAGAGATAATTGAATGGCATTTTCAAAATATTGTAAGAATAAAACCCTGCTAATCTAGAATCCTACACACCGAAAAATATTCTGCAGAAATGTTGGTGCAATAAAAACATTTTCTGAAAGCACAATCCAAGGGAATTCATCAGACACATAGTAGATATAATATTAAAAGTATATCTTTGCATAGAGGAAAATTGACTGCAGAATAAAAAATGAAAATGCAGGAAAGAACAAGTAGCAACAGAAAGATTATATTTGTGTTCCAATCTAAAGGAATGTTGACTGTATAAATAATGTCATATGGAGTTTAAACTATCATTAATTAAAATAAATTACAACATAGCACAAAAGAGAGTGAGGGTAAATAGTTTTAATTTTTTGCATTATTTTAACGTGATAAAAATTTATATTTACATTAGACTTTAGTGAATCATGTATTTCTGTTTTATTATCAAGTATATACATTAAAGAATTTGTTAAATAATGTATAATTA
This sequence comes from Lipotes vexillifer, assembly GCF_000442215.2. Lineage (NCBI taxonomy): Eukaryota > Metazoa > Chordata > Mammalia > Artiodactyla > Lipotidae > Lipotes > Lipotes vexillifer. The sequence goes on along the minus strand of NW_006789879.1, from coordinate 42,604 downwards.
ATCTAATAGAGGGAGGAAATGGAATAGTAATGAATGAATGAAATGAAAACATACAGAGACATTTATTTAGTCCCAGATATGTCTGTAATTACTTGAAATATAAATGGATTAAATATTCAAACAAGTGGACAAAGGTTTTCAGACTAAGAAAAAGTCCCAACTATATGCTGCTTATAAAAGACACAGTTTAAATATAGAAAGGTTGAAAGTAAAAGCCTAAATAAAGAATGATGGCATATCTATAGGAATATCATACAAACTAGACCTTAAGGCAAAATCATTGATAGAGATTTTTTTCAAGGCATTTCATGGTGATAAAGGGTCAATTCACCAGAAAGAGAGCACAATCATAAATTTTCATGCACTCAATAATATCACTTCAAAATTTATAAGGAAAAAAATGAAAGAAGTAGAAGGAGGAATAGACAAACCCAGCATCATATTGGGAGGCTTTAATATATCTCTTTCAGGAGGTGAAAAACAAGCAGACATCTTTAATAATAATATAAATCTGCACTATACAATTAGGAAATTTAGTGCCAGATTTGATTGTGTTTGGTTGTGCTTTAGAGACAGGATATAAGAAGTCCAGCTCTGCTTGCACACTCTCTCTCTCTCCCCAACCCCTCTGTCTCTCCGTGATTTTACTGAAATCTCTTTGGTCCCATTGGAGAGAGTAATACATCCGGAAGCATAAAAACATTTTTATTCTCCTCCAAATGAAGGCAAGCAGGTCACTGTGTTTCTAGGGAAGGGGTTCTCCTTAACATTTTAGAAGGATAAATAGAAACCAAGTGCTTGGATTGTTTTTCAAAAGGCCATTAACTTCTTTATAATAGACCACTGAGTTCTATTATTAGAAAACAGAAGAACAATGAGAGCTTTTGCATTCAGAAAGGCAAGTGAGAAAGAAGAAAGAAGGGACTGGAACTCAAACATCTGGATACCTGGATGCCATACCTGAGAGGGACCCCCTAAGGAGAGTGCAGAGGTAGTACACCAGGAGAAGGATCTTATCACAGGATTATGCTGGAACTACTGGTTCATCCTGGCTCCCAAGGGCCTTTTGTGTGCATCTCTTCCCAACTCTAAGTTCAGTAACATCACATTAGTAGCTTAAAATCACCGGTGGTAGGATTAACACCACAGAAATGGCAAATGTTACAAATCAGAACTTTTTTTGAGGGAAGCTATTTTATAGACACTTACCACTATACCACTACCTGGGGACTACTGTCTGATACCCAGGGACTACAGAGGACCAGGAAAAGAACTCCATCCTCTCGGTCACATGACTATTTGCCAGGGTAAGTCGCCTATTGGAAACACAACCCACTGGGGAATCTGACTCCATTACTGGAATTCAGCCACTACTTTATTTAGTCATTGTGTAATTGGAAACATCATTCTATCTGTGCCCACAGTGGACCCCAGTTTATTATTCTGTCTGCAAAAGGGTAGGAAACAACACCCAACCCTATGGAGACAAATCCCTTCAGTACTTGAAAGTTCTTTCATGTCTCAAGTGGATCTCTGTACACCTACTGAGGGCAGTGGGGATTAAGAAATCAAGGTTCCTACCTAAACCTGAGGACAGACAGGAACCTGTGAAGATACTCTGACTTTTGGATGGGAGTGTGGATATCACTACTACAGTCTTTGTGTTTGTGGGAGTAATATCAAAGTCTATTCTCTTTCATATATTTAAAGGCACAAGAAAATGTTGTCAGGTTCATCATAAAAAATAGGCTTGTGAAAGAGACAGGGATTCCCCAACTGAGTCTTGGGAAGTAGTGACCTTCTATATTCCTAAGTTCCACACAGGTCATGGATGAATGTTAATCTGTTAATGACTCAGGAGGTATTTGGTGCACTTTCCCCTGTATTCAAAATGAAATTTACATACATGTACAGGAAAACAAGGCATAGCAGAACATGTGAAGAATAGCCATGAGAGGAACAGTGACTTTGATGGCAGAAGTCCCTTCTTTATTTCCAGGACTTTTCTTTGATGAAGGAGTTAGGTTATAACGGAGTCTACAAAAGTGATCCAGGAAAAATAGTCTAATTCTTAGGGCAATAAAATCATGCTGAGGGGTTATGGTGTTTTTTTTTTTTTATCATCAGCATCATCACCATGACTGCTATTTGGAAACCACTGGGTTTATAACAGCTGTGTTCATGAAGGGCTGAGCTCTCACATGTTCATAGAACTAATACAACTCAAGAGATTTCTACTGGCAGAAACTAGTCATCAGCATTCTGGGGTGCCCCAGTTTCTCCATCCCTTTCTCACTTGGGGCCTGAGAAGACTGATATAAGTATCAGAACCGTACCTACAATTTTGGTTGAAGATGGAGTCTCTTCTTTTCCTTCCCATCTTCTCTGGGCATAAAGAATTCCTCCTTGGATCCTTACTGTCTTTCTCTTTGTAAGATTAAGAGAACCCTATCTTGTACAAGATAGTAAATCTCTGACTGATACCCCATCCATGTTGATAAAATGCACTGTAAGAGATTTGACTGTCCTTGTTGTTAAACCATGTGCATGAAGCCAGTGATTAACTGAGCAATAAGCATACAGCTGAATTTTATAAAAGCAAACATCCCAGCCTGGAGAGACTGGTGAAATGTGCTTGCTTTTTCACTTTAAGTCATCTTCCAGCATTCTCAGGAGTTAAGACCCTGGAGTAGAGGAGAGTCAAGACAATTGTGATGTGCACAGCAATTATGTTGAATTCAATTTATTCCATTTGAAAATTCTATTTTTCAACCCCCTCTGAGTAAAATAAATTCCAACATTTTAAAGCTATTTATAACATTCTTTTTTTAAATCAGGAATCAATTTTATATCCCTTATCTTATTATAACCTCTTAAAATGCTAAGAGGAAATAAAGTAGATATTAGTGTTAATGATAATTACAGTGTTGCTGAGAGTATTGGTTTTAATAATGATGATGACACTTCCTAAGTTCTAGGTCTTGTGATAGTTTCTTGACATATATCATTTAATGTTTCCAACAGCCTTATGAGGTAGAGAACTAAAACCTAGATATGTGAGGATTTGTCTAATGTCATGCAGCCCATAAGTACTAGAACACATTTTGGATTCAAAGTCTTTTGTCTTCTGGCTCAGGCTCTTTCATGTACTCGTGTATTTATTGCCAAATCTGATGCATAAAATACCCTTCCTTCTCCTTAGGTGATGCACCTCACCTCTCTCAGAACTTGGATTAACTTTATGTCCTCTGAGAAGCATTCCCTGCTTTTTATCCATGTAGTTTTAGGAAAAACTGTTTAACATGAATTTACTCATCCATAAAAAGCAGGTAAAAGTACTTGTCTTAAGAGTTGCTGCAAAAATCAAATGGGTCAACTTAGAAAAGTCTGGCCACTAGCACACACCCTCCATATTGTGGTTTATTTATCTATACTGGCTGCTAGAATTTTATGCTTTATCCTAATCATGAGGAGTGCAAGCAACAAAAAGAGAGTCATGTTAACCCAAGGCTCACAGAATTTGGGTGTCAGCACATTATTCCAGATCACTCATACTAGCCAACAAGTTGTAATCTTTTCCTTCTGTACAGAGCTCTTAACAGCATTGCACTGGACCTTGGTCCTGCTACCACTAATGGAGAATAAAATTTCCTAAAGGAAGATGTCCAAAGAGAAGGGGGAAAGAGAGAACTCTGAGAGGTCAGTAGTAGAATGAGCCAAAACTTGCATTTCTTCAGAGAACAACTTCTTTCCTCAACTCATTTAATGTATGGCTTCTAAGAGGTTTGCCTAATAGACTTGAGCCAATGCCATATCAGGCACCTGCTGCAACACACTTCCCATCAATACCTGGCGAGGCAGTGGTGTCCAAGAAATATTGAGTCAGGGCAAAAGAAGCAACAACCCAGCCAACCCTGAATGCCACATCGCTAGTTTCCTCCAACACTGGCTTTAAAAGACACGTTTGGTAAAAGACTGCTAAATAATACTTTACTTTTTTTCTTCTCTGTTTCCAAACGAGAAACTGCAATTTGATACAAAAAAAAAAAAAAAGATTTAGGGTTTTTGTCTTATAGTCCTCAAAATAGTGGTCGCCCTTTTCATTTTCTCTTCTATAAAAGAGTCACGTTTTTCCTTAAGACAAGCAAAAACTCTTTGTAAGTTGAGACTGAGTTCAGTCTCATTTTTCTTTTATTTTGAAAGGTTCTCTAGGCATTATTTTACATCTGTTATCTGTTGGCACTATGGCACCCCTTAGGGTAAACAGGGCTAGTTTCACCATCTTTATTATATAGATGGGGAAGGAAGCTTGGAAAACTTTGTGACACACCCGGATGTCTCAGGTCATAAGATGTGGGACCAGAACTAGAGCCTCCAAGTTCTGACTTTGCTTTCCAAGATCAGAGACCCGCAGAGCGTTTCTATATAAACCTTTGCTGTTATGTTCTTGCTGTGTTGTATGTGTGTGCTGTGTATGTGTATGTGTCCTCCATACATACCAAGTATAGAGATCCACTATGCTGAGTCATAAAAAAAGTGAAACCCAAAACAATGAAACTGCTATTACCTAGAAATTTACCTTCTGGTTGGCCTGTAAGTGACACTACCCTGAACAGAGAGCAAAGTCATTGTAACAAAGTGCTGGGAAGACTGAGCAAACCAGTGTTAGAAGCTGCATGAGAGTCATCAGAGAAGATTTCTGGGAATAGATTAGGATCCACCTTTCTGTGAAATCCAGGGCCCTGGTTTTCCCAGCTGCTGACACAACCAGGGGTGGGGAGACTGTACCCCTGAGTGGCCTGTGCTTTTAGGAAGTTCCCTTATTGAGTGAGACTCTGAGGGGCTTTTATGACCTGCCACTGCCTTGATCACAGGAGTGAACTAGATCTACTCATTGTCCTTAAAACATGGCAGGGCAGGACTTCTTACCCCTGTCCTACTCATGAGACTTGTAGGGGCTCCCTGTGGATGTAATATTTGAAAAGGGTTTCTAGGGACCTGGATCAAACTTCTCAGATTCCCCAGGAGTCAATTAGAGGAAACCATAGTATAGAGACAGGAGAATGAAAACAAGGATTGATGCATGCAGCAGCAGAAAGCAGGTGGTTTAAGCAAACACTAAAACCTTAGATTTGTGTGTGTGTGTGTGTGTGCATGCGTGCGTGTGTATGTAGTTACAACAAGGCTGCCAGAGTTCATCAGGGCAGGCTGGACAGTTTTTACCAAGTTTTTCACCCTTCTTTCCCTGCTATTCTTTACTACAGTTCCTAAATTTCCTGCAAGGCTTAACTCTAATTATTTTCTCCTGTAGAGAATTATTCTGAGCCACCCAGATTATAGAGATTGTTCTCAGTTGTCCTGTATTCCAAACAGTTCTGTATCTTCATTTTATTTGTTATATACAAAGTCATTTCTCCTAAAAGAATATAAGCTTATTAGAGTAGAGGTGTGAATGTGATGCCTTTTGAAAATCCCAAAGCCCTAGTACCATAATCATTTTCATTAGAGCAACCACACATTTGGGTCTCACATGTGCCATGGTCTCCTCTGAGCGTTTTACACACATCTCATTTAGTCCTGATAACAACAACCTATGCAGTACTTCCTATCATTAACATTTTATGCAAGCAGAAGCTGAGTCCTAGAGAGTTTTAAGTGATATGCCCAAAGTCTCCTTGCTTAAACCAATGAGATGTTAGCTTCTGAGCTGTCCCCAGGTCCTGAACAATTTCTCCCAGGTGTTTTTGCCTCGCTCAGGTGTCAAGGAAGTAGGTATAATGTGCAATCTGAATACAGCACCTGGATGATGAGGGTTGCTTGTCTGATGATTCACGCTTTTAAATAAAATAATAAAGCCCTTCTTCCCTGGTGGCGCAGTGGTTGAGAGTCCACCTGCCGATGCAGGGGACGCGGGTTGGTGCCCCGGTCCGGGAAGATTCCACATGCCGTGGAGCGGCTGGGCCCGTGAGCCATGGCCACTGGGCCTGTGCATCCGGAGCCTGTGCTCCACAACGGGAGAGGCCACAGCAGTGAGAGGACCGCGTACCGCTAAATAAATAAATAAATAAAGCCCTTGCCTGGACAACTTCACTGCCCCAGTCAAGCTGGGATGTGGCCACTGCAGTTCTAAACTACACTTCGGTGAAACTCCAAGTTGAATAACATAATTTGCACATACTTTGGGAAGTTCTGCATGGTGGCCTTGTGATCACAGTCCTTGTTCCACACCTGTCAAATGCTGCCTCCTGCTTTGGCTCCCTGTCCTGCTGCTCTTTGCTGGAAGCAGCATAGGGGAGGGTGGGATGCCTTCTCCTTTAGTTACAAATCTAAGCTAAAAAGAGACAAACTGGGTGAGTGGCCCAAACTGAAGTCTTGATTCAACCATTATTTACTGAGCACTTAGTATATATCAAACATTTCCCTGTATCTTATTACAGTGGATCATCCCAGGGGCCCTGTAGGGTGAGTGTCATGATCCATGCTTTACAGATGGGTCAGTAGATTCAGATGTGCTAAGTACTTGTCAAAGTCATTCAGCTACTAGAATGGAAGGGATCCAATTCCAAGTTCCCTGCTCTTGCTGCTACATCAGGGTGCTTTTAGCTCACTTTTCAGTGAATAAAGTGAAGAGTGGAGGGGAAATATAACCAACATGATGATCATAATAACAAACATCACTGCTAACATTTATTGAGTTCTCACCGTGTTCTGGGCACCAAGGGAACACTTTACAAGCATCATTTCATTTCATCCTCACAACAACCATGTGAAGTAGGCTCCAGTACTTCCCTCATGTTACAAAGAAGGAAAACAATGCTCAGGGATGTTGTCATTAGACCAAGGTAACAAACGATAGTGCCAAGATTTGAGTCCAGGCATTTTGTCACTGTAGCTTGTTGTAACAGCTATACATAAACATACAATATGTGGGTTCTGAGTTGGATTCTTCCCCTGCCCTGGATCTTGAGGGTGAGCATCAAGAAAGGGGTGAGACAAGCAATTTCAGAAAATAGGTCAGACTGCCAACATTGCCAACAGAATCCATTCAACCAAAGTCACAATTCTCAACCCTTACCTCCATGTTCTAAGGCTGAGTTAGGAAAATTGCAGACAGACTCTGGGGCAGATGGTGGAGATATTGAGTTGCAGCATCACCTGGCCTGTAGGTCAGGATGCCCAGGCCTGTTACCTGTGTCAGGAAGCCCTTCTTATCCCATTTTATTGAGAGGCAACTGGGGAGGAAATGTGGGTGCATGCCTCAGCCTTTGAAAATTCACAACCCTGTTATTGAGATATGAGAAGGACCCTTAGGTTAGTAGCGTTTTGACACCCCTTCTGGAAATGAACCAGTGGTGTGCCCTCTGCAGCCATGGGGATTGTCATTCTTCCCCAAGAGAGCAGTGGATTCTCCTTGCATAATGATTGACAATAGAGTCATGCCTGACAAGAGAAAAAGGGAAGAAAGAGGAATGGCAGATTGAGGATTAGTTTTATATTAGTTTTGTGTGAGTATATTATTTGTTACACATTTTCCTTTCCCTCCTCAATAAAAAAAGGCATCATTTAAACAATATTATAACATCATTAGAAGTTTAATAAAGAAACTACTCACATTCTACTTTTGTTCTTTATGTTCTTTGCTAGAATTTGCTCATATATTGTCCATTTTTATGTGTCTGTAGTCATAGACCAGAATGAGTGTTTTTCCATGCTGTCCCATATTCTTAAAAATATTTATTACAAAATAACTCAATGTGTGGATTACCCAGACCTATTACTTCTTTCTGTCTTCTCTTCATTGATATCTTTTTTTTTTTTTGGCGGTACGCGGGCCTCTCACTGTTGTGGCCTGTCCCGTTGCGGAGCACAGGCTCCAGACGCGCAGGCTCAGCGGCCATGGCTCACAGGCCCAGCCGCTGCGCGGCATGTGTGATCTTCCCAGACCGGGGCACGAACCCGTGTCCCCTGAATCGGCAGGCGGATTTTCAACCACTGCGCCACCAGGGAAGCCCTTCATTGACATCTTTGATGTCTGTCTCCATTCTAGAATGAGAGCTTATTCATATCCACTCCAGAGGCTGCAAAAAGCCTGAAAATCAAGGGAAAAATGAATTTTTCTACTCTGTCATATAGTCATGACTCCTATTAAAAATAAGACAGCTGGGCTTCCCTGGTGGTGCAGTTGTTGACAGTTCGCCTGCCAATGCAGGGGACATGGCTTCGTGCCCCGGTCCGGGAAGATCCTACATGCCGCGGAGCAGCTGGGCCCGTGAGCCATGGCTGCTGAGCCTGCGCGTCCGGAGCCTGTGCTCCACAACAGGAGAGACCACAACAGTGAGAGGCCCACATACCGCAAAAAATAAATAAATAAATAAATAAATAAATAAATAAATAAATAAATAAATAAGACAGCTGTTAGAAGGGAGAAGGGAGAAGTAAAAAAAAAAAAAAAGGTCAAAAGAGCTTTTCTCTTTCTTTTGGGGGGGGAGTAATATATATATATATTTTAATTTTATTTATTTTTTTATACAGCAGGTTCTTATTAGTCATCAATTTTATACACATCAGTGTATACATGTCAATCCCACTCACCCAATTCATCACACCCCCACCTCCATCCCCTGCCACTTTACCCCCTTGGTGTCCATACGTTTGTTCTCTACATCTGTGTCTCAGTTTCTGCCCTGCAATCCGGTTCATCTGTGCCATTTTTCTAGGTTCCACATATATGCGTTAATATACGATATTTGTTTTTCTCTTTCTGACTTACCTCACTCTGTATGACAATCTCTAGATCCATCCACGTCTCAACAAATGACCCAGTTTCTTTCCTTTTTATGGCTGAGTAATATTCCATTGTATATATGTATCACATCTTCTGTATCCATTCGTCTGTCAATGGGCATTTAGGTTGCTTCCATGATCTGTTTATTGTAAATAGTGCTGCAATGAACATTGGGGTTCATGTGCCTTTCTGAATTATGGTTTTCTCTGGGTATATGCCCAGTAGTGGGAATGCTGGATCATATGGTAATTCTACTTTAGTTTTTTAAGGAACCTCCATACTATTCTCAATAGTGGCTGTATCAATTTACATTCCCACCAACAGTGGAAGAGGGTTCCCTTTTCTCCACACCCTCTCCAGCATTTGTTGTTTGTAGATTTTCTGATGATGCCCATTCTAACTGGTGTGAGGTGATACCTCATTGTAGTTTTGATTTGCATTTCTCTAATAATTAGTGAGGTTGAGCAGCTTTTCATGTGCTTCTTGGTCATCTGTATGTCTTCTTTGGAGAAGTGTCTATTTAAGGCTTCTGCCCATTTTTGGATTGGGTTGTTTGTTTTTTTAATATTTAGCTGCATGAGCTGTTTATATATTTTGGAAATTAATCCTTTGTCCATAGATTTGTTCGCAAATATTTTCCCCCATTCTGAGGAGGTCTTTTTGTCTTCTTTATGGTTTCCTTTTCTGTGCAAAAGCTTTGACATTTCATTAGGTCTCATTTGTTTATTTTTGTTTTTATTTCCATTACTCTAGGAGGTGGATCAAAAAGGATCTTGCTGTGATTTATGTCAAAGGTTTTTCTTCCTATATTTTCCTCTAAGTGTTTTCTAGTATCCGGTCTCACATTTAGGTCTCGAATCCATTTTGAGTTTATTTTTGTGTATGGTGTTGGGGAGTGTTCTAATTTCATTCTTTTACATGTAGCTGTCCAGTTTTCCCAGCACCACTTATTGAAGAGACTGTCTTTTCTCCATTGTATATCCTTGCCTCCTTTGTCATAGTTTAGTTGACCATAGGTGCGTGGGTTTACCTCTGGGCTTTCTATCTTGTTCCATTGATGTATATTTCTGTTTTTGTGCCAGTACCATATTGTCTTGATTACTGTAGCTTTGTAGTATAGTCTGAAGTCAGGGAGTCGGACTCCTCCAGCTCCATTTTTGTCCCTCAAGACTGCTTTGGCTATTCGGGGTTTTTTTGTGTCTTTATACAAATTTTCAGATTTTTTGTTCTAGTTCTGTAAAACATGCCATTGGTAATTTGATAGGGATTGCACTGAATCTGTAAATTGCTTTGGGTAGTATAGTCTTTTGCACAGTATTGATTCTTCCAATCCAATAACATGTTTTATCTCTCCATCTGTTCATATCCTCTTTAATTTCTTTCATCAGTGTCTTATAGTTTTCTGCATACAGGTCTTTTGTCTACCTAGGTAGGTATATTCCTAGGTATTTTATTCTTTTTGTAGTAGTGGTAAATGTGATTGTTTCCTTAATTTCTCTTTCAGATTTTTCATCATTAGTGTATAGGAATGCAAGAGATTTCTGGGCATTAATTTTGTATCCTGCAACTTTATCAAATTCATTGATTAGCTCTAGTAGTTTTCTGGTGGCATCTTTAGGATTCTCTATGTATAGCATAATGTCATCTGAAAACAGTGACAGTTTTACTTCTTCTTTTCTGATTTGTATTCCTTTTATTTCTTTTTCTTCTCTGATTGCTGTGGCTAGGACTTCCAAAACTATGTTGAATAATAGTGTTGAGAGTGGACATCCTTGTCTTGTTCCTGATCTTAGAGGAAATGCTTTCAGTTTTTCACCATTGAGAATGATGTTTGCTGTGGGTTTGTCATATATGGCCTTTATTAGGTTGAGGTAGGTTCCCTGTATGCCAACTTTCTGGAGAGTTTTTATAATAAATGGGTGTTGAATTTTGTCAAAAGCTTTTTCTGCATCTATTGAGATGATCATATGATTTTTCTTATTCAGTTTGTTTATATGGTGTTTCACATTGATTGATTTGTGTATATTGAAGAATGCTTGCATCCCTGGGATACATCCCACTTGATCATGGTGTATGATCCTTTGAATGTGTTGTTGGATTCTGTTTGCTAGTATTTTGTTGAGAATTTTTGCATCTGTATTCATCAGTGATGTTGGTCTGTAATTTTCTTTTTTTGTAGTATCTTTTTCTGGTTTTGGTATCAGATGATGCTGGCCTCATAGAATGAATTTAGGAGTGTTCCTTCCTCCACAATTTTTTGGAAGAGTTTGAGAAGGATGGGTGTTAGCTCTTCTCTAAATGTTTGATAGAATTCACCTGTGAAGCCGTCTGGTCCTGGACTTTTGTTTGTTGGAAAATTTTTAATCACAGTTTCAATTTCATTACTTGTGATTGGTCTGTTCATATTTTCTATCTTCCTGGTTCAGTCTTGTAAATTTACACCTTTCTAAGAATTTGTCCATTTCTTCCAGGTTGTCCATTTTATTGGCATAGAGTTGCTTGTAGTAGTCTCTCAGGATGCTTTGAATTTCTGCGGTGTCTGTTGTAACTTCTCCTCTTTCATTTCTAATTTTATTGATTTGAGTTCTCTCCCTCTTTTTCTTGATGAATCTGGCAAATGGTTTATCAATTTTGTGTATCTTCTCAAAGAACCAGCTTTTAGTTTTATTGATCTTTGCTATTGTTTTCTTTGTTTCTATTTCATTTATTTCTGTTCTTATCTTTATGATTTCTTTCCTTCTCCTAACTTTGGGTTTTGTTTTTTTCTACTCTGTCATATAGTCATGACTTCCATTAAAAATAAGACAGCTGTTAGAAAGGAGAAGGGAGAAGTGAAACAATAAGGTCAAAAGAGCTTTTTATGATGAACTTTCATTCAAGTTATGAAAACCAAAGGTGGATAAACTCACCAACAAGCTGAGGAGCAGCTCTGCACTCTGCAGCCTTGAAGTGGCCCAGCAGCTACTCCCAGGGGAGGGCCCCTCTGGCTGCACCAGCAGCCTTGCCAAGACCAGCCAAGGGGAAGGGAAAGAAATGCCTCATATTCCTTTGTCTGTGTTTAGTCACTGACTCGGGAAGTAGGTCTGTGTCACTCAGGTAGTAGCATCATTACCTTTGTCTGGGAGTCCAAGGGTTCAAGTCCCACCCCAGAATCTTGGCAGTTTCCTGGAGGCAATGCTTGCCTTTTCATGGAAGGTGGATGGAGGCACGCACTGGAAAAGGAAGCTCTTTCTCCTTGGTTCTTCCAGGGAAACAGGGATCAGTGGAGCAGGAGTGACAACTCGTTACTCAGCTTAGTTTGACCCACGTACTCCAAAGAACTCCAGTATGAAAGCTGCACACTATAACCCAGTTGCAGGCACTTCCAAGAGGAGAGGAATGATCAGGTTCCCTGCCCCACCATCTCCTTACCTCAGCACTCAGCTCAGCCTTTCTTCCAACCACAAGAATGTAGGGACAAGAATAGCACAAAACAGTAGAGGGTCCTCATTGCCAGAGTGAAGAAGCAGAGGTCCACAGGTACAGAGTACACCAAACCTGGAACTCAGGGTGACACTCGTGAAGTATAATCTCTTGATGAACTTTTTCTTTAAAATGCTTATACACAGCACTGCTTGACAGTTTAATATTACCCATAAAAGCAATTTATCACTTATAATATTTATAGTTAGTATAAAAGTTTAAAAAGTATTATCACATTTGAAATTACTTGGAATTACTTATATTAAATACAGCTGTTAATTTTGCTTTTGACTAAATATTGGAAATCGGAGAACAAACTAAACTGGTGGCGAGAGGGTGTATGTAGAAGGTGAAGATGGTGATGGATTTTTTTCAATAAAATAAGCCCATCCCAATAAAAAATAAATCCCTTAAACGTGTAATACAATTTCTTCTTCTGCCTAAAGAATTTCTATGACAGCCTACATGGCCCGAAATATAAGTTTTGGTTGTTTGTGGGGGTGGTGGTGCAATATTTAGACATATAAGTTGCTTCAGGGCTAGTTCTTATTGATTTATTTTGTGGACAGCCCTGATTTCAGAGCCCTTTGCCCCAGGAGCATGGGAACCTGAGTGGGGGTGGGAATGGTGCTTTTCTGGAGAACTTGTCTTTAGTATGGATAGGCTAAGGTAACAGGAGACACCTCTCAGCTGAAGGAATTACCCTCCCTCCTTTAAAGAAGACACTGTACTTGCGACCAGCTGTCCAGGGGGTAGGACCTGCATTAGGAGCCTACTGACCCCGCCAAGAGTCTCAGGTCTGGTATTTCTGTTCCCATGACATCCTTCACCATCTCCTCATGGGTTTCATCTCTAGTCAGTTATTAGAAGCTGTCTTCCTGCTCCTATAAGTTCTTCTCTCCCACCCTCCCAGAACTAAACATGTGCCGAGAGAGAGTGACAGCTCCAGATGAAAGGAAAGCCCAAGCCGGAAGGACTCTGTGCTGTGTGGCTCTCCCTCAGCCCCTGTGGTATCTGACTTTAGTTCTTCCTGCTTCCACCTGCAATTGTTAACATGTTTTCTCTCTTTGAGAGGGCCAGGTTTTATGTTTTCTTTAACAGTTTTATTGAGGTGTAATTCACATACACCACAATTTGTCTATTTGAAGTGTACAGTTCAAGATCTTCTAGTGTATCCACAGGGTTGTGTGACCCTCACCACAATCAGGTTTAAAACATTTTATTACCCGCCCCCAGAGAAACCCTACATCCTTTAAACCAGCACTCCCCAGTTCCCCCATCCTCCCAGCTCTAGGAAACCACTAATCTAATTTTTGCCTCTATGGATTTGCCTGTCCTGAACATTTCATAGAAATGGAATCAATGCTCATTTAAAACTCCCACTTTCCTTCCCCAAAACCTGGCAAAACACTTTGAACCCAGTAGATGTTTGATTAAGGTTAAATTAGTTACTTGTATTAGGTATATTAGATTACCTGGTTTTAGGATTATATAATCCGTGGTGTGGGAAACTACATAGTCTTAGTTAAAAAGCCTCAAATGCTGTACTCAGAGTGGGCTAATGGTCTGTATATCATTACAATGTAAGGACAGCCTAAGATTCATAGCTTCCCCTAGGTCAGCTCCCAAAGACATGGCCCCCTGCGCTCCCAGCCTGTTCAGCTTTACAACAGAGACGCCATAAGCTCAGCAATTCAGAAACTGATTCCTTAGAAGACTGACATTCTCTCATGAGCTGGCACACCGCTTTGCCTGTTAACAGGCAATAACACGAAAATGCACTAAAGACCATGTAATTTATTCCCAACATGTTGTTATTCTTTCCAAAACATTAGCTTCGAAGCAGAATGTTTGCTAAATATTGTCCATGTTTCCAAAGCTTGGGGTAAAGATCATATGCAACCAATGACTGAGAAATAATTGGCCACTTTACAGTTTCCACCTCAAATGAAGTCCCCCGTCTGAGTAAATTCCTCAGTTTACAGAATGTGAAAGCTTTAAGAAAGATGGAGCTTACAGACCACAGCATGGTCTGTTAGATAAATGACCAGGAGTAATCTTTCTTAAAACCACATCTTATAGACAGAGTTATCAGAAATCCCAGAAAAGAAAAAAATACCCAGTGGTTCAGCATTCATGCTTAAATGATGATAGCATGTGTGCTTTCAGCCCAAGATGTGCCCGGGCTTGGAGGGAAATTGGCGAGGACTAATACCAAGAGCCTTTTGGGGCTGTTAGGCATTGTCTTCCTGGGTCTGACCTCACAGCCTTCTCTTTGAAGAGAAAGCAAAAGGTGACTGCATTAAGGCTTTGCTCCCAGAGTTGTGATAAAGAGTCCAGAAATCTCTTCTCTTGCAGCTGGCTTCTTTTCACTGAGTTGCCATTGAGTCGGAAGTAAAATGATCATTTTGCTTAATAGCTGAAGACATGAATGTCTTGTGATTTTTAACCTAAAGATGGTCTCTGGCACTGACTCTAGATCCCTGGATGTTGAGAAGTATCTAAGAACGTTAGGGTGTTCTTACCCTGAGCTGAATGTTAGACCCATGCTTTCTTCCTTTGGATCATCATCTTTCCTGAGATCTGCCTCATGATGACCTGATGACATTGACTTGTGTTTTTCAGAGTGGATAGGTGATTTTACTGTTTTAAGTTCAGATTTCACAGACTTGAGCCTCATGGTTTAGGATTCAGATTCTGTGCAGTGGAAGGAAACATAATATGGTCCCAGCCCCTCATCTACCTGAATAGAGAGGTGGTTGAAATCACCTACCAGAGAGGGCATCTGTCAATAGGAGCTCATTTAAGATTAAATTAGTAATTCAAGAAACATTGGGCCTGGAACTATCCTGAGTCCTGGGAGAGAGGAAAGAACTAACCATGGCTACTGCCTTCAAGGTGCTTATGATTTATTGGTGATTGATTGTGGGAGAGAAGGAGGAGAACATGAATGTGGAGAGCATTATGACATAGGTGGTATGGGATAGGATGGAGCACAGCCTGGGGTGAGTCAAAAACTTCCCAGGGGAAGTGATTCCCCTATTGGGTCTTGAAGTAGGAGTAGAAGTTGGACAGGCATCTAGAAGTTCTCAGTTGAGTAGAAGAGACAGGCAGAGATACAAGCCTATGTAAAAGCACAGCAATAGAGATAGCCTGACATGATTCATTGTGTCTTGGGTGGATGGGTGTGTGTTTTTTGGAAGATGGGTTGGACAAGTTGGCAAAGATCAGAAAATAGAAGCCTTGTATTTGAAATGATACATAGTACTTTTCCTAGCTCTTCCTGGCTCCTCCAACATGGCAACTGTTGTCCTGAGTCCTATATTAGCAATTTTGACTCTACGCATGTCTCTCTCTTTTTCCATAAACAGACAGATCTGTAATCAATGTGTGGCTCTGCCAATTACTATGTATGTAATCTTAGACAAATTAGCCACACAAAGCCTCTGTTTTCCTCTTCTGAAAAATGGGACCAGACTAGGAACAATATCATGGGACTATTGTATTATCAGACTCAAAATGCACAACTTCTGGCATTAAAAAGTTCACATAAATTATTTGTGGAATCAAAATGGGCATATGAGTTAAAAGGAAACTCTACTGCCTGGAAAACAGCCTTTAGCTTTCCAAACACCAGTAGCTGCCAAAGCAGCCTAGGACACCTGGAAAGAGATAGAAAGAGGATCTGAACACTGAAGAAGAGTGACAGGAAGCCAGGGATCCAGAAACAGGAGACAGTAGGCCAGAAAAACAGATCAAAGTGGGAGGGATGCAGCTTGCCAGAACAACAGGGCATCATTAGGTCAGGAGTGCAGACAGGAGGGAGGAGGTGGCAGATACTTGCTCATAGGGCATTTCAGGGAATGGATGCACAGCAGCCCGTGGCTTCCTCTTTCCTGATGTCATCCTGATGTCCTACCAGGTTCTGGAAAGAAACCAAAAAAAGGGAAAAAAAGGGAAAAAGAAAACAGGGGCAAAATAGAACACCTGCATTTTTGTATTATATAATAACAATAAAATTCTTTCATGATAAATACACTCAACGAACTAGGAATGGAACTTCCTCAACCCTATAAAGACCATCCATGAACAGAAAACAGCTAACCTCATTCTTAATAATGGTAGATTCTTTCCCCCTAAGATCAAGAACCAGACAAGATTGTCTGCTCTTTTCATTTCTATTCAAAAATTGCACTGGAGGTTCTGACCAATTAGGCAAGAAAAGGAAAGAAAAGCCATCCAGGTGGAAAGGAAGAAGTAAAACTATCTCTTTTTGCAGATGACATGACCTTCTATGTAGAAAAACAATCTTGAAAAGAAGAAAAACTTTGGAAGATTCACAGCTTCCGATTTCAAAACTTACTACAAATCAACATTGATCAGGACAGTGAGATATTGGCATGAGGATAATCATAGATCAACAGATCAGAATTGAGCGTCAGAAATAAACCTTTTCAGTTAAAATCAGTTGATTTTCCAAATGTCCATAGAGACAAAGAGTAGACTAGTGGTCGCCTAGGACTGGGAGGTAATGTAGTGGGTATTCAGTTTCTTTTGGGGGTGATAAAATGTCCTTAAATTGATTGTGGTAATGATTGCACAACTCCTTGAATGTACCAAACTCCACTGGAGTGTACATTTTAAATGTATAGGTTGTATGATATGTGAATTATATCTCAATAAAGCTGTCATTAAAAATAACAACAACAATACTCACAGCTGTCACTAACTGAGTACTTTCCAAATGCCATATGCCAGGAAGGTTTTTATTATATTTATTTACAATGAAAGAAAACATATGTTCCAAAATGTTAAGGAACTTGCCCAAGGTCATAAAACAAGTAAGTACCATAATAGTTAGGAGTTAGGACTCTGACCCATTTTTGTCTCACTTTGAGTGTCAGGTGCTTATTAAAAGGTCTTAGGTGGATCTTGTGAGCCTTTCTGTGCTTCAAGTCCAGTGTTTACAATATGACCAACCATCAAAGAGCAGGAGTTAGTGAAACCTCTGCTTCCCAACTTTCCCACTAGGGAACTGTGGTGAGGTGTTGGGTCCCATTTGCTGCTGGATACGGGGTGGAAAGGACTCTGTGCTCAGTTAGCTGTGTTCTCTGGCCTTCTTAGGATACGTTTGTTGTAAGACTCTCTTAACTCTCCCTCAGATGTGTCACAGCTGTAATTCTGGAAGTGAGACTCTCGATCCCCCACCCCCAGCATCTGATTTTACAGATTATGTCTTGTGTTTGAAACTGAGTTCTGTTCCTTTTGGATCTGTCTGCTTCCAAGTTCCAAGATATAAAACATGAGAAGGAAGGTGTTATGCTCATGAAGACAAAGGCTTCAAATAGTTCTGACCAAGGAAAATTTGGATGAGTTTTGGGAAAATGACTCTGAAGCAGATGGATTACAATTTCTGTTTGCGCTCAGCAATTAAGGGGAAAAGGGGAACCTGAGCCAAATGTGCTTGGGATCTTGTCAAATTCCCAATGTTGGAAAACATTTCAGGATGTTTGACTGAGCTTGGCAAAATCGGTACCTTGACCTTGCCTCTTCCTTCTTAGATAAAGGTGACCGAACAACTTACAATGATCCAAGTCCAAGCGAAGCCACAGGCATGATCACCCTTTTGTGGGAAGTGGCACAATGGCACCTCCTGTCAATGGAAATTACAATGGGGGTATTAACTATGAACACAGTTATGATAACAGGGTTTTTGAGACAGAGAGTGAAAATCAACTGAAGTAACAGAATTTAAGTCCTAAAGGGAAGTAATGTAGCCTTCCATTCCACTCTTTGTGATCAAGAGCAGAGGCTGGAAGGGGAATTGTCTTTCCATGACTATCCCCAATCTCTTACTCTGTGGATTCTGAAGTATTCTCAGGAATTTTTATGGCCTCATCTCATCCTTTTATTTTCCCACTGGATTCTTTAGAATCAGAGCAGAACAAAATGGGATGCTCAAGATCAGAGAGCTGTCCTCTAGTTGTCAGTAAACCCAAACTCTCCATGATAGGTTGAGTGGAAGGAAGGGGAAGGCAAGGATGATGTTATGGGAACAGCTGAGTCCTTGTTGAAACACTGAAATGGGTGTGAGGCTGTCCACATGCAGATATGCTTTCAAATTGGTTTCTCTCATTTATTCACAGTATTTACTGAGTGTTCACTACATTCTATGCATTAGAAAGACAGCAGTAAATAAAATAGACAAAATCCCCTGTCCTCCTGGACTTCACATTCCAATGGATAAAAAAAAAAATTATCATGGGCTTCCCTGGTGGCACAGTGGTTGAGAGTCCACCTGCCGATGCAGGGGACACAGGTTCGTGCCCTGGTCCGGGAAGATCCTACATGCCGTGGAGCGGCTGGGCCTGTGACCCATGGCTGCTGAGCCTGCACATCCGGAGCCTGTGCTCCACAACGGGAGAGGCCGCAACAGTGAGAGGCCCGTGTACCGCAAAAAAAAAAAAATGTCATTTGGGACATATAATATTAAATTACTAAAGTTTTTAAAAGTCAGCTGCTGAGTTGGTCAAAGAGAGTTAGAACTTATTTTATTTCTCCTATAAGCAGCTCTAATACCCTGTTAGACTTTTTACCCTAGTACTACAAATATTTATTCTACTTCATGGATAAATTTTAACTTTGACCCCCACTGTTACCTCAGATGGAACATGTTGTCTTTACCATTAACATAACATCTTATGCCCAAAGTTAAACTTTTGAGAAAGAGAAGCAACTAGATGCATCTCTTAATTTTTTTTTGCCAAATGACTAAAAAATGGAGATTGGGAAGTGGTTACAACAATTTGGAGATAAAGCTTCCTCCATGGATATGTCTTTCCTTGTCCTTGTCTTCTCAACATCAGATATCCTTTATTCACTGAGAAAGCAAAATTTGAAAGTAAATATATAAAAGAGAATCTTATGAAAGAAGTACCCAGGAGCCTTGTATTTTTGCTTCAACATGAAAGGATGGTTCCCAGTCTCCCCTTCCTTTCATTTCTGCATATCAATGTCATATATGAGTTCTTTTTGGTAGGAAAACCCATTTTTAATGGATTTCGGTCCAGGCATTATTAAGAGAGCTCCTGTACGGTAACCGCTGTGGACACGTTAAAATGTCCAACTTTTTTAATGCTAGATTAACACCAGCTTTGCTTTCACTGCTTCTGAGTTCCCAGGTGCTCACAGCTTCTTCTGCTGATGCTCCCCAGCTAGAGTCTCAATCCCTTCACCTACTCCAGATGGAGATGAATAATGCAGCATGACTCTCATTCCAGGTTGGTATTATATTATCCCAGACCCAAGATTCATGACCCCGGATGACTGAGGGGCTCCCACACTCCCACTAATTAGATCTGAGATCTTTTAGCAGGACTGGTTACCAGGAGGGATGGGTAAGACTTGGTTTGCAGCTCACTTCTACCTTCTTCCCCTACATTCACCCAGTCCACAGACTAGGGCTGCAACCTTGATGCCCTCTCCTTGTCCAATTAGTTTATACTTCTAGTTCTCTACTCCAGATTCTATTGTAGTGACCAAGTTACTGACTTGGATATTTTCGTTTTGCACAAGACCTTGGAGAGTGTGTCCACCTGGTCTGTTAGACTGGTCAGTGTCCACCAGTCTAATTCTAGCTCCACTGACTGGATGCAAGTTGTTGGTACAGACATTTCCAAAATGAAGATGGAGACAGGTACAGCCCGAGCAGCACTGGGCATGACCTGAGTTCTAGTACTCTGGAGCTGTCCCTTGTCTCCCAACTTAGTGTGCATGTTTCAAGCTAACTCCCTCTCCAAACCCCAGCTCACCTAACAATACTGTTGGAAACAGGAATATCCTGGAAGTTCTCTGGGACTAATCCAAGGCCCCATTAAACTCCCTCTTGGAACATCCTGGGATCCACAGTTCCAGATTCCTTGGTGTTCCCAGAGCATGGCATAGATTTCAGTCATCACCAGCCCCTTTTAATGTTTCTACATTTTTCTTTCATCCCTACCCCAGTGAGTCCTTGAAAAAACCTGACTTTGGTTGTACAAATGAATTTGGGAGTGGGAAGGAGGAATTTGGAAGTGAAAGTGCAGTTAAGAAGAAGCTTGTTTAGATAACCAGATGGCTTTTACCTTGGGAAAGTTGGCTACATTCCCAACTATTCCAACTACATTCCCAACTACATTCCCAAAAATTCCCAAGATATTTTTTAAAGTATCCTTTTTTCTTGCTTGAGAAAAATAACAATTTGGACAAGTATATGACTCGTTGTCAAGTACAGACGCTACTAGATGCTTATCTTTTCATCCAAGTCCAAACAGGGTTTAAGTCTGCTAATACAAACTCTGAGAGCCTGTTCCTTATAGCTTGAGGAATGGATATTCCCTTCTTTTAAAAATCCTGTGATTCTCCAAGTCCAGTGCAAAATAAGGATGAGACAAGCTTAAGGCTGATTCTATTTTATGTTGAATAAATGCTTGTGTGACATAGAGAAGCAAAAGGAAAAAAACAAAGGCGAAATGGTTTGATGAGTTCCTAGAATATTAATTGTTGGATGCTACTGTCATCTAGTGATGATTTAACACCTGGTTTCCAGGGAAAGGTGAAGAGTCATCTTTTGGCTACAAAGACAGTGGCATCACCTTACAGTCTATCAAAGCTTCACAGGCTCTGGAATGGAAGTGACATCTGGGCAAGCTACTAAAACCAGAGGAAGGTAGTTGGTGAAAAAGTCTACTCTTTACAACTCTGAGAGCACTGCATGGCCTTATATTAAATCTTAAACCTCTGTCTATTATATTTCTGCTTTTGTTTTTAAACCATCATTGGAAAAAAACCCGGCTTCTTTAAATACGACTCCACCATCCCTAACACATTTCACGTGTCGCCACAGACCAAGTTCTATAGCACCCCTCCCTTTTTCTTTCCACAGCCTTGTCTCTTCCCAGAAGCATCATTACTAATTCCAGGCACACTCCTCCTCTCTCTGTTGTACTCACATGGTACCTGGGTTGGGGGCAAAGAGGGAAGAAGGGAAATACTATGATTGTTTGCCTACCTTGTACGAGGTGCTTTACTGTCATGGTGACTTTCACTTTAACCTCATAAGGTGAGGTCATCTCATTGTGAAAGATAAGGAAATTGAGGTTCAAAAAATTTAGGCAACTGGCCAGAAGTCACACAGTTAACTGCAGGGGCAGAGGTGGTGTTTGAACCCAGCATGTCTGGTCTCATATTCTGGGGAGCTTTTTGTGGCTTGGTAAGCATAGCAAAACAATACTGGGAAGGACCACTGCTAATTCACTAGGTGATATCAGCCAAGCAGCCATCTCTCTGGGCATCAGTTTCCTTCCTCATCAATGAGAAAGCTGAACTGGGTCAGAATTTCCAAAAGCATGTTCCCTGGAACATTTTCTTTCAAGATAACTTCTTACAAAAAATGGTTCTGTGGCCTTAAATAACGTCAGGGAATGCTGTGTACCAAGCCTGCCTGTGGTGCATGTAATGGATTGTCTTATTCAATGTCTTCCCCAACAGTTGTCTAGTTTACTACTTAAATACTTGTACTTCACAAATGGCTTTGCACTAGAGTCCAGACAGGATTTGGGCTCCCAATAAGATGCAATTGTGCATCAGGACCTGAGGTAAGTGTCCAGGGAGACATCCATTTAACAGGCATGGTATATGGTCATGGTGGCAACTTCCTGATTGTAGCTGGGTTCCCTTAGCAAGCCAGTTCTCTGCCGTGATTCTGAAAGTTGAAGGAATAGAACAGAAAATATTGCTTCCCTTACTTAGGTTTATCAGTTGTTTACATTTTGTCACTTTTGCTTCTCTAAAATTTACACAATTTTTAACGGAACGATTTGAGTGTAAATTGCAGGTATCATGCTACTTCACCCCTAAATTGAATGGTTTATGCTGTATTGCATGCATTACACATGTATGTACATATATATATGACTCATGCATATGCACACACACTTATATACACACATTTTAAACATTTAAAACTTTATTGCTGAGCAGTACTTCTTGGATGGATATATCACAATTTGTTTTCTCAGTTCACTCATTGAAGGATATTAAGTTGTTTCCAGTTTTTGGCTATTACAAAGTAAGATGCTATAAACATTTGTGCATACATGGACAGTGCTTTTTTTTTTTTTTTTTTTTTT
>NW_006789879.1:0-20025 GCF_000442215.2 Lipotes vexillifer | reverse complement strand
TTTTTTTTTTTTCCAGTATGCGGGCCTCTCACTGTTGCGGCCTCTCCCGTTGCGGAGCACAGGGTCTGGACGCGCAGGCTCACGGGCCCAGTCACTCTGTGGCATGTGGGATCCTCCCGGACCGGGGCACGAACCCGTGTCCCCCGCATCGGCAGGCGTACCCTCAACCACTGCGCCACCAGGGAAACCCGACAGTGCTATTTTTTTGCCTCTTGGGTAAATACCTAGGAATGGAATGGCTAGATTGTATTGTAGGTGTATGTTTAACTTTTTAAGAAATCGTCAAAGTTTCCCGAAGTGTTTGTACCACTTGCATTCCGACCAGCAGTGCATGAGAGTTCTATTTCCTCCACATCCTTGCAAAGATTTACTTTGGTCAATCAATTTAATTTTTACTAATTTCAGAGCATATCATATCCCATTGTGATTTTAATTTATGTTACCTTAATGACTAAGGATACTGAGTATCTTTCATGTTTTTATTTACCACCAGTATGTATTCTTTGGTGAAATTTCCATTTAAATCTTTTGCCCATTTTTATTGGTTTGTTTGTTTTATTACTGCATTTTGAGAATTCATTTCATTAAATTTTAACATGCACAAGAGGCTAAATTAATCAATATATCTTAACTACCTTCTACACAAAACTGTAACTTTGCCCTCCGCTGTTTTCGTTTTTTGCTGTTTAGAATTTTAGTTCCACTTTGTTTCCATACGTGCATTTGTCTATTTCCTCCTACCCATCCACCTTGCCTCCTAACCTCTCTGTTCTCTTCTTTGGAACTCCAGTCAGAAATGTTTTACCTTTTCAGTGTATCCTTCATGTCTCTTAATTAGTCTTTCATGTTTTCCATTTCTTTATACCTCTGAAGAATTTTCTCATAGCCACCTTCTTATTTCCTTCTTGAACTGTGGCAGGACTACTATTTTACCTCCTCTTTTAACTTTCTAATTTTAGTGACTTACAGTTTTCATTTGTACAAGGTGGTTTTGTTCTTTTGGTTCTTTTTCAAATTCATTTATCTTTTTCTTGGTTTTCTATTTTCTAGACCTTCTGTTACCTCTTATATTATCACAAATACATGTTGAATAATTACTCTCATATTGGTCTGTTATCTGTGATTCTTTGGTTCTGATGGTCCTGTTTGCACATCTGCTAACTCTGACATGGAGAGTTGTTCCCTCAGGTCTCTGTAACTCACTTTTTTGTACATGCACCTTCTTGTGGGTGTTGTTTTCTCTTGGATAATTGCACATGTCCTAGTTGTGAAAGTGTCACTGGTTTTGATTCTGGCAGGGTCACAGGCATTTCAATGGTCCTTTGTGTTAATTTATCTCCTTATGTCTCCCATTCAGTTGCAGGTAATGTAAATTTAAATTCCATCTCTGGCTTAGGCTTGGGGTGTGGTTTCTTCCAGTTGCCTTTTTGTTTCTTTCTACCTAAGGCTTCAGGAAAAGCATGAGTTTCCTTGAGGGCTCCATGGTCTACAAGCTGGGGATTTTCTGGTTTCATTGGGATGGAAGGGGCAGCTCTTAGGGGATCCAGGCTCCTTGAAGAAGTCCCTGGTCCAGCTTCCCACCAGCTATGGCCCAGCACCAAATCTTTAGTCCATATTTGAGTATTAGAACTCCAACCCAAGCCCATAGAACTTTTGCCTATTGGAATTTTAGGAAGCTCCAAATATATTATTCCTCTATTCACCACTTGCCATATTCTGCAAGTTCCTCTAGAGAGTTTTTCACAAAGGAAATAGGCTGGCCTATTAAAATAGACAAGTCCTGAAGAACAGGTCTTTCTAGACCCCTTTCCAGCCCTTTTCCAGACTTTTGCCACAAAATAAAAATTATTTCCTAATATGATTCTTTCCTTCATTAGCTGTAATAAAATAAACATGGTTGTGAATCTCAACATACCTAAATATATACACATTTACCTTCTGAGTTTAGTATACTTTTAAACACGTGTAATAAATACAATATAAACTTCCTGCCTTATATCATATCTTTCATAATGCCATTTATACTCTCATGCTTGTCTTCATTAATCAACTGCTATAAAATGATAAAGGTGCAGCTTTATCAAAGCTCACCTTTAAAATGGGATTCCTTTACAATATTTGAAAATACTTCATAGCTGATGGTTTTTGATGAAATTGTTTTTTAAGCAATTGAATTTTAAATACATTTTTATAAATAAGAGAGAAGCTAAAAGGCATTATAAAACTGTAGTCTCTAATCCCTTGTGCATTTAGTGTAGTGAACTACCCCATCCCTCCTCCCATCCTCATAAAACAGAACAGAACCAGCCTTGAATTGAATACAGCAGTAACTTATCTATGCTGCCAAGTCTGATCATTTTCTCTTCTTGGAAACTGGCATAAATGCAGAGTTTGTCATCAACTTCAAGGCTTTCTTTCAAGTACAGAAGAAGAAACATTTCAGTATAGAAATGTAAAACAAGTGGACATTTTAATGAACATTTACTTTGATAGGCACTGTGCAAACACTTTCTATGTTTATTTTCTGTAGTCACCTCCTCAGTTTTAAAGTTCTGCACAATCCTTATACCATTTTATGTGTTTGAAAACATGGGTTGCCAGAGTTTACTGGCACCATGGGATGTTACACTGATTGATGTTTAAACTGTCTATTTTACTCAAACCTAAGTACAGTCTGTTGGTAAGAAATATAGTAACAGCCAAGGGACTTGAAGGAAAGAAAAACGTTTGAGGTGCAAAAGATCTAAATTATGCAAGCTGCAGAAATCCTGGATGGACACCATGATACCTTTTTAGATCATCTTTCACCCTCCAGGTGGCAAATTACAATTATAGATCAGATTTCTTAATCCTTTGTGTGCCACCGACCCCTTTGGCCTTCTAGGGAATCCCACGGACCTCTTCTCAGAATAGCGTTTTAAAGTGCATAATAGAAAGAATGGAATACTGTTTTAGCAACTGACCCTTGAGATTTTCAAGCATCTCGCCTCCCACTTCTTCCAAACCACTCAGAGACCTTCCCTAACCTTCTTCAGAGAAGGTAAAGGAGAGACATGCAAGCAGGTTTGGAGAGAATGGTGTTGGGGAAGAGATGCTTTTGAGATGACATTGGTGTCTTCCTTTTCCCTTCTTTGTAGAAGCCTCCCCTTTTCTAGCACCTCCATCTTTCCCCAGATCAAGCCCCGTGTTCCTCTGGTTTTACTTCTTTTCTGTCCTCGCTCATCTCTTGCTCAGCCCAGTCCACTTCTCTAGACCCAGCCCTCGCTGCTTCCTCACACTAGCTCCTTCTCCCCGCTAAGTTCCGCCTTCTACTCTGTCTCTGTGTTCCTGCCAATCACGCCGGACCACCCTCTCGCCCACATCTCTAACACACACCAAGCCTGTCCCCGGCCTCCCCTGCAGGCACAGTTGCTGTGGCAAATGAAGGATGGCCTCTGCTGCCTGCTGCTTCTCTGAGGAGCAGTTCAGGAATCTCTGCGCGGAGCTCCAGCCGCCTGGGGTAGGCTCCCGCTGGGAGCTGCTGGTGAGGAGCATGGGCGTCAGCATCTATTGGCAGCTGAACCAAGTAGTGGTTGGTGGGATAAAACCGCGTGAGGCAGCAGCGTGCGGGAGGGGAAGGGGCCCTGCCCGCGGGGAGTGTAGGGCTGCAGCCCGGTCCGGATCCCGCGGGTTTTCTGGAGCTCGGAGGAGTGAGAGCTGGAGGTGCCACCAGCTGGCTTTACCCTTTTCGGGTCTCAGGGAGTGGGGAGGTCATCAGAATTTAGGCTCAGGTCTGAGGCCCGACAGGGCAAGTCGTTTGTTACAACTTACTGATAGAGTTAGAAGGTGGGTCTGCTGATTCTTAACTCCATGCACTTGCCTGCAAGGGACGTGGAGCCCCGCTCCCGGGTGGATGCCAGTGGTGTCTGTGTGGTGGGAAGTATTTTAGGATTGAGTAGGTAGAAAAGATACTAGACTTTTCACAGTGGATGTGCAGGGTGATACGTGTGGGGAGAGGAGTGTTGCTGAGAAGGGACCTACTGTCATCTCTAGTCATTTTACCGACTTGCTTCGTTTGGATGCTCCCCGCTTCCTTGTAAATTGGACTTAACTTGTCTGAAGATTCCCGGGAGAAAAATTAAAAGGGTAGGAGGAATGGAGTTGGGGGCCTGCCTGGAGGCTTTTGGAACCAGGTGGAATGATGGCCAGTCATCAGTTGCTCTGTGTGCAGGTAGCTGCATGGCAAGTAGCATAAAAGTCACCTTTAGACAAGGTAAGTGAAGTTGAGGTTTCCTCGCCGAGGATCAGAAGATTAGAGTGTTAGAGAAGGGAGAAGCTCTGAATGTCTGTGAGTACCAGGGTCGCTGGGTACAACAGGATGAAGAGGAAGCTTAGTAAAGAGCAGGCAGAATTAATTTCCAACTGTCCACCAGCAGCTACCTTGGTGCAGAAAGAGACATATTTTCTGACCATTATCTTCTGACCATTCGTTTTCCTCATCAGCCATGCCCAGGCATTTGCCAAGTGTCATTTTATGCTCAGATGTATCTGATGTCTGGCCTGTTTACCTTCCTTTTTTTCCCTTTCCCTTTGCCACATTAGGTGGCACCTCTCACCTAGAATTAACTGTGACTTCTTAACTAGCTTCTTGGCCTTCCACCTCTCTGATCCCTTCCATCCTATATGTTTACAGCCCAGTCCAGAACCTGAAAGAAAGGTTGTGATGTTATCACGCCCCTTCCAGTGGCACTGTTGATTGCAGAATTAATAATAATAATAACTACTGTAATAGCTAACATGCATTGCGTGCTTTCTTAGGCTCCAGGCACAGTCTAAGTGCTTTGCACACACTGACTTACTCAATTCTCACATCAGTCCTATATTGTAAGGTACTATGTATCATGTTGTAAGGTCCTATGTGTGCATATGTAAGGTACTATGATTATCACCTTTTTACCATTTTGGAAATGGGTATGTAGAAAGGTTAAGTTGATTGCTGAAGACTCAAACTGGGATTGGAGCTCAGCTGTCTAGGTCCAGACCTGTGCTACAAATACGCTCCTGCATTGACTCTTTGAAAGAGAGCAAGTGCGGCATGTGGGCTATGCATGCGGAACTAGGCTGGTCCAGCTTTACCTCCCATGACTCATCCATATCCCTCCTGTCCTCCAGTCACACCAGTCGCTCCCCCCACTTCCCCCCACAGGCTTTTTGCTCTTTTGCTTTTGTGCCTTTTATCCACAGCATCCACTGCCTGAGCTGAGACCAAGTGACTGGCTTTGTTTTGTATATTGTTTCCATTGTGTATTGTTATGTAGCAGGGCCCACCTTCCTCCTTTGGGGAGGATGTGAGTGGTATTCAGAATAGTTCATATTGCTTCCAACCTTATTATAAGATATGTCTTATTTCCACCTGTTCTGGGCATGAGGGCAGTCATGGTACTTTGATATAAGCTACAAGTCCTTACAGAGAACGTTCATAAGTTGGAGGCCAGACAATTACCATAGGTGTTGGCCTTGAGCCTCAGTAGCTAGGACGAGCTAGGACTGCCCACTTTGATCTCCATCTGTATTAATGTCAAGAGGCCCTGCTGGGTCAGGGTACAAGCCCTTTCCTAGAACCTTTACTGGATTCTAGCATATTGAGCATTATTTGCTGCCAGACTCATTTTGCTAGAGCCTCATCTTCTTTCCAGGTTGACTCCCATCCTTTACTTTTCTCCTTGAAGAAAATTTCCTCTCATCTCCAGTTAATAAATCTTGTCATCTGAATACCACTCTGCATCAAAAGTGAATTCAGCTTGTCCCACACTGCCTAGACCTGCACTTATCTCCCTTAAAGCCCTTTGCCCTTTTCTATCTTATGGGCCAGTATGATTTCATCCCATGTATGTTGTTGTCATTATGCACCTCTTCTTTCTCTTCCACCCACTTCCCTGCTTATTTTACCTACGCATGTGCATGTGGCCTTGGGTCTCCAGGTCCCTGACTGGAGGTCAGACCAGAAAAGCCTGGCCCCTCTGGCAATCTCCAGGTCAGGTTTTTCATTGCAATCTTTTCCTTACTATCACATGTTTTGAAAGGACTGAAATAAGTGTAGAGGCACTTGAAAGAGTTTGCAATGTAACAAATAAATTTTATTTTACAATAAAAAAGATTGTGGCTTATTTTTAGTAGAACCAAATATTTCTGAATCTTGTTCTTGGACAAATGGCTACTTTTGATATACACATTTTGATACTTTTTCCCTTTCTCTTTTTCTATTAAATCACAGAATTTTATTATTTTTAATTAACTTTTATTGGAGTATAGTTGCTTTACAATGTTGTGTTAGTTTCTACTGTACAGCAAAGTGAATCAGCTATACGTATACATATGCCCCCTTTTCTTGGATTTCCTTCCCATTTAGGTCACCACAGAACATCGAGTAGAGCTCCCTGTGTTATACAGTAGGTTCTTGTTAGTTATCTCTTTTATACATAGTATCAAGAGTATATATATGTCAATCCCAATCTCCCAATTCCTTCCACCCAACCCCTTCCCCATTGGTATCCATACATTTGCTCTCTACATCTGTGTCTCTACTTCTGCTTTGCAGATAAGATCATCTATACAGTTTTTCTAGATTTCACATATATGTGTTAATATATGATATTTGTTTTTCTCTTTCTGACTTACTTCTCTCTGTGTGACAGTCTCTAGGTCCATCCATGTCTCTACAAATGACCGATTTCTTTCCTTTTTATGGCTGGGTAATATTTCATTCTATATATGACTACATCTTCTTTATCCATTCCTCAGCTGATGGACTGTTAGGTTGCTTCCATGCCCTAGATTGTAAGTAGTGTTTCAATGAACATTGGGGTGCATGTGTCTTTCTGAACTGTGGTGTTCTCTGGGTATATGCCCAGTAATGGGATTGCTGGGTCATATGGTAGTTCTATTTTTAGTTTTCTAAGGAACCTCCATACTGTTCTCCATAGTAGCTATATCAATTTACATTTGCAGCAACAGTGCATGAGGGTTCCCTTTTATCCACAACCCCTCTAGCATTTATTGTTTGTAGATATTTTGATGATGGCCATTCTGACCCATGTGAGGTGATACCTCACTGTAGTTTTGATTTACATTTCTCTAATAATTAGTGATGTTGAGCATCTTTTCATGTGTTTGTTGGCCATCTGTATGTCTCTTTGGAGAAATGTCTATTTAGGTCTTCTGCCCATTTTTTAACTGGGTTGTTTTGTTTTTTGTTGTTATGAGCTGCATGAGCTCTTTGTATATTTTGGAGATTAATCCTTTGTCAGTTGCTTCATTTGCAAATATAGTCTCCCATTCTGAAGGTTGTCTTTTTGTCTTGGTTATGGTTTCCTTTGCTGTGCAAAAGCTTATAAGTTTAATTAGGTCCCATTTGTTTAATTTTGTTTTTATTTTCATTACTCTAGGAGATGGGTCAAAAAGGATCTTGCTGCGATTTATGTCAAAGAGTGTTCTGCCTGGGCTTCTCTGGTGGCGCAGTGGTTGAGAATCTGCCTGCTGATGCAGGGGACAAGGGTTCGTACCCCAGTCCGGGAAGATCCCACATGCTGCAGAGCGGCTGGGCCCGTGTGCCATGGCCGCTGAGCTTGCATGTCCGGAGCCTGTGCTTCACAACGGGAGAGGCCACAACAGCAGTGAGAAGCCCGCGTACTGTAAAAAAAAAAAAAAAAAAAGAGTGTTCTGCCTATGTTTTCCTCTAAGAGTTTTATAGTGCCTGGCCTTACAGTTAGGTATTTAATCTATTTTGAGTTTATTTTTGTGTATGGTGTTAAAGAATGTTCTAATTTCATTCTTTTACATGTAGCTCTCCAGTTTTCCCAGCACCACTTATTGAAGAGGCTGTCTTTTCTCCATTGTATATTCTTGCCTCCTTTGTCATAGACTAGGTGTCTATAGGTTTATCTCTAGGCTTTCTGTCCTGTTCCATTGATCTATGTTTCTGTTTTTGTGCCAGTACCATACTCTCTTGATTACTGTAGCTTTGTAATATAGTCTGAAGTCAAGGACCCTGATTTCTTCAGCTCCATTTTTCTTTCTCAAGATTTTTTTGGCTACTCAGGGTCTTTTCTGTTTCCATACAAATTGTAAAAATTTTTGTTCTAGTTCTGTGAAAAATGCCATTGGTAATTTGATACAGATTGCATTGAATATGTAGATTGCTTGGGGTAGTATAGTCATTTTCACAATATTGATTCTTCCAATCCAAGAACATGGTATATCTCTCCATCTGTTGGTATCATCTTTAATTTCTTTCATCAGTGTCTTATAGTTTTCTGCATACAGGTCTTTTTTCTCCCTAGGTAGGTTTATTCCTAGGTATTTTATTCTTTTTGTTACAATGGTAAATGGGAGTGTTTCCTTAATTTCTCTTTCAGATTTTTCATCATTAGTGTATAGAAATGCAAGAGATTTCTGTGTATTAAATTTCTATCCTGAAACTTTACCAAATTCATTGATTAGCTCTAGTAGTTTTCTGGTAGCATCTTTAGGATTCTCTATGTCTAGTATCATGTAATCTGCAAACAGTGACAATTTTACTTCTTCTTTTCCAATTTGTATTCCTTTTATTTCTTTTTCTTCTCTGATTGCCGTGGCTAGGACTCCCAAAACTATGTTGAATAATAGTGGTTAAAGTGGACATCCTTGTCTTGTTCCTGATCTTCGAGAAAAAGCTTTCAGTTTTTCACCATTGAGAATGATGTTTGCTGTGGGTTTGTCGTATATGGCCTTTATTATGTTGAGGTAGGATTGCTCTATGACCACTTTCTGGAGAGTTTTTATAATAAATGGGTGTTGAATTTTGTCAAAAGCTTTTTCTGCATCTATTGAGATAATCATATGGTTTTTATTCTTCAATTTTTTAATATGGTGTATCACATTGATTGATTTGCATATATTGAAGAATCCTTACATCCCTGGGATAAATACCACTTCATCATGATGTATGATCCTTTTAATGTGTTGTTGGATTCTGTTGGCTAGTATTTTGTTAAAGATTTTTGCATGTATATTCATCAGTGATATTGGTCTGTAATTTTCATTTTTTGTAATATCATTTTCTGGCTTTGGTATCAGGGTGATGTTGGCCTCATAGAATGAGTTTGGGAGTGTTCCTTCCTCTGCAACTTTTTGGAAGAGTTTGAGCAGGATGGTGTTATTCCTTCATTCTATCTGTTTGATAGAATTCACCTGTGAATCCATCTGGTCCTGGAATTTTGTTTGTTGGAAGATTTTTAGCCAGAGTTTCAATTTCATTACTTGTGATTGGTCTGTTCATATTTTCTATTTCTTCCTGGTTCAGTCTTGGAAGGTTATACCTTTCTAAGAATTTGTCCATTTCTTCCAGGTTGTCCATTTTATTGGCATAGAGTTGCTTGTGGTAGTCTCTTAGTATGCTTTGTATTTCTGTGGTGTCGGTTGTAATTTCTCCCTTTTCATTTCTAATTTTATTGACTTGAGTCCTCGCTCTCTTTTTCTTGATGAGTCTGGCTAATGGTTTATCAACTTTCTTTATCTTCTCAAAGAACCAGCTTTTAGTTTTATTGATCTTTGCTATTGTTTTCTTTGTTTCTATTTCATTTATTTCTGCTCTGATCTTCATGATTTCTTTCCTTCTGCTAACTTTGGGATTTGTTTGTTCTTTCTCAAGTTCCTTTAGGTGTAAGGTTAGATTGTTTATTAGATTTTTGTTGTTTCAAGAGGTAGGCTTGTATAGCTATAAACTTCCCTCTTAGAACTGCTTTTGCTGCATCCCATAGTTTTTGGATCATTGTGTTATCATTGTTATTTGTCTCTAGGTATCTTTTGATTTCCTCTTTGATTTCTCCAATGATCTATTGGTTATTTAGTAATGTATTGTTTAGCCTCCATTTGTTTGTGTTTTTTATGTTTTTTTCCCTGTAATTGATTTCTCATCTCATAGCATTGTTGTCAGAAAAGATGCTTGATATGATTTCAACATTCTTAAATTTACTGAGGCTTTACTTTTGACCCAAGATGTTATCTATCCTGGAGAATTTTCTGTGCACACTTGAGAAGAAAGTGTAATCTGCTGATTTGTGATGGATTGTCCTGTAAATATCATTTAAATCTATCTGGTCTATTGTGTCATTTAAAGCTTCTGTTTCCTGATTTATTTTCATTTTGGATGATCTGTTCATTGGTGTAAGTGAGGTGTTAAAGTCTCCCACTATTACTGTGTTACTGTCAATTTCCTTCTTTATAGCTGTTAGCAGTTGCCTTATGTATTGAGGTGCTCCTATATTGGGTGAATATATATTTATAATTGTTATATCTTCTTCTTGGATTGAGCCCTTGATCATTATGTAGTGTCCTTCCTTGGCTCTTGTAACATTCTTTATTTTAAAGCCTACTTTATCTGATATGAGAATTGCTACTCCAGCTTTCTTTTGATTTCCATTTGCATGGAATATCTTTTTCTATCCCTTCACTATGTGTCCCTAGGTCTGAAGTGGGTCTCTTGTAGACAGCATTTAGATGGGTCTTGTTTTTGTATCCATTCAGCAACCCTGTGTCTTTTGGTTGGAGCATTTTATCCATTCACGTTTAAGGTAATTTTCAATATGTATGTTCCTATGACCATTTTCTTAATTAATTTGGGTTTTTTATTTTGTTTGTTTGTTTTTAAAGAAGATGTTGGGGTTAGGAGTTTTATTAATTAATTTATTTATTTTTGTTATGTTGGGTCTTTGTTTCTGTGCAAGGGCTTTCTCTAGTTGTGGCAAGGAGGGGCCGCTCTTCATTGCTGTGCATGGGCCTCTCACTATTGTGGCCTCTCTTCTTGTAGAGCACAGGATCCAGAAACGCAGGCTCAGTAATTGTGGCTCATGGGCCTAGTTGCTCCACAGCATGTGGGATCCTCCCAGACCAGGGCTCGTACCCATGTCCCCTGCATTAGCAGGCAGATTCTCAACCACTGTGCCACCAGGGAAGCCCCTTGGTTTGTTTTTGTAGGTCTTTTCTTCTCTTGTGTTTCCCACTTAGAGAAGTTCCTTTAGCCTTTGTTTTAGACCTTTGTTCTCTTAGCTTTTGCTTGTCTGTAAAGCTTCTGATTTCTCCAACGAATCTGCATGAGATCCTTGCCAGGTAGAGTGGTCTTGGTTGTAGGCTCTTCCCTTTCATCACTTTAAGTATATTATGCCACTCCCTTCTGGCTTGTAGAGTTTCTGCTGAGAAATCAGCTGTTAACCTTATGGGAGTTCACTTGTATGTTATTTGTCATTTTTTCCTTGCTGCTTTCAATAGTTTTTCTTTGTCTTTAATTTTTGCCAATTTGATTATTATGTGTCTCAGCGTGTTTCTCCTTGTATTTATCCTGTATGGGACTCACTGCGCTTCCTGGACTTGGATGGCTATTTCCTTTCACGTGTTAGGGAAGTTTTCTACTATAATCTCTTCAAATATTTTCTCGGGTCCTTCCTCTCTCTCTTCTCCTTCTGGGACCCATATAATGTGAATGTTGTTGTGTAATGTTGTCCCAGAGGTCTCTTAGGCTGTCTTCATTTCTTTTCATTCTTTTTTCTTTATTCTGTTCCGCAGCCGTGAATTCCACCATTCTTCCAGGTCACTTACCCGTTTTTCTGCCTCAGTTATTCTGTTATTGATTCCTTCCAGTGTAGTTTTCATTTCAGTTATTGTATTGTTCATCTTTGTTTGTTCTTTAATTCTTCTAGGTCTTTGTTAAACATTTCTTGCATCTTCTCGATCTTTGCTTCCATTCTTTTTCTGAGGTCCTGGATCATCTTCACTATCATTATTCTGAATTGTTTTTCTGGAAGGTTGTCTATCTCCACTTCATTTAGTTGTTTTTCTGGGGGTTTATCTTGTTCCTTCATCTGGTACATAGCCCTCTGCCTTTTCATCTTGTCTAACTTTCTGTGAATGTGGTTTTTGTTCCACAGGCTGCAGGATTGTACTTCTTGCTTCTGCTCTCTGCCCTCTGGTGGATGAGGCTCTATATTTTAATTTGAATCATATGGGGTTTACCATTTTAGCCCAGACCACCCTTCAAAGTAAATCTGCCAATCTTGAGCATGCATAGAAGATAAATACCAAAAAAATCTTAAATAAATCATATTCAAACTCAGAAAACCAAAGGGAAAAAGAAAATCTTGAAAGAAGCTGTAGCAGGAAGGATGGGGGAGCACTTTAACCACAGAGGAATACAGATGAGAATTACAGCAGACATCATATCAGAAACCACGCTGCAAAAATAGTGTGGAGTGAAATACATAATGTTTTGAAAGGATAAACCACTGACCTAGAATTCTATGTCCAAAGATGTCTTCTTCAAAAATGAAGACGAAATAAAAACTTTTTCAGACAAATAAAAACAGGGAATTCATCAGCAGCAGACCTGTTCTGGAAGAAATGTTAAAAGAAGCTTTTCAGGGAGGAAAAAAATGGTATAGGTCAGGAACTCAGATCTTCATAGCATAAAAAGTGCCTATTTTATTGTCTTAAAGCTTATGGAATGCATGAACTTTGTCTTATTCTTCAGGCACCACCAGGGCTTACCAAAATGCATGCACACAATAGGTCCTGAAAGTCTGCTTGAATGGGTACATGAACGAATATTCTGGAGTTTTATTCTTACTAGGGTATATTCAGGAAATCCAAAGGTAGCTATGGAACAGTGTGTTTCCTAAACTAAAAGGAAAGATAGGGTAGCTATGTATATCTGTAAAATGTTTTGTTTCTTAAAAACACATTAAAAGGGACGGAGCTTCAAGATGGTGGAAGAGTAAGACGTGGAGATCACCTTTCTCCCCACAAATACATCAGAAATACATCTACATGTGGAATAACTCCTACAGAACACCTACTGAATGCTGGTAGAAAACTGGAGACCCCCCAAAAGGCAAGAAAATCCCCACGTACCTGGGTAGGGCAAAAGTAAAAAGAAAAAACAGAGACAAAAGAATAGGGACAGGACACGCACCAGTGGGAGGGAGCTGTGAAGGAGGAAAGGTTTCCACACACTAGGAAGGTCCTTCACAGGCAGAGACTGTGGGGGGGCAGAGGGGGGAAGCTTCGTAGCCACGGAGGAGACTTCAGCAACAGGGGTGCAGAGGGCAAAGCGAAGAGATTCCCATGCAGAGAATAAGTGCTGACCAGCCCTCATCAGCCCACGAGGCTTGTCTGCTCACCCGCCCGGGACGGGCGGGGGCTGGGAGCTGAGGATCTGGCTTCAGAGATCCCAGGGCTAGGACTGGGATTGTCTGCATGAACACAGCCTGAAGGGGCTAGTGTGCCACAACTAGCAGGGAAAAATAGTGTGGAGTGAAATACATAATGTTTTGAAAGGATAAACCACTGACCTAGAATTCTATGTCCAAAGATGTCTTCTTCAAAAATGAAGACGAAATAAAAACTTTTTCAGACAAATAAAAACAGGGAATTCATCAGCAGCAGACCTGTTCTGGAAGAAATGTTAAAAGAAGCTTTTCAGGGAGGAAAAAAATGGTATAGGTCAGGAACTCAGATCTTCATAGCATAAAAAGTGCCTATTTTATTGTCTTAAAGCTTATGGAATGCATGAACTTTGTCTTATTCTTCAGGCACCACCAGGGCTTACCAAAATGCATGCACACAATAGGTCCTGAAAGTCTGCTTGAATGGGTACATGAACGAATATTCTGGAGTTTTATTCTTACTAGGGTATATTCAGGAAATCCAAAGGTAGCTATGGAACAGTGTGTTTCCTAAACTAAAAGGAAAGATAGGGTAGCTATGTATATCTGTAAAATGTTTTGTTTCTTAAAAACACATTAAAAGGGACGGAGCTTCAAGATGGTGGAAGAGTAAGACGTGGAGATCACCTTTCTCCCCACAAATACATCAGAAATACATCTACATGTGGAATAACTCCTACAGAACACCTACTGAATGCTGGTAGAAAACTGGAGACCCCCCAAAAGGCAAGAAAATCCCCACGTACCTGGGTAGGGCAAAAGTAAAAAGAAAAAACAGAGACAAAAGAATAGGGACAGGACACGCACCAGTGGGAGGGAGCTGTGAAGGAGGAAAGGTTTCCACACACTAGGAAGGTCCTTCACAGGCAGAGACTGTGGGGGGGCAGAGGGGGGAAGCTTCGTAGCCACGGAGGAGACTTCAGCAACAGGGGTGCAGAGGGCAAAGCGAAGAGATTCCCATGCAGAGAATAAGTGCTGACCAGCCCTCATCAGCCCACGAGGCTTGTCTGCTCACCCGCCCGGGACGGGCGGGGGCTGGGAGCTGAGGATCTGGCTTCAGAGATCCCAGGGCTAGGACTGGGATTGTCTGCATGAACACAGCCTGAAGGGGCTAGTGTGCCACAACTAGCAGGGAAGGAGTCCAGGAAAAAGTCTGGAGCTGCCGAAGAGGCAAGAGACTTTTTCTTGCCTCTTTGTTTCCTGGTGGACAAGGAGAAGGGGTTAAGAGCACTGCTTAAAGGAGCTCCAGAGACGGGCCGAGCCATGGCTATCAGCGTGGACCCCTGAGATTGGCATGAGATGTAAAGGCTGCTCCTGCAGCCACGAAGAAACCTGTGTGCAAGCACAGGTCACTATCCACACCTCCCCTCCCATGAGACTGTGCAGCCCACCACTGCCTGGGTCCCGTGATCCTGGGACAACTTCCCTGGGAGAACACACGGTGCACCTTAGGCCGGTGCAACGTCATGCTGGCCTCTGTCATCACAGGCTCTCTCCACACCCTGTACCCCTCCCTCCCCCTGGCCTGAGAGAGGCAGAGCCCCTGAATCAGCTGCTCCTATAACCCCATCCTGTCTGAGGGAAGAACAGACACCCTCAGGCAACCTATATGCAGAGGCAGATCCAAATCCAAAGCTGAACCCCAGGAGCTGTGCGAACACAGAAGAGAAAGGGAAATTTCTCCTATGAGCCTCAAGAGCAGCAGATTAAATCTCCACAATCAACTTGATGTACCCTGCATCTGTGGAATACCTGAATAGACAACAAATCATCCCAAATTGAGGAGGTGAACATTGGGAGCAATGATACATTTTTTTTTTCCCCCCTTTTTCTCTTTTTGTGAGTGTCTATGTGTATTCTTCTGTGTGTGATTTTGTCTGTAGAGCTTTGCTTTTACCATTTGTCCTAGGGTTCTGTCTGTGTGTTTTTGTTTTTGTTTTCTTTTTGTATAGTTTTTAGCACTTGTTATCATTGGTGGATTTGTTTTTTGGTTTGGTTGCTCTCTTCTTTATTTTTTTTAATTACTTAAAAAATTAATAATTTTTTATTTTAATAACTATTTTATTTTATTTTATAATCTTTCTTTCTTTCTTTTCTCCTTTTTATTGTGAGCTGTGTGGATGACAGGCTCTTGGGGATCCAGCCAGGCATCAGGGCTGTGCCTCTGAGGTGGAGAGCCAAGTTCAGGACACTAGCTCAGCTCCATATAATAACAAACGGCGAAAATCTCCCAGAGATCTCCATCTAGACACCAAGACCCAGCTCCACTCAGCGACCAGCAAGCTACAGTGCTGGACACCCTATACCAAACAACTAGCAAGACAGGAACACAACCCCATCTCTTAGCAGAGAGGGTGCCTAAAATCATAATAAGGCCACAGACACCCCAAAGCCCACCACCGGATGTGGACCAGCCCACCAGAAAGACAAGATCCAGCCTCACCCACCAGAACACAGGCACTAGTCCCCTCAACCAGGAAACCTGTGCAACCCACTGAACTAACCTTAGCCACTGGAGACAGACACCAAAAACAATGGACACTATGAACCCGCAGCCTCTGAAAAGGAGACCCAAAAACAGTAAGTCAAGCAAAATGAGAAGACAGAGAAACACACAACAGATGAAAGAACAAGGCAAAAACCAACCAGACCTAACAAATGAAGGGGAAATAGGTGGTCTATGTGAAAAAGAATTCCGAAAAAAGATGATCCAAAATCTTGGAAATAGAATGGAGAAAACACAAGAAACGTTTAACAGGGACCTGGAAGAACTAAAGAGCAAACAAACAGTGATGAACAACACAATAAATGATATTAAAATTTCTCTAGAAGGGATCAATACCAGAATAACTGAGGAAGAAGAACGGACAAGTGACCTGCAAGATAAAATAGTGGAAATAACTACTGCAGAGCAGAATAAAGAAAAAAGAATGAAAAAAATTGAGGACAGTATCAGAGACTTTTGGGACAATATTAAATGCACCACCATTCACATTATAGGGGTCCCAGAAGAAGAAGAGAAAAAGAAAGTGACTCAGAACATATTTGAAGAGATAACAGTTGAAAACTTCCCTAAGATGGGAAAGGAAATAGTTAATCAAGCCCAGGAAGCACAAAGAGGCCCATACAAGATAAATCCAAGGAGAAACACGCCAAGACACATATTAATCAAACTATCAAAAATTAAATACATAGAAAAAATATTAAAAGCAGCAAGGGAAAAAATACAAATAATACACAAGTGAATCCCCATAAGGTTAAAAGCTGATCTTTCAGCAGAAACTCTGCAAGCCAGAAGGGAGTGGCAGGAAACACATAAAGGGGTGAAGGAGAAAAACCTACAACCAAGATTACTCTACCCAGCAAGGATCTCATTCAGATTTGATGGAGAAATTAAAATCTTTACAGACAAGCAAAAGCTAAGATAATTCAGCACCACCAAACCAGCTTTACAACAAATGCTAAAGGAACTTCTCTAGACAAGAAACACAAGAGAAGGAAAAGACCTACAATAACAAACCCCAAACAATTAAGAAAATGGGAATAGGAACATACATATCAATAATTACCTTAAATGTAAATGGATTAAATGCTCCAACCAAGACAGACTGGCTGAATGGATACAAAACAAGACCCATATATATGCTGTCTACAACAAACCCACCTCAGACCTAGGGACACATACAGATGGAAAGTGAGGGGATGGAAAATGATATGCCATGCAAGTGGAAATCAAAAGAAAACTGGAGTACCAATTGTTATATCAGATAAAATAGACTTTTAAACAGAGACTATTACAAGAGACAAAGAAGGATACTACATAATGATGAAGGGATCAATCCAAGACGAAGATATAACAATTGTAAATATTTATGCACCCAACATAGGGTCACATCAATATATAAGGCAAATACTAACAGCCATAAAAGGAGAAATCGACAGTAACACAATCACAGTAGGGGACTTTGACCCCCCACTTTTGCCAATGTACAGATCATCCAAAATGAAAATAAATAAGGAAACACAAGCTTTAAATGATACATTAAATGAGATGGGCTTAATCGATCTTTATAGACCATTCCATCCCAAAACAAAAGAATATAAGTTCTTCTCAAGTGATCATGGAACATTCTCCAGGATAGATCATATCCTGGGTCACAAATCAAGCCTTGGTAAATTTAAGAAAATGGAAATCATATCAAGTATGTGTCTGACCACAACACCATGAGACTAGATATCAATTACAGGAAGAAATATGTAAAATATTCAAACACATGGAGGCTAAACAATACACTACTTAATAACCAAAAGATTACTGCAGAAATCAAGGAGGAAATCAAAAATACCTAGAAACAAATGACAATGGAAACACAATGACCCAAAACCTATGGGATGCAGCAAAAGCAGTTCTAAGAGGGAAGTTTATAGCAATACAATCCTATCTTAAGAAACAAGAAACATCTCAAATAAACAACTTAACCTTACACCTAAAGCAATTAGAGAAAGAAGAACAAAAAACCCCAAAGTTAGCAGAAGCAAAGAAATCATAAATATCAGATGAGAAATACATGAAGAAGAAACAAAGAAAACTAAAAGCTGGTTCTTTGAGAAGATAAATAAAATTGATAACTCATTAGCCAGACTCATCAAGAAAAAAAAGGAGAAGACTCAAATCAAAAGAATGAGAAATAAAAAAGGGGAAGTAACAATTGAAACTGCAGAAATACAAAGGACCATGAGAGATTACTACAAGCA
The DNA here is from genome assembly GCF_000442215.2 of Lipotes vexillifer. NCBI lineage: Eukaryota > Metazoa > Chordata > Mammalia > Artiodactyla > Lipotidae > Lipotes > Lipotes vexillifer. The sequence continues at coordinate 2,038 of NW_006789879.1, read as the reverse complement.
ACTATATGCCAAAAAAATGGATAGCTGGGAAGAAATGGACAAATTCTTAGAAAGGCACAACGTTCCAAGACTGAACCAGGAAGAAATAGAAAATATGAAAAGACAAATCTCGAGCACTGAAATTGAAACTGTGATAAAAAATCTTCCAACAAACAAAAGCCCAGGACCAGATGGCTTCACAGGCGAATTCTGTCAAACATTTAGAGAAGAGCTAACACCTATCCTTATCAAACTCTTCCAAAATATAGCCAAGGGAGGAACACTCCAAAACTCATTCTAAGGGGTCACCATCACCCTGATACCAAAACCAGACAAAGATGTCACAAAGGAAGAAATCTACAGGCCAATATCACTGCGGAACATAGATGCAAAAATTCTCAGCAAAATGATAGCAAACAGAATCCAACAACACATTAAAAGGATCATACACCATGATCAAGTAAGTGGGTTTTATCCCAAGAATGCAAGGATTCTTCCATATATGCAAATCAATGTGATACACCATATTAACAAATTGAAGGAGAAAAACCATATGATAATCTCAATAGATGCAGAAACAGCTTTCAACAAAATTCAACACCAATTTATGGTAAAAACCCTCCAGAAAGTAGGCATAGAGGGAACTTTCCACAACATTATAAAGGCCGTATATGACAAGTCAACAGCCAACATCATCCTCAATGGTGAAAAACTGAAACCATTCCCCCTAAGATCAGGAACAAGACATAGTTTCCCATTCTCACCACTGTTATTCAACATAGTTTTGGAAATTTTAGCCACAGCAATCACAGAAGAAAAAGAAATAAAAGAATCCAAATCGGAAAAGAAGGAGTAAAGCTGTCACTGTTTGCAGATGACATGATACTATACATAGAGAATCCTAAAGAGGCTACCAGAAAACTACTAGAGCTAATCAATGAATCTGGTAAAGTAGCAGGGTACAAAATTAATGCACAGAAATCTCTTGCATTCCTATACACTAATGCTGAAAAATCTGAAATGAAATTAAGAAAACACTCCCAGTAACCATTGCAGCAAAAAGAATAAAATATCTAGGAAAAAATCTACCTAAGGAGACAAAAGACCTGTATACATAAAACTATAAGACACTCATGAGAGAAATTAAAGATGATACAAATAGATGGAGAGATATACCATGTCCTTAGATTTTAGGAATCAACAGTGTGAAAATGTCTATACTACCCAAAGCAATCTACAGATTCAATGCAATCCCTATCACACTACCTCTGACGTTTTTCACAGAACTAGAACAAAAAATTTCACAATTTGTATGGAAACACAAAGGACCCCAAATAGCCAAAGCAATTTTGAGAAAGAAAAACGGAGCTGGAGGAATCAGGCTCCCTGACTTCAGACTATACTACAAAGTTACAGTAATCAAGATACTGTGGTACTGCCACAGAAACAGAAACATAGGTCAATGGAACAGGACAGAAAGCCCAGAGATAAACCCACACACATATGTTCAGCTTATCTTTGATAAAGGAGGCAGGAATATACAGTGGAGAAAAGACAGACTCTTCAATAAGTGGTGCTGGGAAAACTGGACAGCTACATGTAAAAGAATGAAATTAGAACACTCCCTAACACCATACACAAAAATAAACTCAAAATAGATTACAGACATAAATGTAAGGTCAGACACTATAAAACTCTTAGAGGAAAACTTAGGCAGAACACTCTATGACATAAATCACAGCAAGATCCTTTTTGACCCACCTCCCAGAGAATGGAAATAAAAACAAAAATAAACAAATGGGACCTAATTAAACTTAAAACCTTTTTCACAGCAAAGGAAACCATAAACAAGACCAAAAGACAACCCTCAGAATGGGAGAAATTATTTGCAAATGAAGCAACTGACAAAGGATTAATCTCCAAAATTTACAAGCAGCTCATGCAGCTCAATATCAGAAAAACAAACAACCCAATCCAAAAATGGGCAGACCTAAAAAGACATTTCTCCAAAGAAGATATACAGATTGCCAACAAACATATGAAAGAATGCTCAACATCA
>NW_006789877.1:0-535 GCF_000442215.2 Lipotes vexillifer | reverse complement strand
GGACAGTGCCTCCGGCGGAGCGCGGGTCCCACAGGCGCGCGGACCTCCCTCCAGGCGTTCAGGAACTGGCTGCTGGGCTCCGTGGGTTGCGTGTGGTCCACCACGGTCCGGTCCTGCCCGCGTTTCCACAGCTCGTAGCGCTCCGGTTGCAGGATGCGCACGAAGGCGTCCATGGAGAAGGCGACCCGGGCCTCCCCGCAGCTGCACTGCGACGCCACTTTGCCATAATCGATCCAGCGTGGGGAAGCGAAATTGATGGCTTCCGCGCAGTTGAAACCGTGGTTGAAGCCAGAGTGGTAGCCATAGGGAAACGTCACTATGAACTCTCCAGCCTCCTGAGTGACCCGATCGAAGGGGATGCCGTTGTCCTTGAGGACCGTGGGCGAGATGAGAGCCACCTTGTGCCGCAGGAAGGCCTTACAGCACCGCGAGCTGCCCGGGAAAAGCTCCCTGGCCAGGCGTTCCAGGCGCAGGCCGTGCTCCGGGGGCACCGCGTACCAAGTCTTGGGCTCCCCGAAGTGCAGGTAGTTGATGC
>NW_006789875.1:0-226 GCF_000442215.2 Lipotes vexillifer | reverse complement strand
GGAACAGGATAGAAAGCCCAGAGATAAACCCACACACATATGGTCACATTATCTTTGATAAAGAAGGCAAGAATATACAATGGAGAAAAGACAGCCTCTTCAACAAGCTGTGCTGGGAAAACTGGACAGCTACAGGTAAAGGAATGAAATTAGAACACTCCATAACACCATACACAAAAATAAACTCAAAATGGACTAAAGACCTAAATGTAAGGCCAGACACTCT
>NW_006789873.1:3078093-3220573 GCF_000442215.2 Lipotes vexillifer | reverse complement strand
GTCCTCTGTATGTGTGGACTCAGGATGACAGGGCAGCCTCCTTCTGTGGTTGCTGGGCTTGTGGACGCTGCAGTATCTTTTGGCTTTCCACGTCTCTAAAATGTTTTTCAACTATTTTGCGTACATGGCTCAGTGCACTCCCCTCTTTGCCTTTACAGTTTTCCACTTGATATGGGGGTGTAATAACAACTTCTTCCATGACTACGATGTTTTTTTCTTGCCATTTACAGTCTTTAATGGTCTTGTGTATGGTCTGGAAGAGCTGCTGGCCCTCTAGGGAGACACCAGCGCTGACTGCATAGGCCTGGCTCAGCTTGTCCTCCTTCTCTGTCCGTGCTTTGCTGGCAAGCTTACTAACATTGAGCGAAGCTAGGGGAGGAGGGGTTTCTGTTCGGTCATTAATTATCTCCACTTCTGAAACATACTGTAAGTTTATGAGCAAGATGTCTGCATGGTTGGGCTTTCCACTGGAAGAGGGACATTTGAAAGCCAGCATCTTGGACTGGTAGTCGAAGGCTACCACCTCGCCCTGCAGCCGTTGCTCCTGGCACGTCCGGCACGACACCTGGCTCCCAACGCTAAAGTACTCGCCCGGAGGAGCCGCCATCCTGGGAGAGCAGCCGCGGCCGGCGGCGGCGGCGGCAGCAGCGGGCGAAAGCCCCCCTCACATTCTTGTCCGCCTGGAATTTGTGAATGTGACCTCAGTTGGAAATAGAATCTCTGCAGATATTAGTTAAATTAAGATGAGGCCATACTGAATTAGGATGGGCCCTAATCCAACGACTGATGTCTTTACATGAAGAGGAAAATTTGCACTTAAATTGAGGAAAGATGGCCATATGAAGATGGAGGTGGAGGTTGGAGTGATGTGGCCACAAGCCAAGGAACATCAGTGATTGCTGGCTGTCACCAGAAGCTGGAAGAGGCCAAAAAGGAGCTTTTGGAGGGAGCATGTCCCTGCCAACACCTTAATCTCAGACTTCTGCCCTCCAGAACTGTGAGAGAATACATTTCTGTTGTTTTAAGCCACCCAGTTTGTGGCACTGTGTTACAGAGGCCATTGGAAAGTAACATGACACTTTTATGGAAGAAATAAATGGCCCCACCTTCTGAAATGCTGCTCCAGTCGAGACATGAGGAGAAAGATGCTCATCAACAGAGGACACACTCTTAAGCCTGGGGACTATGTGGTCCCTCTGGTTATGCTCTACAGTGGTCTATATGTGCGTAGAAAAATGAGTCTGGAAGGCACCCAAGATTTGTCTTTGGGTGATAAATTTTGGGAGAATTTTATCCTTTTGCTTTAACTTGTCTATATTTTCTAAGTTTCCCACATGGCTATGTATTACTTGTGTGAAAAAAAAAATATATCTATATATACCTATCAACTATTTATCCATCTACCTATCTTTAATCACTAGTACGCTCATACACTCACAGAATCTTTCCAAGTTAAATAGCCCCAGAGTACCTTCATTTCTTGTAGATCCAAGGCTAGGAAATACTCCTGAAAAGCCCTGGCAGTGGGGAGGGTAGACAATAATAAAACCCTGTATTTGTGTGGTATTTGATACTCTTCAAAGAGCACACCTCCATCTCCATCAACACATTCAACCCGTTCAACCGCATAGCCCTCTGGTTGATAAAGAATCTGAGACGCAGAGAATTGTGCAAGGTTTCATAGCTAATAACTCATGGGGCTGTGACTAGCACTCATGGTCCTGACAAGTGGTCCAGGAGCAGTTTCTAGAATGTAAGATCTATAAAGGCAATGCTTTCTGTCTGTCTTGTTCTCCTAGCCCTTGTATCTCCAGCACTTAGAATGGTGCTGGGTATATGGTAGGTGATCAGTACCTTTTTAGTGAATGGATGTAACAAAAGCAAGCTCCCCGCTAGAAGCTTTTATCTGCTACTAGGAACATTTTTGTTCAGACCAAGCTGTTGTGCTCTGCAGACGGCAGCAGGGCTGCTGGAGAGGCCCCACTCTCTCCTCAATCCCTGTCCTTCCATATAAGCTGCTCCTCTGACCCCTACCCCCAGTAAAGGGTAGCTAATTTCCAGGGCTGGCCTCTCACATCACCTACAGGGTGGCCCCCAAGGGATATCGTTCAAGGTCAGTCTGTAAAGGGCTCCTTGTCCAAAAAGAATGCCACTCAACATAAAGATCCAGGGTCAAGGGGAGGGCAGGCTTTGCCGATGGGTGGGTTTGTCAGCCTCAGAATGATTTATTTGGTTCTGGGACAAGGAATAAATAGGACTGGGACAAAGAATAAGACATATCAAGAAATACTCGGGCCTTTCCTGGTGGCGCAGTGGTTGAGAGTCACGCCTGCCGATGCAGGGCACGAGAGTTCCTGCCCCGGTCCGGGAAGATCCCACATACCGCGGAGCGGCTGGGCCTGTGAGCCATGGCCGCTGAGCCTGTGCGTCCGGAGCCTGTGCTCCCCAACGGGAGAGGCCACAGCAGTGAGAGGCCCGCGTACCGCAAAAAAAAAAAAACCAATGACACAGAAGGGACTTCCCTGGTGGTCCAGTGGTTAAGACTCTGTGCTTCCACTGAAGGGGGTGTGGGTTTGATCCCTGGATGGGGGACTAAGATCCCGCATGCTGTGCAGCCAGAAAAAAAAAAAATTAGAAAAGAAATACTGACACACAACAACGGGGACTATAGCCAATATTTGGTAATAACCGTAAATGGAAAGTAACCTTTAAAAGTTGTATACCAATAAAAATTAAACTGAAGAAAAAGAAAGAAATATTGACACAGAGAGAGACATGCTCACATAGAGGAGATGGCAGCAAGGTGGATGGAAAAGGGTCAAAGTTCACAAAGAGAACACGAGAAGTACAGAAAGTGTCCAAAAGTGAGTCAAGCAACCTAAGTGCCCATCATCGGATGAATGGATAAAGAAGATGTGGCACATATATACAATGGAATATTACTCAGCCATAAAAAGAAACGAAATTGAGCTATTTGTAATGAGGTGATAGATCTAGGAGTCTGTCATACAGAGTGAAGTAAGTCAGAAAGAGAAGGACAAATACCGTATGCTAACACATATATATGGAATTTAAGAGAAAAAAAATGTTATGAAGAACCTAGGGGTAAAACAGGAATAAAGACAGAGACCTACTGGAGAACAGACTTGAGGATATGGGGAGGGGGAAGGGTGAGGTGTGTTAGGGCGAGAGAGAGACATGGACATATATATACTAACAAACGTAAGGTAGATAGCCAGTGGGAAGCAGCCGCATGGCACAGGGAAACCGGCTCGGTTCTTTGTGGCTGTCTGGAGGGGTGGGATAGGGAGGGTGGGAGGGAGGGAGACAAAGAGGGAAGAGATATGGGAACATATGTATATGTATAACTGACTCACTCTGTTATAAAGCAGAAACTAACACACCATTGTAAAGCAATTATACCCCAATAAAGATGTTAAAAAAAATAAATAAAAAAAATAAAAATAAAAAAAATATTAAAAAAAAAGAAAAAAAAAAAAAGAAGGAAGACTTCTTGAAACAAATGGGAAAAAGCAGGTGGGGTGAGGCAGGCAGAAACACTCCCACTGCTGCCTGTCATTGTAGCCCAACCCCCAATTCTCACATCCCCTCCTAAGGATAGCCTCCCACCACCCTCCACACAGGTGACACCTTCCCACAAGGCCTTGTGTGTGTGTTGGGGGGGGCTCTCAGAGGGCAGGCTGCTCCTTGCCCTGCCTGAGAGGGTGTGGGTGTGGCTACTCTCAGGGCTGAGAAGGGCTGGGTTTCTGGAAGCACAGAAGCCAGCAAAGAAATTGGAGAAGGGAGGGCGTGGGGGATTCTGACCACTGGGGTCAGGGAGCAGAGCTCTGGGGACCCCATAGGCTTTCACAATTCTCCCCTTCCCTGACCTTTTCCCACACAGCCAGGACAAGAAAAGGAAGCTTAAAAAGAATTATGGGGACTTCCCTGGTGGCGCAGTGGTTAAGAATCCGCCTGCCAATGCAGGGGACACGGGTTTGAGCCCTGGTCTGAGAGGATCCCACATGCCATGGAGCAACTAAGCCCATACGCCACAACTACTGAGCCTGCTCTCTAGAGCCCACGAGCCACAACTGCTGAGCCTGTGGGCCACAGCTACTGAGCCCGTGTGCCACAACTACTGAAGCCCGCATACCTAGAGCCCATGCTCTGCAACAAGAGAAGCCACTGCAATGAGAAGCCCACGCACCGCAACGAAGAGTAGCCCCCGCTCACTGAAACTAGAGAAAGCCCATGCAGAGCAACGAAGACCCAACACAGCCAAAAATAAAAATTAATTAATTATTTTTTAAAAGAGCAAGGTTTAAAAAAAAAAGAATTATGGGCCAATTAACTGAAGGTAAGGAAGTTGCCTTAAAAAGGAGCTCTCACAGCCCTGCACCACTGTCTTAATAAAAGACCATTCCTGGCTAATTTGCTAGACAAGAGAGTTCACACGTTTGTGATCTCTCTTGTCCAGCAAAAGTGTTTCGAGAGATCACACATTTCTGTGTCCAGGTCAAACCACGTGTATTCTGGGAAAGGACGTCTTCCAGGCTTTGGAGCTCTATGGGAGGACAGTCGAGAGAATATTTGTCTTCTCCAACACTGGATGCTTCTGCCCCCAGCATTCCAAGGTTTACATCATTAGTAGCCACCAGGTACAAAATGTCAATTACCAATGCTCCTATTTTCATACTTCTGAACAAAAGACCTTTCTCAAAATCTACTCCCAACTGGGAGCAAAATTGTCATTTGCAGCTTAGGAGGCATAAGACTTTTCCAGCCGTGGGGTGCGTATCCACAAAGTTGGTGAACAAGGAAAATTACTGCATTTTCAGAGTTAGCTCCTCTGAAACCGGAAATGTGAACAGAGCTGACTTAGTGCTAAGACTTTCTCTTACTCCTGTAAGAAAGAGGAAAGGCTGTGTGCAAGGTAGCAGTGATGTGCAAAAACCACAGTAGAGGTTTTGTGAAGAAGAGCAGTTGTGGCTTTTGCACAAGTTATTCCTAAACCGAGGCTGGGGACAGCATATGACACCTTTCAAAGCAGCTTCTGGACTGGTATTTCACTGAAATGTAGACGATCTCTGAGCAAGACCGGAAAGCCAAGAGTCTACGTTTCATGACCTCTGCAGGAAAGTAATCGTTGCATTATGGAACATTCTAGAATGGCAGGCTCAAACCATGGCCCGGAAGAACTGTAGGCCTTTTTGGGTGGGAGGGGGAGAGGCAGGGCAAATATAATTCCCAATTAGGTTTCTGATAGTTTTCCACTCTCTCCCCACCCCCTCACCTAGTTCTGTGCCTCTTCTTATAGCAGCCTCCTCTAGCACAGGGAATCTGATTCAATAGCTGGGAAAAGGATGTAGAGGAAACAGAGAAGAAAAATTAATGTCAATCTCAGGAAGTCCAGAACTGTTTTTTTTTTTTTTTTTGCGGTATGCAGGCCTCTCACTGTTGTGGCCTCGCCCGTTGCGGAGCACAGGCTCTGGACGCGCAGGTTCAGCGGCCGTGGCTCACGGGCCCAGCCTCTCTGCGGCATGTGGGATCTTCCCGGACCGGGGCACGAACCCGTGTCCCCTGCATCGGCAGGCGGACTCTCAACCACTGTGCCACCAGGGAAGCCCAGTCCAGAACATTTTTAACTCAAAAGTTGCCTGCATATATAAAGAATCTGTATCACATACCCATTGTACTGGGAGTGCCCCTAAGTATATCATGTCCCTAGATGTAGCCCTGGAAAAACGCTTCACAGTAAATATTATTTTAGAACTAATCCATATTTGGATAAGAAGAAGAGAGAAGTTTTACCAGGTGAACAGAAGGCTATCACTAATGAGTAAATAAGTGAACAGGAAGAGCAAAGAATTGGCCTGATAGAATAAGTTTCTTCTGTCCCTCATGGGGTTCCCTGGGCTGACTTAAGCCCCTATAGGATAAACTAGGAATGTTTTGGGGGGTTTTTGGCCATTGCTCCTTGCAGTGGAAGCACGGAGTCTTAACCACTGGACCTCCAGGGAAGAGCAAGGAATGTTTTAAATAGCTAACTCTTCTAAGCAGCATTAGAGGGCTTCCCTGGTGGCACAGTGGTTAAGAATCCACCTGCCAATGCAGGGGACATGGGTTCGAGCCCTGGTCCGGGAAGATCCCACATGCCGCAGAGCAACTAAGCCCGTGCACCACAACTACTGAGCCTGCAAGCCACAACTACTGAGCCCACGTGCCACAACTACAGAAGCCCTCACGCCTAGAGCCTGTGCTTTGCAACAAGAAAAGCCACCGCAATGAGAGAAGCCTGCGCACCACAGCGAAGAGTAACCCCCGCTCGCCGCAACTAGAGAAAAGCCCACGTGCAGCAACGAAGACCCAACGCAGCCAAAAATAAATAAATAAATTCAAAAAAAAAAAACCAAAAAAACAGCATTAGGCCCAGACAGCTTCATAAATTAATTCTTTCAAACTTTCAAGGAGCAGGTTATCTTTTCTCTTTTTTAAATACATTTATTTTATTTATTTATTTTTGGCTGCATTGGGTCTTTGTTGCTGTGCGTGGGCTTTATCTAGTTGCAGTGAGCGGAGGCTACTCTTTGTTGCAGTCTCCGGGCTTCTCATTGTGGTGGTTTCTCTTGTTGTGGAGCACGGGCTCTAGGCACGCAGGCTTCAGTAGTTGTGGTGCACGGGCTCAGTAGTTGTGGCTCTAGAGCGCAGGCTCAGTAGTTGTGGCACATGGGCTTAGCTGCTCCGTGGCATGTGGGATCTTCCCAGACCAGGGCTCAAACTCGTGTCCCCTGCATTAGCAGGCAGATTCTTAACCACTTTGCCACCAGGGAAGCCCGGAACAGGCAATCTTGTTACTTTAAAAAAAATGTTCTAGAACAGTGAAAAATAAGATCTCCATTTTTAAACCAAAGCCAGCATAATATTAATATTGAGTTCTGACAAAGGAAAAGCCTGATTTCACACTTCAAGGAATTAGAAAAAGAAGAAAAACTAAGTCTAAAGTTAGCAGAATGAAGGAAATAACAAAGGTTAGAGATGATATAAATGAAATTAAAAATAAATAGAAAAAATCAACAAAACTAAGCTGGTTTTTTGAAACAAGAAACAAAATTGACTGACTCTTAGCTAGACTAAGGAAAAAAGAGGTAAGACTCAAATAAATAAAGTCAGAAAAGAAAGAAAGGACATTACAACTGATGCTACAGAAATAAAAAGGATCATAAGAGACTAGTATGAAGAATTATACACCAACAAACTGGATAACCTAGAAAAATGGATGCATTCTTAGATGCATACAACCTACTAAGACTGAATCATTAAGAAACAGAAAATCTGAACAGACCAATATGAGTAAGGAGATTGAATTGATAATCAAAAACCTCTCAATAAAGAAAAAAAGGAACAATCTGATTAAAAAATGGGCAGAGGATCTGAATAGATATTTTTCCAAAGGTGTCCAACAAGCACATGAAAGATGGTCAACATCACTAACCATCAGGGAAATGTAAATCAAAACCACGATAAGCCATCATCTCACAATTGTTAGAATGGCTGTTATCAAAAAACAAGAAATAATAAGTGTTGGTGAGGATGTAGAGAAAAGGGGACCCTTGTGCACTGTTGGTTAGAATGTAAATGGTGCAGCCACCATGGAAAACAGTATGGAGGTTCCTCAGAAAGTTAAAAATAGAACTATCATATGATCCAGCAATTCCACTTCTGGGTATTTATCGATAGAAAACAAAAACAATAATTCCAAAAGATATATGCGCCCTCATGTTCATTGCAACATTATTTACAATAGCCAAGATATGGAAACAACTTAAGGGTCTGTTGATCGATGAATGGATAAAGAAGATGTGATAAATCTCCCAAAAAAGAAAAGCCCAGAACCAGGTGGCTTCACTGGTAAATACCATTCATTCTCAAACTCTTTCAAAAAACTGAAGATAAAGAAATACTTCCAAACTCATTTTATGAGGCCAGGATAATGATATCTGATACTAAAGCCAAAGACACCACAAGAAAAGAAAACTACAGGCCAATGTCCCTAATGAACATAGATGCAAAATTCCTCAAAAAAAATATTAGTAGGGGGAAGGATGGGGGAAGGAGGGATAGATTAGGAGTTTGGGGTTGACATGTACACACTGCTATATTTAAAATAGATAACCAAAATGGACCTACCATATAAAACAGGGAACTCTGCTCAATGCTCTGTAACCTAAATGGGAAAAGAATTTGAAAAAGAAGAGATATATGTGTATATATAACTGAATCACTCTGCTGTACACCTGAAACTAACACAACATTGTTAAAATAAAAATTTTAAAAAAGAACAAAAAAATTAGCAAACCAAATCCAACAGCACATTAAAAGGATCAAACACCATGACCAAGTGAGCTTTATACCCAGGATGCAAAAATGGTTGAACAAACACAAATCAATCAGTGATGGTCCACATTAACAGAAGAAATGATAAAAATCCCATGATCATCTCAATAGATTCAGAAAAAAATATTTGACAACATTCAACGCTTTTTCATGATTAAAAACTCTCAACAAACTAGGAATAGAAGAAAAGTACCTCACCATAATAAAGGCCATATAAGATGAGCCCGAAGCTAACACCATACTCAATGGTGGAAAGCTGAAAGCAGTTCCTCTAAGATCAGGAACAAAACAAGGGAACCCACTACTGCCACTTCTATTCAACATACAACTGGAAGTAGCCAGAGTAATTAGGCAAGGAAAACAAATAAAAAGCATCCAAATCAGAAAAGAAGAAGTAAAATTATCCCTGTTTGCAGATGACATGATCTCATATATAGAAAACCCTAAAAATTCCATTAAAAATAACTGTTAGGGGCTTCCCTGGTGGCGCAGTGGTTGAGAGTCTGCCTGCCGATGCAGGGGATGTGGGTTCGTGCCCCAGTCTGGGAAGATTCCACATGCCGCGGAGAGGCTGGGCCCATGAGCCATGGCCACTGGGCATTCCCGTGCAGAGCCTGTGCTCCGCAACGGGAGAGGCCACAACAGTGAGAGGTCCTCATACTGCAAAAAAACAAACAAACAAAAAAAAAACTGTTAGAAGCAACCCAATCCAAAAATGAGCAGAAGACCTAAATAGACATTTCTCCAAAGAAGATATACAGATTGCCAACAAAGACATGAAAGGATGCTCAACATCTCTAATCATTAGAGAAATGCAAATCAAAACTACAATGAGGTATCACCTCACACCAGTCAGAATGGCCATCATCAAAAAATCTACAAACAATAAATGCTGGAGAGGGTGTGGAGAAAAGGGAACCCTCTTGCACTGTTGGTGGGAATGTAAATTGATACAGCCACTATGGAGAACAGTATGGAGGTTCCTTAAAAAACTAAAAATAGAACTACCATATGACCCAGCAATCCCACTACTGGGCATATACCCTGAGAAAACCATAATTCAAAAAGAGTCATGTACCACAATGTTCATTGCAGCTCTATTTACAATAGCCAGGACATGGAAGCAACCTAAGTGTCCATCAACAGATGAATGGATAAAGAAGATGTGGCACATATATACAATGGAATATTACTCAGCCATAAAAAGAAACGAAATTGAGTTATTTGTAGTGAGGTGGATGGACCTAGAGTCTGTCATACAGAGTGAAGTAAGTCAGAAAGAGAAAAACAAATACCGTATGCTAACACATATATATGGAATCTAAAAAAAAATAAAGGTTATGTAGAACCTAGGGGCAGGACAGGAATAAAGACGCAGACATAGAAAATGGACTTGAGGACACGGGGAGGGGGAAGGGTAAGCTGGGACGAAGTGAGAGAGTGGCATGGACATATAGACACTACCAAATGTAAAATAGATAGCTAGTGGGAAGCAGCCACATAGCACAGGCAGATCAGCTGGGTGCTTTTTTTTTTTTGTGATACGTGGGCCTCTCACTGCTGTGGCCTCTCCTGTTGTGGAGCACAGGCTCTGGATGCGCAGGCCCAGCGGCCATGGCTCACAGGCCCAGCCACTCCACGGCATGTGGGATCCTCCTGGACCGGGGCATGAACCCGTGTCCCCTGCCTCGGCAGGAAGACTCTCAACCATTGTGCCACCAGGAAAGCCCCAGCTCAGTGCTTTGTGACCACCTAGAGGGGTGGGATAGGGAGGGTGGGAGGGAGGGAGATGCAAGAGGGGAGAGAGATGGGGATATATGTATATGTATAGCTGATTCACTTTGTTATAAAGCAGAAACTAACACACCATTGTAAAGCAATTATCCTCCAATAAAGATGTTTAAAAAAATAACTGTTAGAACTAATAAACAAATTCAGTAAAGTTTCACGACCCATAACACACAAAAATCAGTTGTATTTCTAAACACTAACAAGGAACTATTGGAAAAGGAAATTAGGAAAACAATCCCATTTATAATAGCACTGAAAAGGGTAAAATACCCTTAACTAAGGAGGTAAAAGACTTGTCTATTGAAACTAGAAAACATTAATAAAAAATTAAACAAGACACAAACAAATGGAAAGACATTGCATGTTCATGGATTGAAAGACTTAATATTAAAATGTCCGTATACCCAAAGTGATCAACAGATCTAATGCAACCTTATCAAAATCCTGATGGATTTATTTACAGAAGTAGAAAAAAACACCTAAATATCATATGGAACCGCAAAGGACCCTGAATAGACAAAATAATCTTGAGAAAGAAGAACAAAGCTGGAGGCCTCATACGTCCTGATTTCAAAATATATTACAGAGCTACAATAATCAAAACAGTATGGCATTGGCCTAAAAACAGACATATAGATAAATGGAACTGACCAGAGAGTCCAGATGTAAATCCACATATATACTGTATACTATCTTTGACAAGGGTGCCAAGAATACACAACAGTGAAAGGATAGTCTTTTCAACAAATGATGTTGGGAAAACTGGATAGCCACAAGCAAAAGAATGAAATTGGACCCTTATCTTACACCATACACAAAAATCAACTCAAGATGAATTCAGAACTTAAACAGAAGACCTGAAACTATAAAACTCCTAGAAGAACACATAGGGGAAAATCTTCACAACATTAGTCTTGGTAATGATTTCATGGCTATGACACCAAAAGCACAGGCAACAAATACAAAAATAGACAAGTGGGACTATGTCAAACTAAAAAGCTTCTGTACAGTAAAGAAAACATTCAAAAGAGTGAAAAGGCATAAAATATTTTCAAACCATATATCTGATAAGGGGTTAGTCACCAAAATATATAAGGAATTATTACCAAAAAAGAAAACAAAAAGTAACAACTCAATCTTAAAAAGGGCTAAAGACTTAAATAGACATTTCTCCAAAGAGGACATACAAAAGCCAACAGATACATAAAAAATGCTCAATGTCACTAATCATCAGGGAAATGCAAATCAAAACCACAATGAGCCATCACTTCACACCTGTCACAATTGCTATTCTCAAAAAAAAATAAAAGGCAACAAGTGTTGATGAGGATGTGGAGAAAATGGAACCCTTGCACATGTTGATGGGAATACAAAATGGTGCAGCCATTATGGAAAACAGTATGAAACTTCCTCAAAAAACTAAAAATAGAACTACCATATGATCCAGCAATTCCACTTCTGGGTATATAACCAAAAGAATTGAAATAAGGATCTCAGGGAGATATTAGCACTCCTATGTTCATTGCAGCAATAGCCAAGATGTGGAGACAACTTAAATGTCCATTGACAGACAACTGGATAAAGAAAATGTGGTATACACATATAACGGAATACTATGCAGCCTTGAAAAAGAAGGAACTTCTGCAGTATGGGACAACATGGATGAACCTTGAGGAAATTATGCTAAGTGGAAGTAGGTCAGTCACAGAAAGACAGACAAATACCGCATGACTCCACTTATATAAGGTATCTAAAATAGTTAAAATCATAGAATCAAAGAGTGGAATGGTGTTTGCCAGGGGTTGGGGTGGGGGAAATGGGGAGTTACTAATCAGTGGGCAAAAGTTTCAGTTAAGCAAGATGAATAAGCTCTAGAGATCTGCTGTACAATATTGTACCTATACTCACAATAGGTACACCTTAAAAATTGTGTACACTTAAAAAATTGTTAAGAGGGTAAGTCTCATGTTAGGTGTTCTTACCACAATAAAATTAAAAAATTTTAATTAATTAAAAAAATTTTATTTTATATTGGAGCATAGTTGATTAACAGTGTTGTGTTAAAATAAAAGTTTAAAAACCTCACAAAGAACATGGAAAATTAAACTGCCTATCAGTTTCACACATAAATATTTTCTGAAACTATGCTAAGTAAAATACTAGTAAATGGAATCTAGCAGTATGTTAATATACTCATACCTTCACCAAGAGGGACTCATTCAAGTGATGCAAAAATAGCTTAATATTAGAAAATCTATTATTCGAATTCCCTTTAGTAACAGAACACTATTGTGATAAGTGGTGAAGAAGCAAAAACATTCAACATCAATTTCTGATAATGCTTTTATTTATTTAATTAATTAATTTATTTTTATGCCTCACCATGCGGCATGCCAGATCTTAGTTCCCCAACCAGGGATTGAACCTGTGCCCCCTGCATTGGGAGCATGGAGTCCTAACCACTGGACCTCCAGGGAAGTCGCCCTGATAATGCTTTTAGAAGAGAAAGAATAGTGACAGTCTTCATTCATAAGTTAATTTATATTTCAGCCTTACTATCTCTAACTTTGGACATGTCACACACTCTATGTGCTTCAGTTTCCTAATATTTTAAATAGTGATTATAATATATACTTCTCAGTGTCTGACGATTCAGTTATATATATATATATATATATATATATATATATATATATAAAGTGCTATCACACTACACTCAGCTCCCCCCATCTCTTACTGCCTTTTTTCTCACCTGTGTAACACTCATTAACACTGTGTGCAGCACACTAAGGTAAGTGATATACTGTCAATTTTCAGTTTTCCTGGTTTCTTCATTTGCACCTGTGGATGTGGAATGTTTTCACTGCTGCTCTAGCTTGTTTGTTCATGCATGGTCTTGTAAACAAAGTAACACTTCCTGACTACCCCTCCATGCTAACTCCTAGACCCTCTTTTAAGAAGGTCTTTAGGAAGATTATACTGATTGGCTTCACTGATTGTATTAACCATTGGTTCCCAGCCCTGTTTGCACATTAGAATCACCTGGGCAGCTTCCCCACGTGATGCTACTGAGTAGCTAGAATTGCAAACTGTTGTAGTAGTCACTTCACTCCAAGGTCCTTTTACTACCTCTACACAAATTGACATATACAGTCACTACTCAGTATCCACAGGTTATTTGTTCCAGAACTCCCCTCGGATACCAAAACCCAGAGATGCTCAAGTCCTTTACAGTGATCCCCCTCTGTATCCGTGGACGCTCTGTGGCTCTGCATCTGTGGATAGAGAGGGTCAATATTCGGTCAGCGGTTGGTTGAATCTGCAGGTGTGGAACCCTGTGGATTCCACAGATGAGGATACAGAGGGCCGACTGTACATCATTTGATTCTGAAATCAGCTTTGATTCATTACTAAAAATTAACTGAATGACTCACAGTACCTAAAAGATCATTCATTAGAGTGAATGCACTTTCAGGAAGAAAGAAAACTTAAAAAAAGAGAGGGGAGAGAGCAAGTAACCATAACTTGGAGGAATCTCACAATTAGGTACAAGAAAGAAGAGAAGCAAGGCAGGGTCAAAGAATAGAGAATCAGGATTGGGCAGTACCATAGAAACCAAAGAGGGGAAAAGATGCAAGAAAGATTAAGCTCAAACTTCTTGTTTCCCCTCAAGCACTGCCCACCTGCCCACCCAAGGAATGTTTTTCTGGGCTAAGCAGCTTGGTTGGACCCTCAGAACAAGAGCCACACTTCCTGGCTTCAAATCCCAACTCCATCATTCTCTAAGCACACAACATTGGACAAGTTACTAAACTCTCTATGCCGTCATCTCATCACCTTTGAAATGGGCCAACAATGGTCTCTGCTCCTAGGGCTATTGTGAGCCCTAAACAGGGCACCAAGAACAGCACCTGGAAAACAGAACATAATGTGCTGAATATTAGATTGTTGTTTCAAAGACCCCCATTGTAGACCCTCATAGCACCATGCGTTCCCCTCCTGTAGCATTTGTCCGAATTGTCGTCTTACAATTTCTTTTGGTGATGCATTGTCAGGTCCACCAGGATAAACTCTCTTTTGAATAACTCAAAGCCAACTGATTTGGGACTTTAATTACATTTGCAAAATCCCTTCACCTCTGCAGTATAATGTAACCTAATCACAGGAGTGATGTCCCATCGTAGTCACAGATCCTGCCGACGTGCAAGGGAAGGGGACTTACAGAAGGCATGTACACCAGGGCATGGGAATCTTGGGGGGCCATCTTAGAATTCTGCCTACCACCGTGATGATTTGATTGATCTTTCTTCCACTAGATCCTAAAGTCCACAAGGGCAAGGGCCATTTCTGTTTGGGGGGATGAGTGAGTGAATGAAAAATGAAAGAGAACTAAGGAAAAAGAGTTGTGGGGATATGTGATTTGATTCACCAAAAACTTTACCACTATGGTCAGGAGGGAGCCCTTATAACTTCACAAAAAGTTGCGGAAAGCTGCAAAGCTGTATAACCCAGGTGAACATCAAGGCTGAACCCCTCTTTGGGGCTTCTGTTGGCCCAAGTAGTTCCCAAACCCCAGGGTTTCCACAGCCCCAGCTAGCTCCCTGCTAGCACCCGGAACCTAACACCTGGTGCCCCTAAGATCAGGGCACCTTCTGATCTCAAGTGTTTATGAAGAGATCAAGGGCAGCCTGAGCAAGGGAAGGAGGGGGAGAAATGGCATCTAAGGCCAAACCTGAGAACTTCAGAGAATGAATTCAATACCTCACCTAGGAGGCACCCAGGCTTTTCTGCTTGGTGTGAGTTGTTTCACAGTGGCGAAATGGTCTGAACTGTACCGCACTCTGCTGTCCTGCCGTTCAACTGCCCCATTCCTCTCCCAGCCGCTGAACCCCTGTCCTGGGCCACGACCCAGGATGGGCCCTGGGGTTTCAGTATTTTTTATAACACCTTGATTCAGATATAATTCCCATAGCATATAATTGGGTGCATTTGAAGTGTGTAGTTCAGTGCTTTTTAGTATATTCACAAATTGTGCAACCATCACCACTCTCAAATTCTAGAACATTCCCTTTAGCAGCCATGCCCCATTTTCCCTCTGTTCCCCCGACTCAATTTTGACTAAGGCAGGAGCCCTGCCCCCAAGGCTCTCCCAGTCCAAGCTTCTTGTCCTGGCTGTGCTCCTGACCAGTTGTGTCACCGTGTGGCCTTCCCTTTCTGGGTCTCAGTTTTTCTTGATGTAAAATGAGAAGTTTGGACCACGGAATGTTCCCCGAGGGTCTCTGCTATTCCTATATTCTACCCACCAACTGCTGCTGTAAGTAAGCTGTTTATTTAGGCCGACAGCCCAGCATCCCTCTTGCCCCCATTATGCCTTCACTTTCATTCACCTTACCTGCCATATCCCCCTCTCCTTTCACACCTCCTTCATACCCCTCCCTCCAAGAGCCAGCCCCAGCATTAGCTCCTCCAGGAAGCTCTCTTTTCTCTAAACTTCTATGGCAACTGAATCATCTACCACACAACATGGCCCTTCCTTACACAGAGAAAATCTGTGCTTCTTGGGGATGGCTAGGAAACGGTATCAAACATTTTCACTGCATCCCACATTGCCATTCTCTTTCTTCACCCGGTGCCTTGCATTGCTATGTTTTTGAGATTCTTTCCTCTTTGACCCTTGACAAGATACCGCCATACTTCAGAACTTGGGGTGAGAGTGGGAAGGAAATAAGATGGGACAAACATAGGCTGACTACTTACTACATGCCCAGTCCATGCTTAGGAGTTGATGTGCTTTACCTCATTAGAAGCTCCCAGCAGCCACCTGTGAAAAGAATCCAAGCCGGGAAGGGTCCAGTTAATTGGCCAAGCTAGTAAGCAGCCCAAAGCAGATGAAAATCCAAATCTGTCTGATTCCTGGGTTTATGCTTTTAACCTCTGTGCTATGATGGCTCTCACTACAGTAGAGGATGCTGATAAGGGATGTAGTCAGATAAAATGCAAATTCCCCCTCTAAGTGGTGGGCGTTGGGTTCACTGACAATGGAGAGCAGAAACGGCAGCCCCAGCCTTCCCCATGCACTGCTGGGCACACAGTAGGCCCTCAGCTCCTGTTTGCTCAGGCCCTGGGCCATCTGTCAAGATGCTCAGATACTAGAGCAGCTTTATGGGAGGGTGTGGCTGCCGCCCTGGATCTCAGTGGAAAAAAGTTTACCTCAAGAGGCTTAATTGCTGTTAAGAACTCATTTTCAGTTAGCCAGGGATTTCTTTAAAATTGTTCTTAAACCCATTTTATTATTTTTCACAGACACCTCTACATTTTAGAATGCTTCACCCACCGATGCCTGATGGAGCTCTGGTTTTCTGATGAGAAAAGTGATAAGTGCTCATTGTGGGAAACTTTAAAATGCAGAAAAATATAAAGGAGGAAACAAAAAGCACCCACAACCCAAAGATAACCACTGATAACATTTTGGAGTGTTTCCTTCTAGGCTCACCAGCTTGCATGCTCTCTCTCTCAATAAAGAAATAAATATGCATACATAATGCATTACTGGACTCCAACTGAATATGTAAGTTTATGACCCCTGTTTTCCCTGAACACTGTGTGGGCGTGAGCATCTTTCTATTTAAGCTGTTTCCCAATTTGTCCCTATGAGGAACTGATTTTGTAAATCATATGTAGAGGGCCCTGGCTCTCAGAGGCAAATTCCATAACTATCAAATACCAAAGCCTAATAATCAAATGAAATCAGCTCCAGTGCCCAACGGGTGGCAGAGAAATTTGGAGGTTGTCATGGTAGCCTTGGAGTTCTCTTCCATTCATGTGGCACTTAATTCTGTAGCACCAGGCACCGGCACTTAACTGTTTCTTTTGTCCTCAGCAAGCACTAGGTATTAAGCTTCTTGGGTGCCCTGTTCCTCCACCCCTCATTTTTTGCAATAACCAATTGCTGGATTGATTCAAATGTATTTTTGAGATTTTTTAATTTTTTTGTCAATGTAGTAAGCAGCCCTCACAAAATATTTTGGTGAACCTAGTGATTCACTGGATGATCTGTGGGGACCGGGGAAAGCTCTAAGCGGCAAATCTTAGCCACAAAGCTCATATTCCTTCCCGAGAAAGGGAGGCACCAGCTCGCCCCCAGCAGCCTCCATGTCCCTTTTCCCTACCTCAGGCCCATCCCCTTGGAGCTGAAATCAGGGGCCTCCGTCTGTACCTTATCCTCCTCCTTTGGCTCAGCTGAGACTGCACTGGCAGGCACACGGAAGAACGGGCTGCACCGTGACCTCAATTTAGAGAAACTGACGGGACTGAGGCTGATCGTCTCATTCTGGGGTGATTCAGAGTTTCTCTGAGCCTGCTCATCGCCAGCCAGGAGCCCAGCTGAGCCCCTCTCCCAGGCAACCTTTTTAGGATGAAGCATTGCTCACCTCGCTGAGATTCTCCGTTTCTGGAAGACTGAGTTAGGCAAGAGAAAAAATCAATTCATGCTGCCAGCCTGGGAACTTAGCTTTACAATAACTGGACAGAAACCCTTCTCTTAAATAAAATGCCGAAAACACATTCTTTAATGATATTGCCAAAGAAAAGAAAGAGAAAAGGAATAAAATGAATCACAAACCTACCTTTCTAGCATAGCCATTGTTGTCATAGTTCCTTCGTCTTGTCTTCACATAAAAATGTTCCTTGTAATTATAGAACCCACATGTTTGTATCCTGCCTTTTTAAACTTACCTTTGTTTTTTAAGCTTTATTGAGGTATCTTTGACAATGTTGTAAGATATTTACAGTATATGTTGTGATGATTTGATATACGTATACCTTGTGAAAGGATTCCCCCAGCCTAGTTAATTAACACCTCCATCACCTCATGTGTTTATCTTTACTTACCCTTTCCTAATAAGCATTTTTCTATGTTACCCCACATTTTAATAACCACCGTTTTAAAAGGCAACATAATAGAATGCTTCCTTTAGTAACATAACAACACTGTGAGACTGTGGTTTTTCTCCTATTGCTCTGCAGTAAGTGCAGAGTTAAGAGGTTTAAGACATGGCTGCTGCTCTCAAAGCGTTTCTATTCTCTCTGGTGGAGATAGTTATTTCTTCAAAGACCCTTAAGTTGGAGCTCCAAGGCCTGAGTAGCGTCAGGTTCAGGATTGTCTACACAGGTACCCCTCCATGAGCAATGGAATACATGTGAGTGCCAAGGGATGAGTCATTTTCAGTGACCCACATCTGCCATCCTCTGTATTGGCACCTATATGACCTACTTCCAGCTAAAGAGCTATCTCGATGGCCTTGATGTGGGGCTTGTATATGTGGACGCTTCTCCCACACCTTTTAATCTGGTTGGTGGGTTTGATAGAGAAGGTGATCTGATGGGTTTATACCCTACCTCCTCTGTGGTAACCAAGTGAGAAGATGCTGGCCTCTTGAAAGGTATCACATTACACCTTAAGGTGAGAAGCGGAAACTCTCTGACTCTAAGTGGCTCAGCTGATGGAGGTGTCATCCAGACTCTGTAGTTCTGATAAGGGTTACTGCATTTTGTCACATCGCTGAAAAGTTCCAACCCTACCTTTTACTTCGAGACCAGTAAACGTTTAGACGTTCTTGCAATCTATAATTTGTGTTTGTTGATTTCCACAAGCATTATCAATCCAAATCATTCGCATTGTGGTCCTCTTGGAAAAAGTATGGACCCTCTAAAGTATCCTGAATTTCATGAATAAAGCATGACCTTCATCCAAAGAATTCTTCATCGCTGGCTGCCCAGATTCAGGAAATAACAAAGCTTCCAGCAACAGTATTCTCAAGTGAAAAGAGCCATTTGAACATTTGGTGGCTTTAGCTATTCTGACTTCTAAACAGCATACCACTCCTTTAGTTAAAGCTCAGCTTGGCTAAAAATGACCATTCTGCACTCTTCTAGCTATAACTCTACAGTGTGTTTTTATACTGAGGCCAACATCATGTGTATTTGTGATCTTGGGACTCTGATCAATAGTATGCTGGACCAGTTGAAATAAACATCTTTCCCTGAGGCACCAACCCAGGCACTGGGATATGGGCAGTGCTAAATCAACTGGAAATCAAAGTTTCAGCTTCGAATTATAGAAACATTGTGAAAAACAGATGTTACAGAAGGACCCAGGAAAGCAGCCATTCCCTATAACCTATGGAGAGGGAGTCTTGAATACTCATATTTTCTCCTCTTCTTTAAGAACATCTTCTGGGCATCTCGCTGCTAAAAGGTGGCAGATTGTACCCCACTATTGTAAAAAAGACCTTTTCCCATTCGAATTACCTATTTGGCTTCCTCGATAAAATATTTCAGTCGTTTTGTCCACAGCCATTGTCTTCCTCTAATTGCTCTGACTCAAATGAAAATTGACTTTGTGGTTGGAAATTATGTGACATTACCAAGAAAGCTCAGTCAGTACCAGGACTCTTCTCAAACTCCTGTTTGCAAACCCAAGGAAAGACCTTTAGCAGGAAAGGCCAAAATACTGATATGCAAAACAATTATGCGAGGTAGAACTCAAATGGTTAGCGAACCTACCCTTCTCTCCGTTGTTTTTTCAGTCAAAGGAACCAGTTCAAGGAAATTTTTAGTGAGGCTACCTACTGATTATTTGTGTTCATGAAGGACAAACAAGTTCTGGAAAATTAAAAGCCAGACAATATCAAAAGTTTATGTTAACTTAGAAGTTTCGAAATTATTTCCCACCAAACTTTTATTTTTGCTTTTCTCCTTGCTCTGGGCCATCCTTTGCTGGAAGGAGAAATATGGCTTTTAGAGCCAGAAAGCAGCTAAGAGCAGCGAAGGGTCCAGGGAGAAAGTCATCCTGTTTCTAAACGGATGATGGGGATGGTGGAGTAGGTAACAGGTCATAGACTCATGAGATACTGGGTTGAAAGAGACCTTGGAGCAATGGGTTAAAATGCAGATTCCAACACAGGAGATTCTGATTCGGTTTGTCTGGGTTAGGGCCCAGGATGCTACTGGGGACAGGCATCCCAGATGACTGGGCTGCAGCTGGTTCCTGCTGATCCCACCTTGAGAAATCCTGCCTTAGCAGAAAGGGGGTACAACCCATTCATTTTTACAGATAAGGAAAAAGAGGCCCTGAGAGGTTGGGTAATTTGCTCAAGGTCCTATGTCAACGGCCAAGGCAATCAGGCCTATTGTTTCCAGTTGTGGCTGGCTGGTACCTCTTTTCACTACATGCCTCAGACTAGGTGGGCTGTGCTGGGAAGGGAGGGGCATCCACAAAATGGATGTGCCCCCCTGAGCTTCACTGTTCCCCATGAACTGAGTGAATCACAACATAGACTTTCCTGGGGCCAGAGTGCCAGGCTGTGAGGACAAAGTGCTGAGCTCTGTAGTCACCATTGGTTGAACCAGACAGCTATTTCACATCAGTGACCCTGAGCCCTGAAATATATCTGTCCTCTTGAGGACTTGCCCCAGGATACCTGGCCCCTTGGCATATACAGGTCATTAAAAACTTGGATATTTGATCACCTTACCTATCCAAAAAGAATAATATTAATTGACTGCATGTGTAGTGTAGTAGTTTGCTAGACTGCCGTAACAAAGTACCACAGACTGGGTGATTAAACAACATAAATTTATTATCTAACAGTTCTGGAGGCTAGACATACAAAATCAAGGTGTCTGCAGGGTTGGTTTCTTCTGAGGATTATCCTCGTGGCTTGTAGATGACCATCTCCTCTCGTGTCTCCACATAGTCTTCCCTCTGTGTGCCTCTGTGTCCTAATCTCTTCTTATAGGGAACACCAGTCATATTGGATCAGGGCCACACCCATGACACACCCATGACCTTTTTTAACTTAACTACTTCTATAAAGACCCCCATCTCCAGATACAGTCATAAGTACTGGGGGTTAGGACTTCAACATATGAATTTTGAGGGACATAATTTACCCCATAGCATGTTGTCATTATTTCTTTTTAAAAAAAAATAGTTATTTATTTATTCTGGCTGCTCCGGACCTTAGTTGTGGCATGCATGCAGGATCTAGTTCCCCAACCAGGGATCAAACCCGGGGCCCCTGCATTGGGAGCGCGGTGTCTTACCCACTGGACCACCAGGGAAGTCCCGTCTTTCTTTGTTTCTACAATAAACAGGAATGAGCAACTGATAGTGGAGCGGGATGGGAGCAGTGTAGGGGAGCGGAAGAGTGCAAACAAATCCAAGTATAGGGCTGCCGAGTGAAGGGAAAAGTGTTTGTTAAGTAAGAGAACTCAGATCTCAGGGAGGAAATCCATCAATTCAATACTAAAATCATGCACCATATAGTTCTATTTGCATAAAACCCAACATTTCATAAGAATAGATGAATGTTTCATGAAAACTCTCCACATGCATGAATTGATATTATATTTTACTGAAAATATATGCTCTTCTGAATCCAGAAAAAGATAATCATGCCTTTTTTTCCCCAATCTTTTGGAGCTTTCCAATATAAAATTCCCCAAAGCTCTTAACTCTCAGAGAAAAAATGGTAACAAATTATCTCAGAAATTTAAAAAATGATATAATGGCATCAAACATTTCACCACTGAGAACATAATAGAGATGTTATAGACCTCCCATTCAGATGCTCCTAAGATGTGGTTTGCTATGGCTGATCTTGAAAAAATAGAGGTCTTACATACCAAGGGTGGACTGGCAAGAGGAAGGAGTCCATCATGAGGGGGGGATGGAGAAAAACAACTTGGTGATGACAAAATTATCTTGGATCAGTCCTGCAGTTCACAAAGATTAGGAAGCTATTTTTAAAAATATTTATTTATTTAGGATGTGCCGGGTCTTAGTTGTGGCCTGCAGGATCCTTAGTTGCGGCATGCATGTGGGACCTACTTCCCCAACCAGGGATCGAACCCTGGCCCCCTGCATTGGGAGCGTGGAGTTTTACCCACTGGACCACCAGGGAAGTCCCTAGGAAGCAATTTTAGGTGGAGCCCATTTGTTTCGTGAATGCGGGGTTAGGCTATTTGAATCCAACTAGCTACTGGGGATGTAGGCTTTGCTCAACCAGAATCCCATTTGGGGAAGGTCTGGAGCCCTAGACCAATAGCCTGATGGGTGTCTCTTTGCAAGGAGCCCTGCCCAGGCAGGGTCATTACAAGGGCACAGAGTATCAGGGAGAATTGGAGGAGGGAGATGCTGAAGGAAGGAGTGAGAGGGGCCACCCAAAATACACTGCCAATGTCACCCACTGTTGTGGTTCAGGCTAGCCTCGGGTTTAGAGCTCTATGGGGGAATTAGAAAGTGAGTGCTGAGTCACCTATGCAGAGTTGCTAGAAGACGGAGGTGGGCAATTCTGAGTTTTGGTGTCACAGAGTATGGCTTCTGGTGGGGCACAGTCTAACACTCTGGAATTCAACAACAAACACTGGAAAGACGAAAGAGAAATACTTGGTGCACGGAAGTTTTAACTCGTAGGCTTAACCTTCAACTTGGTGCTTCTGCTTTTTTTATGTGGTGGTCTGTCGGCAGGCCAGTTTTTCATCACAGGATCATTCCTTACTTGAAGCAGCATGATAACTTATGGAGTGTTGCTGCATGCCAGGTTCTTAGTGCTTTACAAACAATAACTCAGTTAATCTATGAGACAGAGGAGGAAATGGAGGTACCCGAAGATGAAGTAACTTGCCTAAGATTATAGTGCTAACAAGAATCAGAACCAAGAATAGAATCCAGGCAGCCTGACTGCAGAGCCTTTGCTCATGATCACTGCAACTTACTCCTGCTTAGTCACTGCATACAAAAGAAGGACAGTGGAGGCAAGCAATCCCAACTTTCCAGAGCCATTGGGGGAAAACTTTCCTAGAGAGGCTCATTTATCACATAGCTGAAGGCCAGCCCTTTATGTGTGGGAACTTACAAATTATACCTGCTGTTGGCTAGAAATCTTCATAAAATGTTACTTTCCAGCAGAAGACTCTAAATACGTGGTTCCATCTTCCCAAAGATTAAATTCAAGACCAACATGATTCATGCATTCGCTCCTCATTTGAGCGCTTGTGCTGTTGATGCGGCCATTGAAGCCAACAGTGATGGTGTGGAGCGCCAGCTGAATGAGCTTTCTGGTCTGTGTAGGATGACAGATTCCCAGTGCTCTGCCCGAATGCTGTAGCAAACCAGTTGGCATGTCTTCAGCTGGAAACACAGATGCCTTAAGGATGACTCCAGAATCAGGGAGACACGGTGATTCATGTTCAAGTGGCTCTGCCACTTACTAGCTCTGTGATCTTGGGCAAGTCAGTAAACTTCAGTTTCCTCATCTGTAAAAGGGGGATAAAGATACTTTATATCTTCAGGGTTATGAGAACCCAGTGAGATTTTGCAGGGGAAGCACAGTGCCTGGCTCCAGAGTGAGCCTTGTGCTCATGAACCAATCAGAAGCTTCCTTTCATTCTACACAGGAAACCCACCACTCAAGCACTGTGTGTCATCTCAGGGGCTCTGGTCTTCCCAGCTCTGTTCGTTTCTGGTCGTATGCTCAGCTCATAGGTTGTCAGAAAAGCCTCTTCCAGTCCTGAGCCAAGCAAGCCCGGGTCTGTCTGAAAGGGAGCAATAACATGGGTTATTGGTTAACATGGCTGGAGAATCATGCCTTGTACAAGGCAGGCACTCAATGAGCGGTGACTTGAACAGAGTACGCAAGAAGCCAGCTTGTTGATTCACCTCACCCTGCCTTGGCCGTGCCTCACTTTCTCCACCTGCACATGTGCCTAATAATACTCACCACCTACACACTTTATTGCTATTGTGAGGGTTATTGTAGGCAAAGGCCATAGAGAGCGGGGGATCATTAGAAGATGTACATCTAACAAAGTGGAAACCTTTGAACTTTCAGCTCTGTGGGGTTGTCGTGTGGAGACCTGTTATCTTCATCTTTCAAACTCCTCTTCAGCCTTTCAATTACGTTAGAAGTGAAGTGTTACCTTCCAGCCCCAAGCTGGTGTGTACAGATCCAGGAGAGTGTTCTGGCCTCTGGCAGCCGGTACTCCAGCTTACCTCTCGCCAAAAGTACCTTGAGTGACGATGGTGACAATATAACGGGTGCTCCTTATCATGGCCACAGCCATATGCAATTTAATGTACAGGTGGGACAGAGGGTAGTCTTGTTTGCCCCGTAAAAAAAAAATGTACGGAGTCTGAATTATCAAAGGCTATGGGGAGGTGAACAATTTATTTTCAGGAGAACCTTTTTTAAAATCATTTCAGTTCATTATTCTTTCACTCACTTTCCAAATATTTACTGAGCACCTATTATGTGACAGACACTGTTTTGGGCCCTAAAGGATACAGGAATGAACAAACCATACTTGACAGGATAGGCAAACGGTAATCAAATAAATAGATAAATTATTAAGATGATTTTAGATAGTAATGAGACTTATGAAGAAAATGAAAAGGGATCATTGGTTAGAGAACGACCAGGGTGGGGGAAATGGTTTAGCTGGGATCATTGAGAAAGGTCTCATCTAGACTAGCTCATGTCATTCTGGGGTTTGGGAACTAGAGGTCACAGAGGTTTGGGTGTCCACCACTAGAGACTCCTTAGCCTAGCTGGGATTCCCTTCAAATTGTAAATACAGCAAATTCCCTGGCGGTCCAGTGGTTAGGACTCCACGCTTCCACTGCTGGGGGCCGGGTTCAATCCCTGGTCGGGGAACTAAGATCCCACAAGCTGCATGGTGAGGCCGAAAATAATTTGTAAATCCTACCTAAGGGAGTCACACTTAGGACCACCAATACCTTCACGCGAATTTGGTGTCGAATCCTTTCCTCCTGTCCAGAGGGACGAAGCACACATGGGCCAGGGGAGTGAGTGGGGCATAGGATGAGGTGGGGTAGAGACGGAGACCTTCGTAGTCTCTGCATCATCGTTTCCGCCTTCACATCAAGGTGCTTTACCCCTCAGGAACAATCTTTATAGATGACGAGCAACTAGAAATTGGTTTGAGAGGTTTCCAAAGCTGTCGACATTGTGATCACTGTTGCCATATCTGCATTCTTCCCTTCCTATCAACAAACACTGGAAAAGCTCTGATTCATGGCATCGGGCTTGCCATGCGGGCTTCTTGTTCTGAGTCAGAGTGGAAGAGCTCGGAGGCCTTCGGGTGGTAGGGCTTAGTAATGAGGAAGGAAACGGTTACTAGGAAATGAAGAGTTGCACTCATCAAAGTGATCGGCAACCGAAGAATGGTGACTTGGTTCTTTGTTACATGGTGGAATAGAAAAGAGTAGGTGTGTGACAGAACCAGACCCAGATGACCCCGCACTGCTCAAAGGGCCAATGCCAGCTTCCTATGAAGCTGCCTAGGAAGTAGGTGGGGGACGGCCCCAGTTGTATCTCCATGTTGTTTAATTTTGCTTTTCCTGAAATAAGCAATTTCAATCTTTAATTTCCATGTGGAAACACGCCCCACTCTCCCCTGCCCCCAAAATGTGGGTGTGTAGAAGAATAAGACTTTGCGGGCGGTAATCGGTGACCTGAATTTGGAAGTTTTACTCACAACAGCTCTCCTCTCATCCGCCTTTGAATTGCTCTGTTTGTAATGGCTGCTCGCTAAACTGGCATAGCAGCCAAAGTCAGTTGAACATTCTAGAAACATTTGGAACTCAGAAACAATGATATAGAGCACTTATCATATGCTTAGCTGTGTTGGAATCATTTTCTATATAATAACACATTTAATCTTCCAATAATTCCATAAGGTAGCTCTCCTCTTACTATACCCATTTTACAGATTGGGAAACTGAGGTCCAAGGAGGTTAATTAACTTACTGACCTATGGGTAGCAAGGCAGGATCTAAACCTAGGCAGCGTCCTTCCACTGCCTATCTCTTAATCATTATGCTATTCTTGTTTCTCCCACTGTCTGTCTGTGACGAGTGTTACCCAGCTCTCAGTGTTTCTAGCTGCTCTTGTGTGTTTTTGTTAAACTCTACCTGTGACGCTCATTTCATGTATTATTTATCTTCTCCCCAGCTACTTCCAGAAAAGATTGGAGGTGGTGACTTAGCCTCTAAGGAGTCAACACACCTAGAACAATAGTTCACCAAATGTCTGGCTTATAATTATTTGTTACCCACCCACACATTTCCCCCAAGTGTTTTTCATACCTGCCTCTTCCTCAGAGAATCAGGGCTGTGAACTTCTGAAGGCCAAATGAGCACCATAGTACTATCTGGAAACTATGAGTTGGGTGGGCACCATGCCCAGAGGTGGCCCTAGCAGACACTCTACCTTTCAGAGACGAGTGATTTCATTTTCAGAAAAGCTGAGCCAAAGCAAAATTTTGCTGAATACTGGGATGAGATCCCAGAGTTCGGCTATTGTATGGAGGAAGAAATCCTACCTGGGGCTCTTAGGCAGGACTTGATGCCTTAGTTGGCTTAGCTGTGTTGATGCCTTAGTTGGCTTAGTTGTACATGGTTAGCTGGTTGAAGCGGTGTGCTTATAATGATAGGGTCATGAGTTTGCTACTAGGGGCAAAGATATGATGGCTGGGTGTGGTTTGGGTCTTGCTCCTAGAGACACCTGCTGAGGGGGAGAGCCTGAAATCTTCAAATCAAAGATCCATGTACATTCCCAGAGGAGTAGGTCAAAGTGAAAATAGAAACTAGAGAGGCACATCCTAACTGACCTTTGTAGCAAAATGGGATGAGATAGTCTCTGGGAGCTAGGTGCCAAACTTGTACTTATTTACAATAACCCGCAGGTCAATTTCAAGATGTCTCCTATAGGGGCTTCCCTGGTGGTGCAGTGGTTGAGAGTCCGCCTACGAGTACATTCTGTAGTTAGTTTTCCAAGGATCTTCAGTAGCATCCACATAAAATCCAGCACCAGTGCCAAAGTCCCAGGTCTCATCTTCTCCTGTAATATTGCAGCCACCTATTAAGGAAAAATCTTGTGGTTTCATCTACTCTGTATTAAGGGCCCATGTTTAATAACACACTTTAAAATGAACCTGAAATTTCACTTGCATTAGAGCTGTTCACCAAGTATTGTGGGCTCTCTGCATTTTGGGGCACATACTTCCTTGCACCCTTGAGTGCGGTCATGTGACTAGTTCTAGCCAATGAGGCAAGAGAGGGAATGGCCCTCCAGGCTCGGGTATTCACTGGCTTTCTTCACTGATGAAGCTCCCTCCTATGTATTCTGAACATATCTTTCCTCACTCTGTTTTACCTGTCAAAGGGCTTATACTCTCTTTTTATCTTTCAGAAATGCGTTAAGATTCCTTCTCCGATGCCCCTCCTCATTACCAACACTTCTTTACTTCTCTGTACCACTGTGATCTTAGAAGGGAAGGGGAACAAATGCTTGAGCTAAAAAAAAAAAAAAAAAAAAAAGATGTCTCCTATAAAAGAAAACACAACAACAGTGCAACCTCGAATTCTATTTCCCCTTCCTCCACAGAGATGTCCTACCACTAGGGTCGTCCGGCACCTTTTTCTCTCCCTTCTTGACCACACTTTTCTTCTCCAATCCCTTCTTAAAATTCACTGATTCCATGATAGTAACCCATAACAAAGGGTTTTTACCTTGGGGAGGATTAAAACCTTGTCTTCTATTCCACGGAGAGAACAGGAGGAAATAAGCTTGGGAGAAGGGGGTTTGTCTGCTTACCATGGGCTCACTCCCAACATCCCCTCTGGTCCTTTATTCGGTGTCACTTCAGCACGTGGATCATTAATTTCGAGTGTATTTCTTGGCACGATCACCCATTGCTTCAAGATGCCAGTGTCTGTTTTCCATTGACTTGAGTATTTGTGTTTCCTAACAAAGCCCTTTGGGGCATCTCACAGACCTAAGTCAGGTTTGAAACATTCGAAAAAGGTGAACGACGTGAAACAGAAATCTAGAGGAGTTGTTTTCGAGTTTAAGTAAGCAAATGTTATACATTCCCATCTGGAACGAAGTTGTGCCTGGCATGTGGTAGCGGCAGTTCCCCGGGTGCCTCGTGGCCTTCGCAGGGAGCCCTTTCCACTGCTGCGCCCTCTAAAATACTGGAAGAGTCTATAGAGCCTGGGCTGACTGAAGGGTGGCACTAGTTAAAGATGCTAGTCTTCACTGAGTAAGAACCACTCCCTTCACTGAACACTGAGGGGAAGGCCCCTCATCTGAGCACACCAGGAGGTCAAATGAAAGATGAAAATGGTCTCCATTTAAGGAGCACTTGCTGTGTTCTAGGAACTTCACATGGATTAGCTCTTTTTATCATCACAGCAGCTCTGTGAGGTAGAAAATGCTATGAATGTCCTCATTTTATAAGAAGCCGAGGATCAGAGGGCACGGGGGCTCAAATGCACGGAGAGGCCACTGGCTGTGCCTCTGGCACTGTCCTACACTGTCCCTCAGAGGTCCCCAGTGCATGAAGGTGGGACTGGAATTGGACTGTAGGGACCATTTAACCACCACTTGGATTTCCTCGATTCTAAGATACTATTGGGTATCTTAAGAGGCACCATTGGTTTAGAAAGAGCTTTGGGGAAAGAACATAAATCCCATGGTTTTGGTAAGTTGCATGACAGTGTCAAGGTTAGGGTCGTGACTCTACCACTTAGTAGGTGTGCCCGTGAGACATCTTGGAGAACTGACTTCACCTTTTTGTGCCTCAGATTCCTCAACTGTCAAAGAGGGGATAATCTAATCCCTAGGGTTATAAATGAGTTAATATAGATAAAGCACTTAGAATGACACCTGGCACACATTAAGTTGTATATAAGTGTTAGCCATCATTATTATCATAATCATCGTCGTCATCATCTCACCATCATCATAATCACACATTCTGATTTCAGAAATAATGAAATGTAGAAATGTACTTTTTAAAAGTGACAAAATAAAGATACTGATCTGATTCAATGACTTCTGCTATGGATGGTGTAAGATGTCTTCTAATTTCATCAGCTATGTGTCCCAAGCATTAGTCACTTCTGCCACCCGCAGGATCACTTCTTTCCTAAAGTCCGAGGAAGCAGGTTTGCCCCCTCATGTTTGCTCTTCAGTCAGATGTCCATTGAGCAGCCACTTCTCTGGGTGTGGGTCAGCCATTCTCCCACATAGGCCACTGCTCACTGCTGAGCCTGTCACCACGTGGGGCTCTTGGACAATGGTCCTTCCCAGTGTGCTGCCACTCTTCTGCCTGGGCCCGAGCTCAGAGCTGAAAGTGGAGCAGGCCCTGTTCCCCTTCTAGTCCTCACGAGCTCCACCACGCAGAGTTCTGTAGGAGTATTGGAGGGTTGGGGATGAGGGCGACTAGACAGATTACAGTGACGGAGAGAGGCTGCAAAACTGTACACTAAAAGTGGCTTTTGCCTTTGTGGTGTTCAACAGAAAAGCATGAAAGAATTAACCCCTCCATAAGGGTCCTTTGTGGACATGTCCCGGTTCCTAGTCTCACTCTGCCCTATTGAAGGCTGTGGGCTTCCTTTCTAAATAAGGCCCCCATTTTCAAGACGGGAATGACTATCTTCCTGGAGGGACATTCCACCCCATGAGAGCAAACTTTGAGCACCTCCTATAGGCCAAGCACTGCTGTAAGCACCTTATCAGTATTAACTGTGGACTTCAACAATTAGGAAATGTGCACATTTCACACTTTAACATTTCTGCCACCAGGATGTCTCAAAATCAGTGACATATGGAGTTTAAGGGGTAGTTTGTTTTTTTTCTCTTTTAGTAGCACATAAAATAATGGTCTATCCTACAGATGATGATGTCTTAGTCTCAGTGAGGCATGGAAATTGAATCCTCACAATGACTGCATCATGTAAGGACTATTTTTATCAACGTTATACAGGTGACATATTTGAGGCTCCAAGTCACACAGCTAGTGAATGGTAATTGTGAACCCAGGCAGGCGGGTTCAAAAGCCTATATCTTTAGGACGTGATCTGCCCCTCTTGGGATCAACATAGGTCCCCATAAATTATAAAGGACGGTCCAGTCTAATTTAAACTGAGGAAGAGGAGCATTTTCCAAAGGTTCTCGAAACCTGTCCAGCTGTGGCCCTGCCGACTTCCACTGTCACCCAAAGCGAGTGCCTGTGTTTTGTTTCCCCTTCTGCTTTCAGACTGTGCAAACCTACCACAGAGCCACCTACTCCAAGAGCTGGCAGAAGCTTTGAAATGGAAAGATTTTTTCTTTATTTTGGAGGCTGGGTCAAATTCCAGGGCAGGACTACCTCCTACAGTCTCTGAAAAGGGAAGCTGGGTGAGGATTTACTAATTCTTCTGGGGTGTAGAGGTGACAGAACGGGCAGTGTCTGTCCTCCTGGTGGCATGTATTTATGATATTATTATTTATTATATCTTGTCTATTCGATGTGTCTATTTCATCCGCTCATTTCCTGTGAGCTTGTGACAGAAAGAAGGAAGTTTGACACCAGAAGCAGAGATTTATGTCTTCAAACTGTATCTGCATCAAGCAAATAAGAAGCCAGAATACTTCAAAGTGAGGATGGCCCATCCCAACCCAATTTCCAAAAATCGGAGGGAAACAACTATAGAATACCAAATAATTCATGAATTTCAGAGCAGTCTATTCTAAGCGTTTCCAAATGCTGCCAATTTGTGTTCTTTCTTTTGCCAGGCAGACCTCTGTAAAACAGGATTTTCACATCACCAGGCAAGAAAACAAGTTCAAAAAGAAACTTAATATTTTATTATTAACATTAATATACCTAACACAGGGATCATGGAACTTCATTCCTAATATAAAGTGAGTGTTGTGGGGAATGTCTTTAAAAGAATACCTCACTGTTCTCATGTTTAAATATCTTGTGATATATATCATATTTTGTACAAAAATGTAAATAACTATTGCTTTTTCTTGTTATATGTTGTACTTTCTAGTGGCAAGTAGAGTGATTTAGTTTCTCCATTTTCAAATTTTGTAATAATGGCTAAATCAGCATATAAACCATATAAATCATATTTTTCATATAAATCATTTTTTTAGCACCAAGTAATTGTGAAAAACATGTAATATTTTCTACTATTTGCATGAGTGATCTGTAAGCCCATGTTGGAGTGCTAGCTATAGGTTATAATTTTCAAAATATTTAATGGTTAAATACATTTGAAAACTTCTAAAGGAGACACTGAACTTTCAAAAGGAGAGCTGAATAATATAAATTAGCTTCTATGAAGGTCAGCCTTGAAAACGCTTGCCCTACCGTTGGTTCTTTCCTATACGGCTGCACTGATCTTTTCCCTATGTTTCTTTACACTATTAGTTTTGGAAACATTTTACTGCTCTGTTTATCCTTAAAAATACTTTGAGATAATACTCTACAAGTTCTACAAATGCAGCTGAGATACGGAACATCACTTGTGGGCCCGTCAAACAAGCTGGGCCACTTTCGAGTTTCCAAAACTAGTTCTGACTTACTGGCCACAGCCTGTCCCACATCTAAATGTGCAACTTCCCACAAGCAACAGAAATTGCTCTGTTAAACTCTAACGACTCCTTGGCAGAATCTAACGTCATCATCCACGCATGTATCCCCTTATGCTTTCATTCTTCAAACTCGTGTGGGAAGACCGAGCGCTCTGGGATGGAATTTCACTACCACGCTTGACTATCTTTTGCTGGAATTTGTATCTTTGTGTATTTCGTGACTCATCTCATGATGAGGCAAAGTTAACTGGAAGTTTGGGTGTCTAATATTTTTCCTTCACTTGAACAATTTCTCACTAGTCCAAGAAAAAGTCTTTCTGCAGTTCTGCCACTTTGAGTTCTGGGGAAATGTGAATTTTAGTAGATTCACAGATATGGACTACTATCACCACAGTAAATTCTAGAATTTTAGAAGTTTCAAGACCTCAGAAAGAAACTCCGTACCGTTTAGCTATCACTCCCCTACCCCACCCCCGCTCCCAGTCCTGGGCCACCACTAATCTTTCTGTCTCTATAGATGTCTCTATTCTGGACTTTCATATGAATGGAATCATATAGTATGTGGTCATTTGTGATGCATGTCTTTTCCTTAGCATAATGTTTTCAAGGTTCCTCCCTGTTTTTGCACAGGTCATTACTTCATTCCTTTGTATGGCTGAATTATATTCCATTGTATGAATATACCACATTCTGTTTCAACAAAGATACTTAAATAGAGGCAGTGTGGGACTGGTGACAGGGGCTAGGACAGGTACTAGTAGGCCTGATGGATCTTAGGACAATTGTAAGAGTCTCTGAAAATAGACTGGGCACAAGAATATCATGCAGGATTTGCCAGTCCTTGCAGATAGACAGAGCCCTTTGGTCTAGGTTATCATCAGAGCACAGTTTCCAGGCTTGCTGTACTAGAGATGCTAATAATTTGCCTCCCCACCCACAGGGAATCTGCCCAGCCCATCGCTCCTGTGACCCTAAATGTCCATGAGACCACACCCTTTCCAGTCTTGTCTGATTGCAGCTGGATTGGTGGGCATTTGAGCAATGATGGCCTCTTCATAGGCAGGTTAGTGCCCTATGCAGGACTCCTGTGGCCTGGCTGAAGAAGATGAACTTGAGCAATCAGATTCCCCTCTTGGGAATATGGTACTGGGGAGCCGAGAGTCTGAGCCATCATCTAAGATGGTACCTAAAGGCTGTAAGACAGACTTGGAGCTGGACCAAATGTGAGGGACCATCCCTGAGCAAAAGTTAGGAGGAAACAAGTCAAGAGAAAGAGAAGAATGGAACAGATATGCAGAGAGGAGCAGAGACACCAAGAGAGACAACGTAGGCCTCTGGAAGGAAAGTCAAAAATTGCAGCTGCCTCATTTCCTATCCCAGGTCCCACTGTGGCAGCTCTCTTGGAAGTGCCATGAGATCTGTGTCTCCTCACAATAACTTGTGCCCACCTTTCTGCTCCCTCACACACTTTGTTGTTGAACCAGCTTGAGTGGGTCTCTGTTCCTTGCATCCAAAAGAGCTCTGACTGAAATATTAATATGTGCAGAATGGTATAGATAGAGTGAGGGCCTGGGAGTGGGAATGGAGGAGGGTTGGGGCCGTGGAAGTTCAATAGGATGATGGACATTAGCCAGACAGCCCTGGGGGGATCCGGCAGCATGAGTTGGGAGATGGAAGAGATGCCTGGTAACAGGTGAAAATACAGAGGGGCAGAGGTGCCTCATGTGCTTCCTGTCCAGAG
The DNA here is from genome assembly GCF_000442215.2 of Lipotes vexillifer. Lineage (NCBI taxonomy): Eukaryota > Metazoa > Chordata > Mammalia > Artiodactyla > Lipotidae > Lipotes > Lipotes vexillifer. Next base: position 3,187,186 of record NW_006789873.1, on the reverse strand, counting down.
CTACGTGTTTGTGCACTTGTATGTGTGTACACATGTGTGCATGTCTGTGTGTGGTAGGTGTACGGGGGTGGGGCACTAACAGCAAAATCTTTTTTTTAATTTAATTTTTATTTTATGTTGGAGTATAGCTGATTTACAATGCTGTGTTAGTTTCAGGTGTACAGCAAAGTGAATCAGTTATATGTATACATACATCCACTCTTTTTTAGATTCTTTTCCCATATTGGTCATTACAGAGTATTGAGTAAAGTTCCCTGTGCTATACAGTAGGTCCTTATTAGTTATCTATTTTATATATAGTAGTGTGTATGTGTCAATCCCATCTTCCAATTTGTCCCTCCCCGCCCCATCATTCCCCGGTAACCATAAATTTACTTTCTACATCTGTAACAATATTTCTGTTTTGTAAATAGGTTCACTTGTATCATTTTTTTAGATTACACATATAAGTGATATCATATGATATTTGTCTTTCTCTGTCTGACTTATTTCACTTAGTATGATAATCTCTAAGTCCATCCATGTTGCTGCAAATGGCATTAGTTCGTTCTTTTTTATGGCTGAGTAATATTCCATTGTGTATATATATACCATATCTTCTTTACCCATTGGTCTTTGAATTTGAATCAACTTTGTGTTCTTGGATTAAATTCTACTTAGTCTGTTCTCCATATCTGTGAGTCTGTTTCTGTTTCATAGACAGATTCATTTGTGTCATATTTTAGATTCCACATGTAAGTGATATCATATGGTACTTGTCTTTCTCTGTCTGACTCACTTCACTCAGTATGACAGTCTCTAGGTCCATCCACGTTGCTGTAAATGGCATTATTTCATTCTTTTTTATGGCTGAGTAGTATTCCATTGTATATATGCACCACATCTTCTTTATCCATTCCTCTGTTGGTGGACATTAATGTGTACAGGGCTGGGTTGGGGCACTAACAACAAAATCTTAAACCGAAGGTGAAATAAGCATGTAGATCCTGGGGGTCCAGTGATACAAGTGACGGTCACACTCAGCTGGCAGCATGAGCACTGCCTGGCCCTCCTGCCTCTCGTCTCAGCCACGTAGAGCTGCACACTTCATTTATTCATTGGTTGATGTTAGCAGGGACAAAACCATGCTGCTTAGAACTGCCTCTGGTGAGAACAGCTGTTCTAAAGCAGAGAAGAGCTTGGGGAGAAGGGTAAGGGGAAAGTGTCTGATGAAAACATTTTCCTAGATTTTCTTCTTTAGCTATGTATCTATGGAAATGTACACAGGCTGTAGTTGTGAACCTATTAAGGCTTCAAAACAATAACTCCAAACTCCTCAGCTAAGTCCTGGGAAATTTTTAGTAACTGGAAGCAGAGGTGATTCCTCAGTCTACTGACATTGATAAGTTTGAACGCCTAGCTTATTGTTCTGAAGTTAGCTGAAGACACATCCTTGGTGCTCTCATAGGCAGGGCAACGCAGAAGAAGCGTCGAAAATCTGGGCCTGGGGAAGCCTCCTGCTTGTGGAGGCAGGATTGATATCCTTTAAATTTTTTCTTTTAAAAAAACGAAGTGCTAGGGCTTCCCTGGTGGCGCAGTTGTTAAGAATCCACCTGCCAACGCAGGGGACATGGGTTTGAGCCCTGGTCCGGGAAGATCCCACATGCCACAGAGCAACTAAGCTCATGCGCCATATGAGCCTGCGCTCTACAGCCCACAAGCCACAGCTACTGAGCCCACATGCCACAACTACTGAAGCCTGCACGCTTAGAGTCCATGCTCCACAATAAGAGAAGCCACCGCAATGAGAAGCCCGTACACTGCAATGAAGCGTAGCCCCCGCTCGCCACAACTAGAGAAAGCCCACACGCAGCAACAAAGATCCAGTGCAGCCAAAAATAAATTAATTAATTAAACAAACAAACAAACAAAAAAACGAAGTGCTTTTCTTTTTCATATTCCACAAGTACTACATGTCCATATGGAAAAAAATCAAAACATACACAAAAACGTAAAGAAGATTTAAAAAAAATATCTGTGGTAACCCCACACACAGATACAGCCACTGGTCACATTATGCTGTATGGTAATTGCAGCCTTTTTTCCCTATATTCACACCACTCTTACTGGCATTCTGCCAGGAGCAGCCCGGCACGTCTGTGGGCTCTGATGCACAAAAGCCTGGCAGAGAGAAGAAAAAGTTGAAACAACCCTGCCACCTGCTGCCCGACCCGTTCTCCTAAGCAGCTTTTTGGCTTTTTAAAGCTCTTGTTCTTTTTAAAATGCCTATTGTTTGTATTTTTCTAATTACAAAGATAATATGTCCTGGCTATAAAAATTCAAACAATAGAGAAGCGTATGAAGTCAGACGTGAAAGTCCCCCTTCCATAATCCCACTCCCCAGAGGTACCGCTATGATCAGTTCAGTGTGTATTCACACAAATTTTCTTCTATGCCTTTATATACATACATGATTCATTCATTCCATCATTCAGAAAAATGTTTCTTTAGGGCCTCCTATATGCCGAGTTAGACACTGGGCTTGGAGCTGTGAAAAAAACAAAACCTCTTCCTTTTTGGAGCTTGCATTTTAGTGCAGGCAGACAGGCAGTAAACAAATTAACAAAAAATTCATAATATGCAAGGTGATGGTATGGAGAAAGTAAGACAGGATAAGAGAGCTGGGGAGTGCCCAGCAGGGTGGAGGCGGGTCGCTAGTTTACAGACCGTGGAGAGGCAAGGTTCTCAGAGAAGGTGACACTTGGGAAGGGCCCTTAATTAAGTGGAGGCAACCGATGTGGTTATCTGGGGCAAGAGTGAAGACCTGAAGCAGAAACAGACTTGAGAAACATCAAGGGGACTTACTGGCCAGAATGGAGTGACCCGAGGGGAAGGGTAATAGGAGACAAGGTTACAGAGATCACAGGGATGGGGTAGGGGCAGGTGACCCTAGGCCTGAAGAGGCAAAGAGAGGAAACAGCATTACAGGAGCCCCATGAGAGCTGGAACTATGGAGGAAGGACCCTGTGATAGCAGCCACTGGAGGGTTTTGAGGAGAAAAGAGGAGGAACATGGTCTAACTCAAGCGTTTTAAAGGCTCACTCCAGCTACTGTTTTGAGAATAGACTGTATGAGGTTAGAGTAGAAGCAGACAAGTAAGTAAAGGTAGAAACAGAGGTCTGAGGCTGGGGGCACTCCAATGTTTAAAGGTGAGGTGAGGAGGAGCCAGCTAGGGAGACTAAGGCATGGCCAGTGAGGTAGGGAAAAAAAAGCCAAGGGGAGGGGGGTGGAATGTTGATTTGGAAGCTAAGGGAAGAAAGTCTATCAAGGAAGTGGAGTAATTCACTGTGTCAAATGTCACTGATGGGTCAAGGAAGATAAGGCTTGAAAACTGACGATTGGATGTGGAAACATGGAGGTCACTGGGGAATGTGGAGGCCATGGGAGAGCATGGAGGTCATTGATGACCTTGATACGAATATGGAATGTGGGAGCAAAAGCCTGATCTTGGTGGGTTCAATAGAGAATCATGGCAGAAATTGGAGACTTATTTTTGCAAACACTAGAAAAAGAGAAAAAGAGTAGAATGAGAGGGAAAAATGTAACAAGAACTCCACCTGTAGAGCAGGTAGTTCTTCCCAAAATATGGAACTCAAAAGGTAGGGAATGAAAGGGGGTGGAGGACTGTTTTATAGGAGACAAAAGAGACAACTAAATGCAATACACGATTCTCGACTGGATATCAGAGTGAAAAGATAAGAAAAAGTATTACGAGACAGTTTAGGAAATCTTAGTTTGGACTGTTTGTTATTAATATTTCATCAATGTTAAATGTTTCAGGTGTAATTATAGCACTGTGCTTATGTAGGAGAATATTTTGTTCTTAGGAGATACATGCTGATGTATATAAGAGTGAAGTGCTTGTAAAATGTCTGCAATTTACTTTCAAGTGTCCCACAATTTACACCCACACACACCCACATACATAAAGAGATAGACCAAATGTGTCAAAATGTCTTGGGTCATCATCAGAATTCTCTGGGATATTTCTTGAAAATACAGATTTCTGGGATCCTTCAACTCCCTTTCCCTTTTTTCCACTTGCGTATTATTGCAAATATCTGTATATATTTAACTCTTTAAAAGGCTTATGAAGATTACAAAAATAATACCTAGGAGCTGTAAGGAATAAAAACCCCTCAAACATTAAAGAAGTATAAAATAAGAACACCTCTATCCCCTCAACCTCCCCAGAGGTCATACCCACTGTCAATGGCTTCTTGTGTTTTCTTACAGACTTTATTTGTTCACATATACATATCTTTGACTTTCTTTCCTTTTTTTTCTTTTTACACAAATGGGATTATAGTATGCGTATTGTTCTGTGTCCCCCTTTTTTCTTCACTTAATATCTCAGAGATCTCTACATGTGTTAAGATAGGCTCAAGGACGTATTGTACCACACAGGGAATATAGCCAATATTTTGTAATAACTGTAAATGGGAAGTAACCTTTAAAAATTGTATTAAAAGAGACTTCCCTGCTGGTCTAGTGGTTAAGACTCTGCACTCCCAATGCAGAGCACCTGGGTTCAATCCCTGGCCAGGGAACTAAATCCCACATGCTGCAACTAAAGATCACACATGCCATAACTAAAGAACCTGCATGCTGCAACTAAAGATCCTGCATGCCGCAATGAAGACTCCACACGCGGCAATGAAGATCCTGCATACCACAACTAAGATCCAGCACAGCCAAATAAATAAATATATAAATATTTTTTAAAAATTGTATTAAAAAAGATTTTTCCATGTGGATACATAGAGGTCTTCCTGCTTTTTATTGGCTTTTTAGCCAAAAAAAATCCTCCTTTGAAAGATCCACCATAATTTATTTATCCCAATGTCTACTGATAAATTATCAGGAGCATACAACAATTGTAATTATTTATGCACCCAGCATTGGAGCACCTAAATAAATATATAACGCAATATTAACAGATCTGAAGGCAGAAATAGATAGCAATATGATAATAGTAGAGGACTTCAATACCCACTTTCAACAATGGATAGAGTATCCAGACAGAAAAATCAATAAGGAGACCTTGGACTTAAACTACACTTTAGACCAGTTGAACCTAACACACATACAGAGCATTCCATCCAAGAGCAGCAGAATACACATTCTTATCAACTGTACATGGAGCATTCTCCAAAAGTAGATCATGTTAAGTCATAAAATGTCTTAATACAGGGGCTTCCCTGGCGGCGCAATGGTTGAGAGTCCACCTGCCGATGCAGGGGACATGGGTTCATGCCTCGGTCTGGGAAGATCCCACATGCCACGGAGCGGCTGGGCCCCTGAGCCATGGTGGCTGAGCCTGTGCGTCCGGAGCCTGTGCTCTGCAAAGGGAGAGGCTACAACAGTGAGCGGCCCGCAAACCACACACACACACAAAAAAGTCTTAACACATTTAAGAATACTGAAAGCATATCCACCATCTTTATGGACCACAATGGTATGAAGTTAGAAATCAATTATAAGAAGAAACCTGGAAGATTCACAAATATGTGGACATTAAACAACTTGCCCTTGAATAACCAATGGGTCAGAGAAGAAATCAAAAGGGAAATAAAAAATATCTTGAGACAAATGAAAATGGAAACACAACTTTCCAAAACTTATGGGATACAGCAAAAACAGCTCTAAAAGGCAATTATAGTGAAAAACACCTACATTAAGAAAAAAAGAAAGATCTCATAAACAATCTAACTTTACACCTTGAGGAACTAAAAAAAGAAGAAGAAACTAAGCCCAAAGTTATTAGAAGGAAGGAAATAAAAAAGATTAGAGAGGAATTAAATAGAGCCTAAAAAGGTAATAGAAAAGATCAATGAAATTAAGAGCTGGCTTTTTGAAAAGAAACAAAATTGATAAACCTTTAAATAGACTAACTAAGGAAAAAAAAGACTCAAATAAATAAAATCAGAAATGAAAGAGGAGACAGTACAACTGATAACACAAAAGTACTAAGGATCATAGGAAACTACTATGAACAATTATATACCACAAATTAGATAACCTATAAGAAATGGTTAGACTCCTAGAAATATGCAACCTACCAAGACTAAATCATAAGAAAATAGAAAATATAAACAGGCCAATTACTAGTGATGACATTGAATCAGAAAAAAAAAAAAAAAAAAAAAAAAACTCCCACAAACAAAAAAGTACAGGACCAGATGGCTTCACTGGTAAATTCTATCAAACATTTAAAAAAGAATTAATACCAATCCTTCTCAAAATCTTCCAAAAAAATTGAAGAGGAGAGAACACTTCCAAACTCATTTTGCAAGGCCAGCATTACCCTGGTACCAAAGCTAGAAAAGGACACTACTAGGTAAAAGATCTGTGCACTCAAAACTATAAGACATTGATGAAAGAAAGATGCTTAATATGCTTTCAGTCTTCTTAAATGAATTGAGACATTTTATGACTTAACATGATCTACTTTTGGAGAGTGCTCCATGTACAGTTGATAAGAATGTGTATTCTGCTGCTCTTGGATGGAATGCTCTGTATATGTGTGTTAGGTTCAACTGATCTAAAGTGTAGTTTAAATCCAAGGAGACACACAAATAAATGGAAGGATATTCCATGTTCTTGCATTGGAAAAATTAATATTGTTAAAATGCCCATACTATCCAAAGCAATCCACAGATTCAATGTAATCCCTATCAAAATTCCAATGACATTTTTCACAGGAATAGATAAAGCAATCTAAAATTTATTTGGAACCACAAAAGACCCCGAATATCTAAAGAGTTTTGAGAAAAAAGAAGAGAAGAAAGCTGGAGGCATCATACTTCCTGATTTCAAACTGTATTACAAAGCTGTAGTAATCAAAACCATATGATATTGGCATAAAAACAGACACACAGATTAATGGAACAAAGCCCAGAAGTAAACCCATGCATGTATGGTCAATTAATTTTTAACAAAGGAGTTAAGAATATACAATGGGGATGGGTTATCTTAAAGAGACTTTAATAAAGTCCATAAGGCTTGCTGAGGCTTTTTAAAAAACTAGATTCCCTATGAGATAATTAGAGCGTGGCCCTTAAGTCTATGTCTAGGTTGACAGGTTTTGCAGGGAAGATGAACTTGAGAAGAGTAGAGGTCCTGAGAGTGTAAGTACATCGAAATTAGAAAAAAAAAATAATAAAAAGAATTAGGAAAACTTTGGACTTCAAAGGTCATAGATTACTGAGTCAGACCTGAGATTTCTAAGGATTTATATACGCAGTTGATATTTGGACTACTTGTTGATAAAGGTAAGTGGAGAAACTAGAGTTGTTTCCAAGTGTAGGTAAGATATAATGAGAGGATGGAGGTGGAAAGTAGGGAGACCCAGAGAAAAGTGGGAAGGTCATATTGGGCCAAGATGGTGGTAATATCCAGCACAACAGATGGTAGGGCAGACTTAAAAAAAAAAAAAAACAATGGGGAAAGGATAATCTCTTCAATAAATGTGTTGAAAAAACTGGATAGCCACAGGCAAAAGAATGAAATTGGACCCTTATCTTAAACCATACATAAAAATCAACTCAAAATGGATTAAGGACTTGAATGTAAGACCCGAAACCACAAAACTCCTAGAAGAAAACCTAGGGGGGTATGCTTCTTGACACTGATCTTGGCAATGATATTTTGGATTTGACACCAAAAGCAAAAATAAATAAGGGGGACTACATCAAACCAAAAAGCTTCTCACAGAAAAGGAAACCATCAATAAAATGAAAGTGCAACCCACAGAATGAGAGAAAATATTTGCAAACTACATATCTATTAAAGGGTTAAATATGCAAGTAACTCATACAACTCAGTAGCAACCCCTTTCCCGCAACGAACGATAACCCAATTTTAAAATGGGCAAAGGACCTGAATAGACATTTTCCCAAAGAAGACATACAAATGGCTAACAGGTATGTGAAAAGGTGCTCAACATCACTAATTATCAGGGAAATACAGATCAAAACCACAGTAAGATATCACTTCACATCTGTTAGGATGACTATTGCCAAAGAGACAAGAGATAACAAATGTTGGTGAGGTGATGGAGAAAAGGGAACCCTTGTACACTGTTGGTGGGAATGCAAATTGGTATAGCTACTATGGAAAACAGTATGGAGGTATATGAAGGAAACAAAACCATTATCTAGAAGAGATATCTGTACTCCCATATTCATTGTGGTATTACGTACAATAGCCAAGGTATTGAAATGACTTAAGTGTCCATCAACAGATGAATGAATACAGAAAAGTGGTATCTATATACAACAGAATATTATTCAGCCTTAAAAAAAGAAGGAAATCTGCCATTTGCAGCAACATGGATGAAACTGGAGGGCATTCTGCTAAGTGAAATAAGCCAGAAAGACAAATACTGCATGGTATCACTCATACGTGCAATCTTAAAAATAAAAAAGTTGAACTCATAGAAATAGATAGTAGAACAGTGGCTGCCAGGAACAGGGAAGTGGGGAAATGGGGAGGCATTGGTAAAAGGGTACAAGATTTCAGTTATAAGATGAATAAGTTCTGAGGATCTAATGTATAACATGGTGACTCTAGTTGATAACACTGTATATTGTATAATTGAAATTTGCTAAGAGAGTAGGACTTAAGTTTTCTTGCTGCCCCCAAAAAATAAATAAGTGAAATAAAAGTTCACTATGCGAGGTGATGGATGTCTTAATTAACTTGATTGTCAGACTCCTTTCACAATTTATGTATATCAAATCACCACACCATACACTTTAAATATATTACAATTTTATTTGTCAATTTAGCTTCAATAGAGCTGGAAAAAGAGAAGCAAACAAATACACACATACACACACAAATGTCTATTGAGATTTGCAAGCTCATGCTTTGTAAGAAAAAGCTTAATGAAGCTACATTTTTCCCATACAGCAAATGACAGGGAGAAAAAATTGCCCAAAGTGAGAAAGGTAGTAAAAGCACATCTGTTTATTTAAAGATCAATGGAAGGGGGTAGAATGAGCTACACCCCCTTCCCTGACCTCCATCATTATGTTCATTATGTATGACTGCACTTCAAGGACATTGCAGGCCAATCGGAGTGGAGCCTGGGACTCATTTTGGAGCTCTATTCGTTGTTTGAGGAGGACCGGCCGGGTAAGGAGTGCAGAGTGGAGAAAGGATATTCAGATTTGTGCCACAGTGGGGGAGAAGTTTCTCCTCTTTCAATGAAAGAAATAATTACAAACCACCAGCAACAAACAGATCTTCTGAAGACCTTTTTGACTCTGGCCTATTTTTGCACAAATCCTGATCCAGCAACTTGTCTGGTGATAAGGACGAAATAAATCTGCAATTTCCGTCAGTGCAATTCTTTACCTAGGAATTACTAGGAAGCTTTATTTCTTATTTGGTGCCGTGATTTATCTGGTTGGCATATTTGGGAAGAACAAACTGGACATGCTCGGTTTAAAAAAAAATACTGAGAAGCAATAGAATTTTTCCTCTATACCAGAACCTGAGCAAACCTAAGGATTTCAACAGTTAGTTTCATGTCATTCAGCTTTCTCCCTGGCATATGGTGAGAGGGTTTTTGTTGTCATGAAGCAAACAAAATAGATAATCCTGAGCAGAAAGAAGAAAATTCTCCAGATCATCTAAGGGGCTCAAACTTTCATCATGATCTGATTTTGAATTCCCATTACCCCATACTTTACCTAAGACAAGGGCCTTTGCAGCAGTCTCTTTTTTGAGATTTCTATTTCAAAGATGAAATCAATGGTAAGATGGCTTTGCTCTTTTGGTAGCAGAGTTGTGCAATCTTCCTCAACTCTGCAGCTGGAAAGCTGCGCTGTGAATGAGGTCCTGCAATCTCCCCAGCAGGTTCCTTCAACTGGCCTCAGGGAATTCAGAGGAGCCGCAGGATGGGGAAGCCCTGGAATTTGCTCCCTAGTCAGAGAATCCCACGTGAGCTGGTTTCGATCTGCAGGATTGGAAACAGTGACCATGAGAGTAGATGGACATAAATTCTACTTGAATTGTGTCAATAAATGGTAAAGAGACCATTCATGGTATTTGCTTGCAGGAATCTTTGCCCAAGTTGATGAGATCAGCTATCTTTTCTGTGAAATTGTGATGATCACCTGCTGAGGTTGCTGGAAGCTAGTTGGTATGTTAATATGTGACTTGGCAGATAGACAAAGGGGGCGCTTCCCTGGTGGCACAGTGGTTAAGAATTTGCCTGCCAATTCAGGGGACACAGGTTTGAGCCTTGGTCCGGGAAGATCCCACGCGCTGTGGAGCAACTAAGCCCGCGAGCCACAACTACTGAGCCCGCGTGCCACAACTACTGAAGCCCGTGTGCTTAGAGCCTGTGCTCTGCAACAAGAGAAGCCACCACCAGGAGAAGCCCAAGCACCGCAATGAAGAGTAGCCCCCGCTCGCCGCAACTAGAGAAAGCCTGCGTGCAGCAACAAAGACCCAACGCAGCCAATAAATAAATAAATAAAATTTAAAAAAGAAAAAAGAAAGGCAAGGCGGGCAATACCAAGATGTCTCAAGAACAGACTAGTTGATTCCAGGAAGAATCAGAGGCCAATCATTAAAATGATCTTCCAATAGGAAGCTATCAACAAGTTCCCCACTTAGGTATTTTCCAAGAAAAGAGGAGTTCCAAATAATAACAAGAAGCATTCCATTCAGATTCTGCTATTGCATACATTCCTTCCAAACCTGGAGTTTTGTTTTTGTTTGTTTTGCCCTAGGAAGAAAAATTTAAAGGAGAGTCTAGACATCATTCAAACACCCACCCTAATTCTGCTGGTACTAAATCCTAATATAAGGTGTACTGAGTTAAATAGTGCCCACCCCCAATTCATGTCCTCTCAGAACTTGACCTTATTTGGAAATAGAGTCTTTGTAGATACAATTAGTTAAGATGAGGTCATACTGGATTAGGGTGGGCCCTAAGTCTGAAGTCTGGTGTCCTTATAAGAAGGTTGTGTGATGACACAGACACACACAGGGAAGAGGGCCATGTGAAGCTGGAGGCAGAGACTGGAGTGATGCAGCCACAAGCCAAGGACTGCTGGCCACCACCAGGGGCTAGGAAGCGGCCAGGACTGCCAAGGGTTAGCAGCAACTACTAGAAGCTAGGAGACAGGCGTGGACCTGATTCTCCTTCAGCACCTCCAAAAAGGGGCCTACCCTGCTTACACTTTGACTTCAGACTTTCGGCCTCTGGAACTGCAAGAGAATCCACTTCCGTCGTTTCAAGGCCCCCACTTTGTGGTAATTTATTATGGCAACCCTAGGAAATTAATGCATAAGCTGAGATGTTTGGGGAGAATACTACTGCCTGATGAATAAGCCACTTCAACATTCCCCTCCCCACTTCCTGCACTCATCTGACGACACCTTTTTTTAAAAAATAAATTTACTTATTTATTTATTTATTTTTGGCTGTGCTGGGTCTTTGTTGCTGCACGCGGGCTTTCTCTAGATGCGGCGAACGGGGGCTACTCTTTGTTGAGGTGCACAGGCTTCTCACTGCAGTGGCTTCTCTTGTTCCAGAGCACGGGCTCTAGGCACATGGGCTTCAGTATTTGTGGCACATGGGCTTCAGTAGTTGTGGCTGGCAGGCTCTAGAGCACAGGCTCAGTAGTTGTGGCGCACGGGCTTTGTTGCTCTGCGGCATATGGGATCTTCCTGGACCAGGGCTCGAACCCGTGTCCCCTGCATTGGCAGGCAGATTCTTAACCACTGCACCACCAGGGAAGTCCCTGATGATACCTTTGATGACACCTCTACAGACCACCAAGCATTCTTTCTCCATTGAGGAGCCTCCCATGTAGGCAACTTAGGCAACGATTACTCAAGAGATATGGGTTCAAATTCCAGCTCCACGGACCACCTGTGTATCTTCAGGTACAGTAAATTACATACCTCCTCTGGGTCCAAGATTTCATCAATCCATTGAGGAGGGTGAACCAACCTGGAGGCTCTTTAAAATTCCTTCATGCTCTCATCCTCTGTGCTTTCACTGGAGGATGTTCATTTCCCCCAACAGAAAGTGTGTGTAAACTTCTTGAGGTCAAGGATCTTTGTCTTGTTCGCTGCTGTTTCCTCTAAGAAACTAAGCCACAACTAATGAACCCACGTGCCACAGCTACTGAAGCCTGTGCGCCTAGAGCCTGTGCTCTGCAACAAGAGAAGCCACCGCAATGAGAAGCCTGTGCACCTCAACAAAGAGTAGCCCCTGCTCGCCGCAACTAGAGAAAGCCCTCGCACAGCAACGAAGACCCAACGCAGCCAAAAATAAATAAATTAAATAAATAAACTAAATTAAAAAAAATTTCTGACTGAGATGGATTTGAGGTCAAGTATAATTCACTTAGAAATCTAACAGAAAACAAATCTGTTCTGGATCTCCTACGCTACTGCAGTGGACTATTTCCACTGTATCTTATTACATTCTATGAGCAGCATAGGAACAGGACAACTTCCCAAACCCAGATTGATTGAGATCAGATGTTTGGATGGGGGGAGGTGGGAGGGGAGAGGGGAAAGGCCAGGGAAGGACAAGGCCCTTCATATCCCCTCCCACCCCTAGGACCACCATCCATAAAATTTAGTTTAGAAGGAATATCAAGGTCAGCTTTGATGGAGGAAAGAACTTTAAAAAGCCAGTGTAGTTTGAAGGATGGGGAAGGAGCTTGAGTTGACCATACATATGCTGATTAAGTGTATTTGGTGATTAAGTGTGGTTTTCTTTTGTTTTGTCTTTTAATGCAGCTAGAGCCTCCTCTTCCATCTCACTGAGAGTTGGCCCAGAGCAACTTACTCATTTGCTGTTAAGGAAACGGAGGCCCAAGTCAGGCGCTGTTGGGTACCTGCTCAACGGCCTTCCCAGCTCCATGTCTTCCTGATAGTGTCCGGCTTTCAAGCCAAGAGCGCTTGATCTCAGGGAAGATGTCCCCAGCCACTGTCATTACTGGTTCAAGCCAAGCATGGTAAACCCATCTCTCTTACTATGTTATGGGTGGCCATGTGGCCTAGTTTGGGTCCATGAGACAAAGGGGAAGTCCACTGGGGGGGTTTCTGGAAAAGGTTTTCCTCTATGATCGAAGAGAGAGGCATAGAAATAGAAAGTCTCTTCCTTACACCCACTTGCTGCTTTTGGAAGTTGTCAGGTGATTGTGTGATGCTTGGAGCGGCTGAGTGCACTGCTGAGTGGGAGACCATGCTTACCCACTGAAGGTAGCAGCGTGCAAAGACAGAGAGAAGGTGGTGGGGCTTGAGCTGCGGTCTCTTCACTGGAACTATTTCCAAACTTCTTATTATGTGAGAAAATTAAATGTATTTGTCGTTTAAACTGGTGTTAGTTACTCTACTCCTTGAAGCCCAAAGCTACCTAATTGATTCAAGACACAAATAAACTGAATGACATGTCCAAGAGCACTCAGGTCATTGGCGTCAGTGCAAGGGCTGGAATGAGTGTGGAGTTTGGAATTAAATAGACCCATGCTTTTTTTAAAATTCATTTTATTGAAGTATAGTTGATTTACAATGTTGTGCTGATTTCTGCTGTACAGCAAAATGATTCAGTTATACGTATATATATATTCTTTTTCCTATTCTTTTCCATTATGGTTTATCACAGGATGTGGAATATAGTACCCTGTGTTATCCATTGTTTATACATTCTGTATATCAGAGTTTGCATCTGCTAATCCCAAACTCCCACTTCATCCCTCCCCCACCCCACCTCCCCCTTGGCAACCACACATCTGTTCTCTATTAGACCCGTGTTTGAACCACTAATTCACTGTGTGCTCTTGGACAAGTTATTTGATCTCTCTGGGCCTGTTTTTTTCCCTCTGTAATATGGGACTAACATGAGCATCCACCTCATGGGGTTGTCATGAGGTTTAAATGAGATCATGTAATGTGGCCAACAGTCAACGAATGTCAGCTTGTTCTGCTTCCTCCTTGACACCACGTCCAGTGCAATCTTTTTTTTTAATTAAAAAAATGTACTTATTGCAAGAAACTTAACTTTAGAACTTTAATGCAGTAAAAATTTTTAAATTAATCTTATTTTTATTTTTTACAAAATGTGTTTGAAACAGTGCAATCTTTCAACCTTGTCTTTTCTTTCCTTTAGAACTATATTAGCAGTTGTATTTTCATGATAAAATATTAGCTGCACACGAGCTCCCAGTACCTAGAGGATTAATTTTATTTCATTGTAAACATTTTAATATATTTACAATGTGCCTCCTCTTGGAAAGTCCCCCAAACAGTAGACTGCTTAGTACATTAGTATCCAGAAAAGTTACTGCTGAATACCTATATCTCTTGCTCTGAAAAATAAGAGACCTCTTGAAATCTGATGCATCATTCTGAAAATCTTTAAGTACTTCTTAAAAGTAATCCTTAAATCTCTGTTTTTTTATGCTATTTTCAGACAACTATGACAGCAGATGAACATAAAGAATGGCTCAGTTGTTTCTACCTGTGAATATTGGAGAGAAAAATGATGTCTAAATGAGAGTAATTTGGGCTTCTCTGTGGTGCACTGTTTAAGAATCCACCTGCCAATGCAGGGGACACGGGTTCGAGCCCTGGTCCAGGAAGACCCCACATGCTGCGGAGCAACTAGGCCCGTGGGCCACAACTACTGGGCCTGTGCTCTAAAACTCACAAGCCACAACTACTGAGCCTGCGAGCCACAACTACTGAAACCCACGCGCCTAGAGCCCGTGCTCTGCAGCAAGAGAAGCCACCGCAATGAGAAGCCCGCACACCGCGACGAACAGTACCCCTGGCTCACCAAAACTAGAGAAAGCCCGCGCGCAGCAATGAAGACCCAACACAGCCAAAAATTAAAATAAATAAAATAAATAAATTTTTAAAAATAACAGGAATTTATGAAGTGGCCATAGTGTTTCTACAGAGCAGGTCCTAACAACATCACATGTGAGCAAATGCGCTGTGATCAATTCTTTCCAGTTGTTATCTCATTAAATAGTGCCAACAACTCTATGTGGTAGATTATGTTATCCCCATTTGGGGGATGAGAAGACTGAGGCTTGAGAAGGTCAGTGATCTGTCCAAGGTCACACAGCTAAAGTGCTACAGCTGGGACTGGACCCAAGTTCTGTCAGATTTGGGAGCCCAGACTCTTAATTCCTATACTTTACAGATGCCTAAAATGCCTGCTAAACTTTCCTGAGTTACCACACTTTCCTGAACAACTGGACTTGAATATATGTCGGTTATCCATCATAATACTAGTTAGCGTTTATTGAGCACCTGCTATATGCCAGGTAAAAGATTTCATTACCAGAACAACCCTGAAAGGTATGTATTATTGCTATAATAACAATAATAATAACTTTATTTATTATAAGTATTAATATCAATATCAATAGCATCAACATTAATTAATATTAACATTAATGGTAATAGTTATTAATGTTAACATTCATTATTAACAATGCTGATTAATAATATTAGCATTAATTAATAACATTAACATTGATTATGAATTGATGGTATACATTATAAGTTATTAAGAAGAGTTATATTATTTATTAATTAATAATATTATGAATAGATATATTGCTTATTTGTTTTGCTTTGTTTTTTTTTTGCGGTACACGGGCCTCTCACTGTTGTGACCTCTCCCGTTGCGGAGCATAGGCTCTGGACGCGCAGGCTCAGCGGCCGTGGCTCACGGGCCCAGCCGCTCCGCGGCATGTGGGATCTTCCCGGACCGGGGCACGAACCCATGTCCCCTGCATCGGCAGGCGGACTCTCAACCACTGCGCCACCAGGGAAGCCCTATATATATTGCTTATTATAATAACTTTACAGATGAGGAGAGTGAGGGGCGGTGGTGGGCTGTAACTTGTCCAGGTTTGCACAATTAGTAATGGGCATTCAGTTCCAACACAGCCCAATTCCAAAGCCTGTGTTCTTTCCACTGTAGCACGTAGCTTCCTACTGTAAACAAGAGTAACTGCCATAAGGAAGCTGCTGCAAGTTTAAAATGGAAAATATATCTATAGTAATATATCTTAAGTGTCTCAGGGCCTTTACATTTCTTTTGTTACCCAAACAATTTCACAACAATGCTAATGTCATCAGTTTGTGAAAGTCTTAAGGATACAATTGTCGAAAGGAAAGCTGGTCACATCATTTTTTTTTAAGGCTACATACAGCAGTGGCTTTACAAGAGGAAAAATGAAAGGACTACAGACGATTCTTCATTAGCCCTTCATGCTGAAGTCAAGAGATGGATTTGAATCAAAATAGCTTGTAGAACTAAAATCTTAAGTGTCATGGCCATAACTTTCCAGAAGATATATAACTTGAAATTCTTGACATTTTACATATTCATAAACTTGAAGGGATAGAATGAATGCGGGGTGGGAGTTGATGTGTATTTCATGAAGAAAATAAACTTTGGTGTTTTAAGAAAAATGCACTGCAATTTCATTTATATAATTTCAGACTGGGGGCCTGTGGAAAACTAGAGAGAAGGAAAATGGAATCCAGTTCTGGCCCAGTTGCTAACTTACTGTGTGACTTTGGGAGCCTTGTCCCTTCCCCTCTCTGGAGTTCCATTTCCCCTTCTGTACAATGAAGGTTTGACCCTGTGACCTATAAAGTCCCTTTCATGTCCAAGTCAGTCCATTCTCTTTCCTTTTACTCTCCAGGTCATTACTGCAGGAGGAAGAGTGGACAATCTTGAGAAAAGCCCCTTTGATAGCAAATATCCTGTCTCATGAACCTGGAGGACATTATGCTAAGTGAACTAAGGCAGTGACAGAAGGACAAATACCACCCGATATCACGTCTATGGGGAATTGAAAATAGTCAAACTCATAGAAGCAGAGAATGGAAGGGTGGTTGTCAGGGACTGGGGGAATGGAGAAAGGAGAAAATATTAGTCAAAAGATACTAGGTTTCAGTTATAAGATGAATAAGTCTTAACAGGGAACTATATTCAAAATCCTGAGATAAACCATAATGGAAAGGAATATAAAAAACAATATATATATATAACTGAATCACTTTGCTGTACAACAGAAATTAACACAACACTGTAAATCAACTATACTTCCCCCAAGAAAAGATAAGTCCTAGAGGTCTATTGTACAGCATGGTACCTGTAATTAACAATACTCTATTCTATAGTGGAAAACTTGCTAAGAGAGTAAATCTTATGTTTAAGTGTTCTTATCACAAAAAAATAATAATAGTGAAGGAGGTGGGAAGAAATTTTGGAGGTGTTGGATATGCTTATGGCAAAGGTTGTGATGACAGTTTCACAGGTGTGTACTTATCTCCAAACTCATCAAGTTGTATATGTTGATATTTAATGTACAGTTTTTTGTATGTCAATCATACCTTAATAAAGTGGTTTCAAAAAAAGAAAATACTCTGTCTTGAGTTGAAAGTACTTGGAGACTATAAGGCTCGTCATTCATTTTTGGAGCAAATAGCATGTTCCATATGTAAATTAGTCATGATTCTTGTGGCTGCCAGAGACTTAAACCCAGCTGGATTTTGCTTATGCAAAAAAGGGAGACTTATTGGTTAATGTAACAAAGCCATGGGAAAGTCAAGGACAACTGGAACAAAAGCCTTTGATAACTGACAGGATTCTCTTTCTCCCTTCCCCCTCCCTTTCTTTTTCTGACTCCCATCTCTGCCTTTCTGAGTGTCAGCCTCATACTCTCAGACTAATTCCTTTCACACAGCTGGATACATGGCAGCTGGCCAGATCTGTACTCACACCTCCCAGAGTTGATGTCAGAGAGGAATTTCTACTGGCTCTAATGTATTAGAAGTACCAGGAGAGATTTTGATTGGCCTAGCTTGGATCAGGCACCTGCATCTTTACCAATCACTGTGTCCAGGCAACAGAGTTTTGCAAGAACATAGCAGTGGTCCTTCAATCGCATGGTGGGAGTGGAGAAAGGAGCACTTTCCAGAAGGGGAGTGCTGCTCTAGGTAGACAAAACACTAGACAGCCACTGCAGTGAGGCTTCATTGTCTTTGATGGAAGACTGCTGAGCACAACCCACAATAACACCAAAAGATTCTATGGCATTTTTATAATCAGGAAATGCTTTGGACTGAATGTTTGTGTCCCCATCAAAATTTGTATGTTGAAATCCTAACCCTTAATGTGACTAGGTCAAGAGGGTGAAGCCCTCATGAATGGAATTAGTGCCCTTATAAAGAGACCCCATAGAGATCCCTCATTTCCTTCAGCCATGTGAGGACACACCTAGAAGACACCATCTGTAAACCAGGAAGTGGGCTCTCACCAGTCATCAAATTTGCTGCTGCCTTGATCTTGGACTTCCCAGCCTCCAGAAGTGTAAGAAATAAATTTCTGTTGTTTATAAGACGCCTGTTCCATGGTAATTTGTTATAGCAGCCAGAATGGACTAAGGAGAGTCTTGGAAAAGCAAATACATTGCTACCTTGAATGTAAAGGACTGAGGGGTTTATTGTGTTTTATCAGTCTCCTTTCTACAATGCAGATATGACTTGTGATTTGGCGAGAAACATCCATTTTCTATAATGTCTCTCAAGGAGTAAGCAGCAGAAACTTCATCCATTTTTATTATTCATAACAGTACTTGATACTTACATACTATGGCATTTTCATCAAAGGATCTCATAACATACAATTAGCAAGTATTAGTCAGTTTTCAGATGGGAAGTCAGAGGTGCTGAGAAGGCAAAGCCAGGCACTGTAAGTCTGTCTGGGATGGTGAACTTCTGGAAAGTACCTTTTCTAACCCTGGCCTACTCAGCCAGTTCAAAGGTGATATGCGCTCCCGTCCAGAAGCGCTATTCCACTCAAAAGTAAAGAAAAGAGGAAGGTAGCGTTTTTATGGAATCAGAGACTCTCAGATATGGCAGAGGACTTGGAGATCAGATGCAGCCTAACCTCCAATCTGTGCATATCCTCTTCCTAGATCATCATCCATCATTAGTGGCCATGCAATGTCTAGAGGATGAACACTATTTAGCTCACTAAGCAACACATTTTATTATTGGAATGGGAAGGTTATTCTTTACATTGGAATTCATCTTCCCCAGGGAAGTGATTCTATTTTTCTTTAAATCACTCTTGAAGGTATGTTCTGTGACTGACACCTACCTAAGTGTAGGGATCCAGAGGTGAGTAAGCATTGGTCCCTGTCCTCCAGGATCTCGGAGGAAATGGTGCAGGAAACAGACATATCTGTCAGCAGTAGATGCTTTAGTGAAGGCGTGAACATGGGAGCCCAGAAGCGGATATGCTTCCCAGAGAGGCCAGGGAAGCTCTCCTGGAGGGGCTAACCCCATAGCTGATTTTTGAAAAGATGAGTAGGAATCTGCCAGATGAACAAGGGTGGATCCTGGATGAGGCAGAGGTGAGACTGGCATATGCAAAGGCTCAGAAGTGAACAAGAGAATGACCCATGGAGGGCACCACAGGTAGTTCAGTGTGACTGGAGACATGAGGTTTGAAGTTTAAGAGGCCAGGCTGCAGAGCAAGGTGGGGCCATATGATGAAGGACCCCCATACCATAGCAAATGTGCCATGTTTTCCCTATTAGCTAGTGGGTCTCAGCCTTTCTACGGTCATAGATTACTGAGAATTGGACCAAAGGCTAGGGGGCCTCTCCCCAGGAAAACACATGGACACATGCACATGTGTGTGCATGCACACATACACACACACCACATTTCTTATGATTTCACAGATGCCCTAAGGCTCGTCCATGGATGCAGGCATGCATGCATTCATTCATTCAGTATTCATTGTGGGAATTAGAGGCTAGGAGCCAAGCCCTGGGTTAGGTACTGGAGATAGAACAGTATTATGTGTTGAATTGTGTGCTTCTCCCCACCCCACCCCCGACCAAAAAGAGATACACTGAAGTCCTATCCTCCACTAACTCAGAATGTGACCTTATTTGGAAACAGGATCTTTAAAAAGGTAATAGTTAAAATTAAGTTATTAGAGTGGGTCCTAATCCAACATGACAGGTGTCCTTATAAAAGAGGAAAATCTGGACACAGGGAGAGTGCCATGTGAACATGAAGGCAGAGATCAAAGTGATGGCTCTACAGGCTGAGGAACACCAAAGATTGCCCACAAACCACCAAAAGCCTGGAATAGATTCACCCTCACAGCCCACAGAAGAAGCTAACCCTGCTCATAACCTTGGAGCTTATACTTTACTGGGGAAGAGAGATCATTGAACAGATAGAAAAATGTATGCAGTGCACAGTGAGAGCAAGAGCTCAGGGGGTTATGGGAATACATAGAAGGGGACATAATTTAATATTGGTGGTCAAAGAAGACAACCTAGAAAAAATGTCTTCAAAGATGAGGAGAAGTAAGGCATGCTACAGGGTGATGAGGTGGGAAGTGGGTTGTGAGAGGAGAGGATATCCATGAATTCCAGGATCAGAAAGAAGGTCACAATGATTGAACCTAATGTGTAAAGGGGAGAAAGGTCAGAGATGAGGACATAGACTTGGGGTCAGATCTTGGAGACTCTTGTAGGCCAACTTAAGGAGCTTGGACTATATTGTAAGGGAAATGGTGAGTCATTGAAGGGTTTTAATCAGGGGAATCAAGATTTAGAAAGATCACTTTGGCTGCAGGGTAGAGAATGGATTTGAGAGCACCCAGAGTGGCAGCCAAGAGACCAAGTTAGGAGGCTGTTACAGTAGCCCACTGAGGAATGATGATGACTTGGACCAAGGTAGTAGTGATGGAGGTGAAAAGAACTAGGTGGATTTGGGATATAATTTTGAGTTAAAGCCAATAGAACCTCCAGGTGGATCTACCCTGCAGGTAGTTGGAAATACCTTCAGAGATCACCTCTCTTTCATGCGTCACTCATTTCTCCCTTCCTATTGCATCAATTCCATAAACATACAAACACATTCTAATAATTCCTATCTTAAAACAAATTCTCTTTTGATGCTATATACTCCTCCAGCTATTCCCTGTTAAAGTAAAATTTGTTTTTCAAAGCAAAATTTTTGCAAAAAAATGTTTGCAAAGGATTGTCTATACTCTCTCCACTTTCTCAATTCCCATTCACTCTTTTTTCTAAAAAATATAGCTTTATTGAAGCTATAATTCACATATCATACAGTTCATCCATTTTAAGTGTACAATTTAATGGTTTTTAGTATAATCATAGAATTGGAACATTTTCATCCTCAAAAACAAACTCTGTACCCTTTTTCTATCACCCCCATATCCCTCATCCTACCACACCTTAAGAAACCACTGATCTACTTTTTGTCTCTGTAGAATTGCCAATTCTGGACATTTCATTTAAATGTAATCATATAATATGTGGTCTTTTGTGACTGGCTTCTTTCATTTAGTGTAATGTTTCAAGGTTCATCCATGTTGTAGCATGTATCAGTGCTTCATTCCTTTTTATGGCTGAATAATATTCCATTGTGCAGACATGCCATATTTTTTTATCCATTCATCTGTTAACCCATTAAGTCTTCAATCTTCTCCAGTTTGGCTTTTATTCCCCGCCACACCACTGAAAATACGTTTGTCAAAGTCACTAATAAATTCTACATTACTGAACTCCATAGTCATTTTGCTATTTTCATATTATTCAACCTCTTAAGCCTTCAACATGATTGAACACTTCTTTCTTTTTAATTAATTAATTTTAATTTTTGGCTGCGTGTGGGCTTTCTCTAGTTGCGGCGAGCAGGGGCTACTCTTCATTGCAGCGCACGGGTTTCTCATTGTGGTGGCTTCTTTTGTTGTGGAGCGTGTGGGCTTCAGTAGTTGTGGCACGCGGGCTGGGTAGCTGTGGCTTGTGGGCTCTAGGGCGCAGGCTCAGTTGTTGTGGTGCACAGGCTTAGTTGCTCTGCGGCATGTGGGATCTTCCTGGACCAGGGCTTGAACCCATGTCCCCCACATTGGCAGGCAGATCCTTAACCACTGTGCCATCAGGGAAGTCTCAGAGCACTTCTCCTTTTTTGAAAGAATTTCCTCTCCTAACTTCAGTGAACCATATTTTCCTACCCAACTGGTTACTTTTTTCAGTTTTGTTGCTACTTTTCCCCCTTTTATCCCACTTCTAAATGTTGGAGTGTTCTAGAGTTTGAAGGTTGGGCTCTTTCATCTGTCTGCACTCTCTAAATGATTTCATTTAGTCTCATGGCTTTATATATTATCTATGCATGCTGATGACTCCCACATTTTCATCTTCAGTCCAACCTCTTCTCTGAGCTCCACATATCTTACCTCTTGCTTAACAACTTCCTTTATATGTCTAAAAGACATTTCAAATTTAGCATGGCCAGAGTGGAATACTTGATTCCCTATCATCACAAACATGCTTTTCTTACAGTTTTCCCCATCTCAGTAAATGACTTCACCGTTCAACAGTGGCTCAAGCAAAAACCTAAGAGTCCTTCTTAACCCTTCACATTTTCTTCATCACTTACATCCAAACCAATGGGCTATATGTTTAAGCATGGTCCAGAGAAAATAGTCATCCTTGCTTGGACCACTGTAATAGCATCCTCATTGCTCTCCCTGATTATACTCTTGACCCCACTTCAATTTATTCTCTACATCACAGCCGGAGTGATCATTCTAAAATGAAAATCTGATCACGTCATTCAAAATCCTTTTAAAGTCCTCCAAAGCCGTATTACCTATCTAAGTGGAATCCCTTGGAATAAAACCCAATGTCCTCACTATAGCCTATAGGGCCCTACAGGAATGACTCCTGTCATTCTCTTTGATCTCTTCCACTATTACTTGCCTCCTTACTCATGCTGCTACACTTCTTTCCTTGTTGTTTCTCAAATACACTTATCATGTTCCCATCTCAGAGCTTTTGCACTTCTGTTTCCTTTGTCTTGGAGGCTATTCCCCCAGATGTTTGTATAGCTAGATTCTCATTGTATCATCTCAATTCAAATATTACCTTCTTTTGAGAAGGCATTCCTTGACTACCCTATCTAAAACTGCACCCACCATTTTGTTTATGACAGGGAGGAAAGTACTTTTTAAAAATGAAAATGGTAATTATGGGAAAGTTATACAATACTACTTCTCTTAGTCCATCAACGAAACTATCCTATAAAATTCTTAGAGATAATAAAAATGATTATCCTCTAAAATTCTCAGTTAAAGTTAAAATGTATTTGTTATAATAAATATTTCAGATGAACTAGCATCATTTCATGAAGTTGACAGAGAAAACTGTTTCAAAGCAAACTCTGTAAGAAAATATATTAGTAAGGAAAAGGTATATGCATGCTGTTTAGGAAGGTATAATTTGCAGCATAGACCCATTTTAGGTAGAAAGGATAAAAATGTCAATATCAACCATTGTGAGGACATTCTCTTTAGTCAATATAATTTGCCAAAATAGTAGTAACTATAGTAGTAGAACAGTGGGTTTTGAGCTATGTCTCTGGTCTTGGAAAATTGTAGTTGAATAGAAACCCCTGGGACTTCATAGAAGCTTGCAACACTGTAATCAGATTCCTTTAGGGGTTTCTAAAATCTTGAGAGATGGCCTAAACCCAGAGCAGATGCCCACAGGATTGTGGCTTCTAAGGGCTCAGAAAACTAACCTTCATTGGAACTAAAGCCCATACATGTAGGCCAAAACCTACACACTAAACTAAGCAGGGAAACTACATGCTAAAATAGAAGATTTAAATAAAATCAAGAGTCTCCTAACATAATAATCAAAACATACAGGGTACAATTTAAAAAAATCACCTGTCATACCAAAACCGGAAAACTACAATCTGAATGAAAAAAACAATCAATAGACATTAATACTGAAATGAATCTCATGTTGGAATTATCTGACAAGAATTGTAAACCAGATGTCATAAAAATGCTTCAACAATCTATAACAAATTCTCTTGAATTTACAAATTCTCTTGAAACAAATAAAAAAATTATGAGTTCCAAAAAGAGAGGAAAGAGAGAGTGGGACTAAAAAAAACATTCAAAGTAGTAATGAATGAAAATGCCCCCCAGTTGATAAAAGATATAAACCTACAGATTCAAGAAGCCGAGACAATCTCAGTTAGGATAAAACCCAAAAAAGTCCACACCAAGACACAGCATCATGAAACTCCTAAAAATGTAAGATGAAGTCTTGAAAGCAACCAAAGAGGATCACAGGATTATAGGTAATCTTATAGGGGACCACCAATTTAAATCACAGTGGGCTTCTTATATGATAGCATGGAGGCCAAAAGGAAATAACACAATATTTTTCAAGTGCAGAAAATACATGTCAATCAAAAATTCTGTATCCAGAGAAATTATCCTTCAGGAACAAAGGAGAAATCAAGCCATTCTCAGATTAAGGAGAACTAAGAGAATTTGCCACTAGCAAACCTTCCCTGAAAGAGTAGCTAAATAAAGGTCTCTAAAGAGAAAGGAAATACCAAAAGAAGGCAGGAATCTTCAGGAAGGAAAAAAGAACATGTAATGGGTAAAACTAGAAGTAAACATTATAGACTATCCTTCACCACATGATTCTTTAATTATATTTTATGACTGAAACAAATGATATAACACTACTTGATATGGAGCTCAATGCATGCAGAGGAAATATTTAAGACAATTATATTTGAAAAGCGAGGAGGGTAAAGAGACCTAAATGGAATTAAAATTTCTGTACTTCACTCAGAGTAGTAAAATGTCAACATTCGTAGTAAAATGTCAACAAAGTAGTAAAATATCACCAATATTTGTAGGTGATAATTTATGTATGTGTGTGGTAATACCTATAGCAACCACTAAAAAAACTGTACAAAGCAATATGCTCAAAAGCATTATAAATAAATAAAGTGGAATTTGAAAAATTGTTCAAGTAACCCACAGGAAGAAAAGAAGAAAGAAAAAGAAGAACAAGAAATTGGGCTTCCCTGGTGGTGCAGTGGTTGAGAGTTCAAGCACTCATGGGACATTCAAAAATATAATTATATCCTGGGTCATAAAAAACAGAACAAAAAACCCTTAACAAACTTAAAAGAATTAAAATCATACAGCATATGTTCTTTGGCCAAAATCAAACTAGAAATCAATAACAAAGATAAAAGTGAAATCTCCAAACACTTGGAAACTAAGCAACACACTTAATAATCCATGAGTCAAAGAGACAGTCTCAAAGGAAATTTTAAAAACACATAAAACTGAATGAAAATGAAAATACAATGTAGCAACATATATGGGATGGATCTAAAGCAGTGGTGAGAGGGAAATTTACATCACTAAATGCTTACATTGGAAAAGGAAAAAAGTCTCAAATCAATAAGTTAATCTTTTTAAGAACCTAGAAAAAGAAGAACAAGATAAATCCAAAGAAAGCAGAAGGAAGCACATAATAATAAGAGCAGAAATCAATGACATTGAAAATGGAATCAATAGGGAAAATTAATGAAACAAAAAGCTGGTTCTTTGAAAAAACTCAATAAAATTGATAAACCTCTAGCAAATTTGAAAAGGTATAAAGAGAGAAGACACAGGGCTTCCCTGGTGGCGCAGTGGTTGAGAGTCCGCCTGCCGATGCAGGCGACGCGGGTTCGTGTCCCGGTCCGGGAAGATCCCACATGCCGCGGAGCGGCTGGGCCCGTGAGCCATGGCCGCTGAGCCTGCGCGTCCGCAGCCTGTGCTCCGCAACGGGAGAGGCCACAACAGTGAGAGGCCCGCGTACAGCAAAACAAAAAAAAAGAGAGAGAGAAGACACAAATAGCCAGCATCAGGAGTAAAATAAAAATATCACAGCAGATCCTGCAATCATGAAAAGGATAGTAAAGGAATACTACAAACCACTTTATGGTCCTAAATTCACATGCAGGAACTTGTACACAAATGTTCATAGCACCTTTATTTCTAATAGTCCCAAACTGGAAACTATCCATATGTCCTTCAGTGGGTGAATGGTTAAACAAACTGTGGTACAACCATACTGTGGAATACAACTCAGCAATACAAAGGAATGCACCACTGATATATGCAACAACTTGGATGAGTCTCAAGGGAATTATGCTGAGGGAGCAAAAGCCAATCTAAAAAGAATAAATACTGTATAAGTCCATTTATATAACATTCTCAGAATGACAAAACTATAATGATAGTTACAGAGAACAGACTTGTTCTCTATAGAGAACAGACTTGCCAGGGATGGAGAGAGAGGATGGGTGTGGCTATAATAGTGTAACACAAGAGAGTTTTGTGGTAATTGCATAGTTGAGCGTCTCGATTGTGGTGATGGTTATACAAACCTTCACATGTGATAAAATTGCATGGAGTCTTACCCCCACACTCATACACACACATACACACACAGAGAAACACAAGAGTGTATGTATGTAACTAGTAGAACTTGAATACGATCTCTGGATTTTACCCGTAGCAATTTTCTTGACTTTGATATTGTACTATAGTTGTGTAAGATGTTAACTTTGGGGGAAGCTAGGGGAAGGCTGCTCAGGACTTCCTTGTGTATTTCTTTGCAACCTCCTGTGAATTTATAATTATTTCAACATAAACCATTATAAAAAACATTTGTACCAAGTGAGAGATTCCATATATGAAGTCCTTCGTCAACTGAGAAGGGCTGCATACATGCCTATTATTAGTGCTATTATTACTCATCTACCTTCCTGGTCCCAACTTTTCTCCATGTACAACAGCCCCAAAGCGTATTGCCAAAATAAGCAGTTTTGCGCATTGTAGTCACTCCACAGAAAACCAAAATACTTTTGTTAACCTAGCTGAAGCTTACAGTCCTCTATCAGGCTGCCTCCGCCTAGTCCTTCTTTGCTCCCAAACAGAGCATTTCTGGTCTGGCCATAAAACATGTTTTTATTAACATAGTAAGAAGCACTTCAATAAGGGTGAGCCTCACGTGTAGTCAGAATAAGAGTTAACCAGAGCACCAGCATCCTCAACTTCAGAGAGTATGTATGTATACAATTGTATATGTATAACGGGTGTGATGTTTGTCATTAATTCATAGGAATCCAGACATAATAAGGACACTCTGCTCCCCTGATTTGGAAATCAGCTTATTATGACTTCAAATATTTCCCACTTTACCTGGCCTCAGTTAAGAAAACGGGCACTGACATAAGGTAAATGTAGGTCTAAATCCCAGCTCTGACACTTACAGGCTGTGAGAATATGGGCCATTTGTGTTGAATTCGTTAAGCCTCATTTCCTCATCTGTAAAGTGAGGTCTTAATCGCAATTACCCAGATGGTTGCTGGCATGAGCCAATGAGATTTTGAAAAATTGCTCAGCATGACACCTTCTTGCATACAGTAAAAACTTAATACACAGGAGTAGTTGTAGTAGTGATAATTATTATTATTATCATTATTATGATTCTTATTTCACCACCCACTTCTCGTGATGGCCAAGACCTAGAACCTGTGGTTTTAGATGTCACTCCTTATTGTAATTCTGAGTGAGGCTGGTTCTTTCTATCTGCACCCTCTCAAAAACTTTTGAGAAAATCTTCGGGTTTCAAGTAAACCTTTACTTCTTTGGGGTCTACACTGTGGTTTTCACTGAGTTTCATTCTGATATTTAGATTCAGCCAAAGGTAGAGTTCAAAGTGAAATTTAAAGAGGAAATATTCTTTTATGCAACTATAACTGAAAACAGTTTCTGCAAAATGGAAAGTGCTGAGTTTTGGGCAAATTTGAGGTAAGTTTGCTTTCTTAGTCCAGACAACTCTGCCTGTACTGGTGGCGCCATAAGCGTGCAAGAGAGAAATGGCTGTGGGAAGAGAAGAGGCCCCTCCTCTATACAGTAGTTATCCTGGATATAACGGAGAGATGGTTGTAGGAAGGGTAAAATGGGACACTGTCCAGAGGCTCAGTGTCTGCTGGATGTTTTGTCACCTTTAGGCAGTTGCTCTTAGTCAGAGGCAATGTTTGACTGAGGCTGCAGTGGGCAGGGGTCAATGCGAGGCCCCCCTCTCCAACTGCCCAGATGGAAAGTGTCGGGGAGGGGGAAGTTTCTTCCTCTCCCCAACTTGAGTTCTTGTGGCTGGACTAATAATAAAATTGACACAAGACAAATTCACAGGAGAAAGAGAAACAAATTTCAGTTCATGCGCACAGAGGTCTCATAGAAATGGAACCTGAGAAGTGGCCAAAGCAGGCAACTTTTATACTTTTTAGACAATGACACAATAAATTTGTAAGGAATTGACAGGACAAAGAAATGTAGATTTTGGGTGCTCAATTAGAGAAGAATCTAAACAGAGTATGAGCTTGAGGTAGTCAGTGAAAGAAGTAACAAGGTTAGTTTCTACAGTCTTCTTGGCCTGAATTCCCCATCTCTGGTGATAAGCGTGCACCTTTCACATGAGATTTATTTCCTGCTTTCAAGGAGACAGAAAGGAGGTCAGAGTGTCCCTCTTACATTGACCATTTCTTGACTAACTTTAATTCAAAATAATCAATATGCCACCGTGACATTTTGGGGGTTGGCCTGCCTTGAGTCCCAACTGAAGTAACTGTGCAAACACAATAGAACTGTCAAAAAGCACATGATATCTTCTACGTAAAGTATGAAACATAGGCCAACAGTGTAACTAGCTCTACAGTACTATAGAAATAGATAATTGTTGCAATAGACTGAATGTGTCTCCCCCAAATTCATACGTTGAAATCCTAACCCCCCAATGTGAGGGTATTTGGAGGTGAGGCATTTGGAAGGTGACTAGGTCCATGAAGGTGGAGCCCTCACGAGTGGGATTAGTGCCCTTTAAAAGAGACCTAGAGAGCTCCCTTGCCCCTTCTACCATGTGAGGACACAGCAAGAAGACGCTGTGAACCAAGAATGTCTATGAACCAAGAATCAGGCTCTCACCAGACACTGAATCTGCTGGTGTCTTGATTTTGAACTTCCCAGCCTCCATAAATCTGAGAAATAAATTTCTGTTGTTTAAGCCACCCACTCTATGGTAATTTGTTATAGCAGCCTGAACAGACTAAGACAGTTGTTTGTGAAGATAGAAAATTAAAACTTGAAAATTCAATAATGTCATACTTAAGTAATCAGCACTCACACAACCTGTTAGTCATACCATTCCCACGACTAAGGCAATGCATTTACCAATGAAAATTGCTTTCTGGGGTGCCTTCTGGGTATAGTGCTATAGACGCACACATTTTAAATGTCAGGCTAAACAGCATTTTGTCTGGAGTAGCCAAGAAATAAACCTGGGTGAATGGAAGATCCAGGAACATCTGTTCAGGGAAAATAACTGAGCATTCTGGTTGAAGGATCTTGGGGATACAAAATACATTTGGAGGATTATTCTTTGACATTGTTTCTGAGTTTTAATTTTTCAATTTCCATGCAGATTTTGGAATACATTGCCTGATAAGGGAATTAGGAAGAAACACAAAGGTACCAGATAAGCCCCCCTCATCCCAGCTAAAGGCATACTCTTGAGTGTTTTTTTAAAAATTAATTAATTAATTAATTTACTTGGCTATGCCAGGTCTTAGTTGCGGCATGCGGGATCTAGTTCCCTGACGAGGGATGGAAGCCGGGCCCCTTGCATTGGGAGCGCAGACTCTTAACCACTGGACCACCAGGGAAGTCCCCTCCTGAATCTTTTCAATATCACTTCTTTCTCTGACCTTTCCTCCAGTCTCATTAGGTTGGGGCCTTATGGGATCTGTAGGAGAGAAATATTTGCCACCTCAAGATGTCTCTTTGGCATGCGGATTATTTCGAGCTGAAAACAATCAAGGTCCAAAAAAGACTCAGGAGGAAGCTTTGGCCTTCCCCCTGACTGCCTAAAGAGTGTAGGTAGAGGACCAGTTCCAGGCAGGAAGCTACCATCATTGGTAACTATAGTGAGAACTAGGTGTGTAGACAGGGAGGAACCCAGCAAAGTCTGTTATAATTACTCTCTGTGTCCCCATTGTCTCTGCACGAAGCACCAAACGTTTTTTTTTTTTTTACAAAATATGTTCTTTTCCACCTCCATGTGAATTGTCTTTCTCCCCTTTGAAGCCCCAAACCACTACCATGAGTATCCTCTTTTGTCTTTAGCTGAAGTTTGGTATTAAAGGTGAGGGTTTAGTCCATTTTGGGAGTTAGTTTTCCTGGGTCTCTCCCATGTATACGTGTTCTTAAACTTTGTTTGATTTTCTCCTGTTAATCTGTCTCATGTCAATTTAATTCTTAGACCAGCCAGAAGAACCTAGAAGAATCTAAAAGGGTAGAGGAAAATTTCTTTCACCCCAGTAAATCTCACAGTCTCCAGTACCTTTCCCTCAGAGTGCACATCACACTTAGAATTAGATAACAAATCGTGTAACTGTGAGTGTATTGCTTTTCTTCTCCTGCTAGACTGTACACTCTATGAGGACAGGCCCTGTGTCCAGTTTGGTCACTGCTTCTGGGACTACTAGCTCACAACCTGACACATAGTGGATGCTCAGTAAATATTTCTGAGTTAATCCAATTTCCCCACCATCCTTGATCTGAACTAGCTTGAAGAACTTCCATGCCTTGCAAACAAGAAACTTGAATAGAATGCAGAGGAATCAATGAAAACTCAAAGTCTCTGAGAAAGCTTAGCCCAGGTTTCTTTCCAAGAGTTTATTTGCAAAGGGATTCCTTCTGTTTTTAATGAAGGGCCCACATTTCACTCCCAGAGGCTTGGATAACTAGATCTGTTTCCTCTTCTCAGCCATGGAGTAAAGTGTTACACTACTCCTTCTTTCCTCACATCCATTCTAGTTTCATTTCTAGGTTGCTAATCTGACCTTTAGTTTTTTTTTTTTAAGTCACCAAATGCAAAGAGAAAGTAGGTATTTTCCCCAGGTATTATTACCAAAGTGAGACCACGTCATTTCTTAGAGTCTCTGTAGTTAGAGACCCATTTGCTGTTCAAAGTTCCTGCTCCCCATACAAGTGCCAGAAGGGGATCCATCCTCATCCCAAAGCCAGTTTTCCTCAGAAAAGTTAGACTGAGATGTTTATATGAATGTAGATTATTGAGAAGAGAATGGTGTGGTTTAAAATTTGCTCAGGAGGGACTCCCCTGGTGGTGCAGTGGTTAAGAATCTGCCTGCCAATGCAGGAGACACGGGTTCGGGCCCTGGTCCGTGAAGATCTCACATGCTGCAGAGCAACTAAGCCCATGTGCCACAACTACTGAGCCCGTGTGCCACAACTACTGAAGCCCACGTGAGTAGAGCCCATGCTCCGCAAACAGAGAAGCCCACGCACTGCAATGAAGAGTAGCCCCTGATCGCCGCAACTAGAGAAAGTCCGCGCGCGGCAACAAAGACCCAACGCAGCCAAAAATAAATAAATAAATAAATAAATAAATAAATTTTAAAAATTTGCTCAGGAAACCCAAGGACTTAGCAAATGCCAGACTTTTGAATATAGGACTTAGGAATTACTCCCCCAAATGAGAGATTTGCTCCCATTTAGTTCAGAATTTAACAAATGCACCCAATTTCCTTCTCTACCTGCCCCAACCCCTATAGTATTTAGGCAAAACTTGGAAGCCTGCCATCAGGCCTGTTGTAAAGCAAAGCCCTGTAATGGATGGGGGGCTGTCCTAGAAACTGAGGCCCCCTCATACCCACAAGGCAACATATCAAGAATAACATAAGCTCTAAAGAGACTGAGGCACTTCTTGAGAACTCCTTTTAAAGAGAATTATTACTCTCTACTCATGTGGAATATGTGGGCAACATACTTTAATATATAAGCAGACATTGCTTTTCTACCTCAGTTTCCAAGAGACATGGCCGCTCCTAATGATCTTTTGATCTCAGCTTAAGATGCCACATCACCTCCTCCAGGAAGCCTTCCTTCACCCCCACCAAGAAAGTATCTTCCTCTGTGCTTCCAAAGCAGCCCCAGCAGAGCGCTTGGCTGCTCACCTCCTTCTGCCTGTTTCCTCTTTTGTCTCTCCCACTGGACCTAGATCCCCTGAAGGCAAGAACACATCTTTTCCGGTCAATCATTCTGCCCTTTCTTGCTTCTGGGTCTTCACTCCTAATTATCCTTCAGGGCTTTTGCTTAAGCCCTGCCTCCTGTGTGAAGCCTCCTCCATACTCTTCCACCCTAGACGGAATTCCTACAGCCCATGTGGCCTCCTGGATTTACTGAAACCACATATTTGCTAGTCTATCTCCAGTGGTGTGCTGGTAAATGGTTAATAACTGGTTTTCTGAAAAAATATTCCTGGTTGACAGTGATTGCTGATTTCCATAGTATAAATACTCCTACCGTGGTCAATTTCAAGCTACCAGTGTGAGGTCACTCAACACCTACTTGGGAAGAAATGCCTGGCTGCGCAGCATTATACAGCATTTCCACCACGCAGACACAGTGGATGTGGAGAACCTCAAGAGCACAGGTAATCATAAAAGGCACAAAAAGGGGCTTCCCTGGTGGCGCAGTGGTGGAGAGTCCGCCTGCCGATGCAGGGGACACGGGTTCGTGCCCTGGTCCGGGAGGATCCCACGTGCCGCAGAGCGGCTGGGCCCGTGAGCCGTGGCCGCTGAGCCTGCGCGTCCGGAGCCTGTGCTCCGCAACGGGAGAGGCCACAACAGTGAGAGGCCCGCGTACCAGAAAAAAAAAAAAAAGGCACAAAAAAGTGATTAGGAACTGATAAGCTTTGAGTATTTCTTTATTTTTATTTTATTTATTTATTTTTGCTGCATTGGGCCTTTTTTGCTGCGTGCGGGCTTTCTGTAGTTGTGGCGAGTGGGGGCTACTCCTCATTGTGGTGCACAGGCTTCTCATTGCGGTGGCTACTCTTGTTGTGGAGCACGGGCTTTAAAGCACAGGCTCAGTAGTTGTGGCACACGGGCTTAGTTGCTCCGTGGCATGTGGGATCTTCCCAGCCCAGGGCTCGAACCCATGTCCCCTGCATTGGCAGACGGATTCTTAACCACTGAGCCACCAGGGAAGCCCGCTTTGAGTATTTATTAGCTTTGTTTTATCTATATTTGCTTTAATTGTAAGTTTACATAATTTAATTTTTAATAGCAGTGTGTTTAACAATCGGTTTGCAAAATTTCTGACTGTTTATCCATGCTCCCGAGCCAGCAGGAGCTCACGCCAGCACATCATTCTCTGTCTCCCAGACTAGGCTGTCAGCTCCTTGAGGACTGAGACCAGGACCATCTTGTCCTCACCGTACCTCCTGCCCCGCAGCTCGGAGGAGACACTCACCCATGTTCACTGGAGGTAGCCAGGCGAATCCAACCTTTGGTTCCCCCATCAAAGAAGTTCAGAGAGAGCTCGCTGTGCTCTTTAACCACAAAGGTGTTGGGAAGGAAGAGATTTTCCTCTCCCCTTGTAGGTTCTTCTGGCCTAAAAATTAAACTGACACGACACAGATTAACAGGAGAAAATCACACAAAGTTTAGGAACATGTACACATGGGAGAGCCCCAGGAAAACTGAGTAACTCCTAAAATGGATGAAACCCTCACCTTAAATACCAACTTCAGCTAAAGACAAAAGAGGATGTTGGGGGTAGAGGTTTGGGACTTCAAAAGGGTGGGAAGGCAATTGACATAGAGATGGAAAAGCAAATGTGTGGTAAATAAATGTTTGCCAGGCCAGGCAGAGACAGTGGGACACAGAGTGGACTCTGATCTCTAGGTCCTCTTCCCCCAACCCCCTGCCCCCAGCCCATATTCTCTGCAGATGTCTCCGCTGATAGCTTTATTCTGGGAACAGGCCCTCTGTGCACATTCTTTCAGGCACTTACGGGGAAGGTGAAAATTTCTTCCTGAGGCTTTCAGGCCTTGATTGTTTTCAGTTCGAAATAATCCGCATGCCAAAGAGACATCTTGGGGTGGCAAGTTTTGCTCCCCTACGAAGGTCACTTGGCAAATGCTCTAGAGGAAGCCTTCCTACCTCAGCTAAGAACAAGGTGAGATCTCTGTGACATATAACACCTCACGACCAGCTTCCTACCCGCTGAGCTAACAGGAGGCTGAGGGGCAAGCACCAGCTTTCTTCCTAAGGAAGCAAGCAAGATAGTGCAGTTCTGATCTTAATGCCAAATTCACACCAAATCCCGTACAGCAAAAGAGAATTCTTGCCTTTCCAAGCCTCAGACACCAATCCAATTATTTCAAGACCCATTAGAATTCACAGAATTCCAACCCAATGGGAGAATTTAGACATTTCTCTGAGGCTTCTTGGAATGGTTTTGACTGCCCCAGAGCATCAGGCCAGCCACCAGCAGGACAGAACCACAGAAATAGTCACAGTATGTTTCAGGCCAAATCCAAGTCATAGTAAGTGTGAAATAAAATTCATATTTATGGTAAAATGAGAAAAATTTAAACATAAAAATTCTTCTCTCCCCTTTGGCCTTCTCTCTCCCCCTACTGTGCACTGTGTATCTGCATTATGGATCGAACAAACCTACCCCATGGAGAGGAAGACCTGCTCAACCATAAAGAGCAACATTCTCTCAGCATCAACAAGACAACTCCTTAAAGAACATTCCTGGGCTTCCCTGGTGGTGCAATGGTTAAGAATCCGCCTGCCAGTGCAGGGGACACGGGTTCGAGCCCTGGTCCCGGAAGATCCCACAGGCCGCAGAGCAACTAAGCCCATGCGCCACAACTACTGAGCAGGCGAGCCACAACTACTGAAGTCCACGCGCCTAAAGCCCGTGCTCCGCAACAAGAGAAGCCACCACGATGAGAAGCCCGCACACCGCAACAAAGACCCAACGCAGCCAAAAATAAATAAATTAAATTTTTTTTAAAGATAACATTCCTTCTTGATCTTGTAAAGGGTCACATGAACCACCACAAAAGTGCTTAAATCTGGATTATGTAAACTGTCAATAATACGTCATTTGATGTACAGCCCTCTGTCTCAAAAAACTTATATAAATTGTGGCTTGACTTCTAATGGGTGGAACAGTCCTCAGAGCTTTCTGAGATACTCTTCCTGGGTTATAATCCTCAAATTTGGCTCCAATAAAATTTTCCAATTCTTTCTTAGATTGATTAACTTTTTGTCGACATAAGCCTACCTTTCAGGCACTGGTGAAACCTTCTGGAAAAGAACTTTTAATAATCATAGCAAAAGAACTTTTAATAATCATAGCAAATACCTAACACACAATGGGTGCTTCGTACCTCTGTGCCAAGCACCATGTAAAGCCATCCTCACAGACTAATTAATGAGGCCTCACATAAAGACCTCAACTGGTGGCGTCCTCATCTAAATTGTCTGGGGCTGTTCCCAATCCAGTGAGATCAGACTGTGGTTGGGTTCTGCTTCATTAAGTGTCAGAATGTTGTCGTGGCTCTCTAAGAAATCAGTTGGGGGGAAAAGTCTCTCAGGGACTATTTTCCTTTTTGCCAAGGTGGTGTCATTCAAACTGGCAGGAGAGGGACTTCTCTGGTGGCCCAGTGGTTGAGACTCCACACTCCAAATGCAGGGGGCCCCGGTTCGATCCCTGGTTGGGGAACTAGATCCCGCATGCCGCAATGAAGATCCCACGTGCAGCAACTAAGACCCAGTGCAGCCAAAATAAACAAGCAAATAAATATTTTTTAAAAACTGGCAGGAGATGTGGCTTCCTCATTAATGTGCCCAGGTCACCTTGACTCACTCCAGTGAGAAGCACAGCAGGAAGACATCCCGCGGGCTCAGCTTTGCCCCTGTCTGACATCCGTTCAGAGAGTTGAAATCCGTTGGCTTTTCAGGACAGTGGGTGACACTACCCACGGTCCTTACAGATCTTCAATAGGTTGACATTTCACATCATTTGAATAAATCAAAGTGACAGAGGTGCATCAAGCTGCTGAGTCGGGGAGAAGATAATAGAGAAGTGAAAAAGACATTTTCATTTTCTTGCTGATGAGCAAAATAAGTAAATTTTGAAAAGGAAGTGAGAAGCTTTGTGGGAGGACCCTTCTCAGGGAGAGAGCTGCAGTGGTACCTCTGTCTTGGCCAGTAATAAACTGCTGAGGAAATGTCTCAAAACCACCCACCATGTGCACCCTAAAACCCAACGTGTAGAATCCACATTCTCCCTGGAAACAACAGAGCCCTGATTAGGCAAATCCTGACCTTGGAATACAAACTCTCAGTGTTACATGGAAAATTGAATCTGGTTTCCTCTAAGTGAAACTTGAGCCTTGGTCCTCAGTGGCTGTTAATCTTTATTTTTCCTGCAAAAACAAAAAAGTAGTTTTTCTACCGTTGGTGAAAACACAGGGTATAGGCGCTCTTCTATTTGTATGCAGAAACGACCTAACTCGGCTTCCAAGCTGCTTTTTTTCAAAAGGAGTTTCAATGGAAGCAACCTAAGTGTCCATCATCGGATGAATGGATAAAGAAGATGTGGCACATATATACAATGGAATACTACTCAGCCATAAAAAAGAACAAAATAATGTCATTTGCAGCAACATGGATGGACACAGAGATTATCATACTAAGTAAGTTAGAGAAAGACAAATATCATATGATATCACTCATGTGGAATCTAAAAATATGGTACAAATGGACTTATTTACAAAACAGAAATAGAGTCACAGATGTAGAAAACAAACTTATGGTTACCGGGGGGAAAGGGGGGAGAGATGAATTGGGAGATTGGGATTAACATATACACACTACTATATATAAAAAAGATAACTAATAAGAACCTACTGTATAGCACAGGGAGCTCTACTCAATACTCTGTAATGGTTTATATGGGAAAAGAGGGGATATATGTATATGTATAACTAATTCACTTTGCTGTACAGCAGAAACTAATACAACACTGTAAATCAACTCTACTCCGATAAAAATGAAAAACAAAAAACAGCAACAACAACAAAAAAGGATTTTTAAGAATTCAGTGAGTGAAAAGAAAAAGCAAGCAAACAAACAAAAACCCCAAGCGGTCCTGCAATTTGAGTCAGAAGTTGAAAAACACAATTGCGAGGCCTCATTCAGGAAGGAAGATCTTTTCATGCGAACCAACTACTAATTATAAAATAGGTGAGAGCAGGCGCTGTGAGGGACTAAAAAGGAGGGGGTGGGGCGGTACTACTTTAGCATTTAGTCACCCTGGGCTGGAAAGTGGGCGTTGTAAGATCTGGCACCAAACCCCAGCGAGTCACTCTGTAGCGTGGGTTTCTCGCACTTTGGGCTTTCAGTTTGGACACCACTGGGTGGGGGAGCTAAAGTCATTGTAAGACCAAGTTATCACATTGCCGATGTCCACTGCCCAGAACCAAGTCAAGGGGGAGGGGATTTGTGGTCTAGAAAATAAACGGAAGGAAAGTGGTCTCAGTGCTGTCTGCGTATTAGAATCGCCTGGAGAGCTTTGAAAACTCTGTGTCCAGGCTGCACTCCACATGAATCAGAATCTCTGGGAGGGAGACTCAGGAATCAGTTGTTTTAAGAGAGTTAATTAATCAATTAATTAATTAATAAGTTACTGTTGATTGATTGATTTACTTATAGGTATCGGTATTTAAAAAAAAAAAAACTCCTTAGGTGATTTCAAGGTGCAGCCAAGATTGAGAATCATGAATTAAACAGCAATAAAGCATAGCTAAAGTAATAAAGTATTCTAATGTGTGCATAGTCTGTGTTTTTTCAAATGATGCTTTCTCTTATAGTTGGCATGCGAATGGGCGATTAATGTTAGCGTTGGTATCTCGTTTCAGTATTGAAATACGTGTAAAGTGAATACCTAATCAAGGGGCCAGGTCTGAGGCCTGATGTTGAGCAGACAGTAGGCTGGCAAGGCTGATGCCCTCCTCAGAGAGATGGGATCCTTTGAGCTCATGGGCTTGGTACTTGGTGTGCTTGGCCAATCAGTTGCTACCAAGTGATCAAGGTGGCACCAAGGTCTGAGAGCCAGGCAGGCAGGTGGATCTGGGATTCGAGTGGAGACAGTGTGGAGAGGCATTAAACATGGAAGTCCCCAAGATGGGATGGCGCACTAGAACAGACTCAGAGAGGGATGTAGCTTCATCCTGCCCCACACTAGAGTTCTTTATTCAGGCTCAGGCAGTGGCCACCCTTCTCTTTGGCGGGGGTTTTGGAGTTTGAGGGGAAGGATCTGCTACGGCATGTGCTTCCGGTAGGTCTGAGTTAGTTTCATGTTCATTGTGTTCTAGTCAACAGCCACCTCTCTGACTGAGGACAGAGTTTCGAGGTGCCTAAGATTCTCCTGGCTAGGAGAGCTGTGTGCTGATGTGGTGGGACTGGGTACACCAGGCCATTCCTCCAGGTTGAAGTCCTTGTTGCCTTCAAGGTCTGATTGTTAAGATGGCACCCAGTAAATATTGTATTGC
This sequence comes from Lipotes vexillifer, assembly GCF_000442215.2. NCBI lineage: Eukaryota > Metazoa > Chordata > Mammalia > Artiodactyla > Lipotidae > Lipotes > Lipotes vexillifer. The sequence continues at coordinate 3,148,769 of NW_006789873.1, read as the reverse complement.
AACTCATCTGAGGACATTCATTCACCTGACAACTCTTCATAGAGTGCCTGATAAATTTCAGGTGCTTGTGAGAGAGGACTGAATCAGCTAAGCGGGGCTTGGGGATGGGGGTGAGAGTGTCCCAGTCTTCTAGGGAAGACAGCTCCAACAGGGCTCAATGAGTCCACAGAACAGGAGGGACATGATATAGTAAGAGTTCCCAGGGGTACTGAATCTTAGAGAACGAGTAGGCACTCCCTAGGTGAAGAGAGTTGGGAAGGACATTCTAGGCAGAGGAGAAAGAGAAGGAAAAGCATGTTTCTATTGGAGATCACATGCAGATCACTGTAGCTGGGGCGTTAAGTGCTTAGTTGTGTGAACTAAAGGAGAGGGAGGGATCAGGCATGACTCCCCAAGAGATTTGACCGTCATACTTTGCTGATGGGGTTGTAAAATGGCAGGGGGGTATGGGAAGTGACTAGTAATGGATAAGAGTGTTGTTAAATGATCCAGAGAAAACAGGTGACAGAATACAGTTTTTTTTTTTGGCTGCACCTCCCAGCTTGCGGGATCTTAGTTCCCCAACCAGGGATCAAACCCACGCCCTCAGAGCTAAAGCGTGGAGTCCTAACCGCTGGACCGCCAGGGAAATCCGGGCAGAACACATTTCAGAGGGACTGGTGCCTGTGGGACCTCCGGGTACTGATGTTCAGTAGCCAGGTAGATGGTGAGTCTCAAGCTCCTGGGAGAGGTCTTGGTAGGAGATGGTGATTTTGGAGTCATCAACTTGGTCATCAATGGTCATTGATGTTATGGGAAAGGATTCCATCACTGAGGAAGAGGTTGTGGTGTGTGAGGGCTGTAGGCCAAGGAAAGATCCCTGGAAAATACTAACATTTAGGGGATGGTAGAGAAAGAAGAGCTCATGCAGGAGCCAAAAGAGGAGGCTCAGGAAGATTTGAGGAGAAGCAGCCAAGTGAGAGGACGGATTGTCATGGGATCCCAGAGCACTGAGATAGAAAATCCAATGTAGATACTATTATATAATTAAGTCGTTGCCCACATTCCTAGTACCAGCCCATACTGACCCTGTTTTGCCTGTATGGGTAAGATGAATTTTGTGCAATGATAAATTCTCTGTAATTAAAAAGTTCTCTTTAAGAAGAGAATTTTTTCAACAGGAACACCTTTTAATTCTTTTCTCCCCCCTTTTGCTACAAAATGCATTTACAGGCAGACCTCGGATATATTGTGGGTTTGACTCCAGACCATGGTAATAAAGTGAATATCGCAATAAAGTGGGTCACATGAATTTTTTTTTGTTTCCCAGTGCATATAAAATTTACGTTTACACTATATCATAGTCTATTAAGTGTACAGTAACATTATGTCTGAAAAAACAATGTACATGCCTTAATTTAAAAATACCTTATTGCTAAAAATGCTAACCATTGGGCTTCCCTGGTGGCGCAGTGGTTGAGAGTCCGCCTGCCGATGCAGGGGACACGGGTTCGTGCCCCGGTCCGGGAAGATCCCACATGCCGCGGAGCGGCTGGGCCCGTGAGCCATGGCCGCTGAGCCTGCGCGTCCGGAGCCTGTGCTCCGCAACGGGAGAGGCCACAGCAGTGAGAGGCCCGCATACCGCCAAAAAACTAAATAAATTTTTAAAAATACAAATAAAAATGTTAACCATCATCTGAGCCTTCACGAGTCATAGCATTGATACTAACATCAAAGACCAATGATCACGTCCACCATAACAAATAGAATCATAATGGAAAAAGTTTGAAATATTGAGAGAATTACCAGAATGGGACAGAGACATGAAGTGAACATATGCTGTTGGAAAAATGGCGCCGATAGACTTGCTCGATGCAGGGTTGCCACAAAGTTTCAATTTGTAAAAAACCCAGTATCTGCAAAGCACGGTAAAGTGAAGCACAATAAAATGAGGTCTGCCTGTATTTACAGCCAGATAAGATTCTCCGACTGCATATATGGTACATACTATAAGGTCCTTCTTTGATACATGTCCTGATAATAAGGACATTTAATAAGGACATTTACTACATTATCAAAATGTCTACCAATAAATAAGCCACGAGGATATATTGTACAGCACAAGAAATATAGCCAGTATTTTATAATAACTTTAAATGGAGTATAATCTATAAAAATTTTGAATCACTATGTATACATCTGAAGCTAACATAATATTGTAAATCAACTATACCTCAATAAAAATTTTTAAAACTACATAGCAAACAAATATCTTTGTCTCTTAAAATATAATTTAATTAAACTGCTAATGTATAAGCCATACGACTGGTCACTGACATGGGTGGCTTGCGACCCTTCACTGATGAGTCCGGAGCTATATCAACACATCACCCGACAATGAGAATGCTTTTAACAAGAACATTATAAAAGTCTCTTTTACCAGTCCTGGTCCCTGGTCCCGTTTCCCCCCTGCCCCTGCCCCTAGAAAGACAGAGGTCATCTCTCCAGGGCAGAATTAGTTCCTCCGCCCTCTGCAGCCCCGTTATTCCTGCAGGTCCTCTTGGAGACAAGAGGAAGAGGTGTGGTCCCCGGAAGACTGAAAAATGAGCTGTCAGTGGACTCGTCACACGTGCCCCAAGTTGCCTGCCTCACATGTTGACAGTGATATTGAGAGTTGACGTTTATTAAGTGCTAACTATATGTCTGGCATAAGCCTTTACTCATTTAGTCCTCAAAATAACCTTACAAGTACAGTTATTCTTCCCATTTCAAAGATGAGGGAAACAAGCCAAAGAGAAGTAAAGTGACTTGCCTGCCGCTGTCTAGCTAGAGCATGGCAGGGCTCTAAGAGCACTTGGCCTTAACCAAGATCTACCGACCTCTCAGGAAGCAGCGGCAGGTAGCAGCGTGGTGCAGGAGTAAAGGGAGTGGATTTGAAGTCAGCCAGTCAAGTCCAAGCTCTGTAATCTAACAGCAGGCTGTGCTACATTTGGCTACTTACACACCCTCTCTGAGCCTGGGTTTCATAATCTGTATCATGGGGACATTAATACTAGCTCTGCGAACCTCACGGGTTTGTTGTGATGAGCAATTGAGATGTGTACTAAGCGAATGCTTACAACGATAAAGCTCTGTGCAGACGCAAGTAGGTGGTACTATTATTTTCCCAGAACCTCATTTGGCAGCGGACACAAAGTAGGAGCCTAGCACCGCTGATGGGGGGAACTCAGGGATCCTGATCTACGCTCTCTGGCGACACTAACTGTACTTTTTTTTGTCCGCACCACGTGGCACGTGGGATCTAATTCCCCCACCAGGGATGGAACCCGCGCCCCCTGCATTGGAAGCCCGGAGTCAACCCCTGGACCGCCAGGGAAGTGCCTAACTGCACTTTATTGTAACTCTCTGTTTGGATATCTGTCTGGGACTTGTCATCTCTGTCTCCACAGCACCTGGCTCAGTACCTGGCCCTGAGAGGCGCCTGGTACCTGGTACTAGTTTCTGGGGGTAACAGTGGGAGCAGCAATAGGAGGAGAGGCCCCAGCAGCAGCACTTTGAAGGAATGACTTCAAAGTCATTCCTTCAAAGGAATGACTACAGTCCTACCGCACCAGCCTGTGGCCAGCAGAGGGCAGCAGAGACCCTAGGCCCAGACCGTGTCGGCGCAAGCCCGGGTACCCGGCCAGTCTCCGTGCATCTCTGACATTGCATGGCATTTGGCCTCTCTCCCAAGGGGTAGAAATTGTGCTCCGTTTGACTAAAATGTTTCCCCAAACCTTAGCAGTTTTCAACTTTCTGCCTGAAACTAGGGCAACAGGAGTCATTTTAGTCACCAAGGCCATTCCCATAGTTTGCTAAGCCACCACATCCAGGAGGCCTGAAACTCTCCAGGGAGGTACGGTGGCGCTTCCCACTTCCTTCCCACAGAGCTCAATGCGTTTGACAAATGGTATTATCGAATTTGGAAAGAGTTCCTGGCTTTAGAAGATTGAGAACTGGAAACTTCTGTTTCTTTCTTTCCTTTTTTTTTTTTTTTAATAGTGTATTCAAAGGTCGCTTAGAGAGAGCTGCTGTCTACATATTATTTTGATGTTCTGTCATTAATAGAAGGCCCCACAAGTCCGGTGTTGGGAGTCATTTAAAGTGGTTGAATGGATGGTAATGATTTTAGCTAGCAATGGAAAGTAGAGCCCAGCATACCGGTGAAGTGGCCTGCTTCTACTGATTGATGGGCCAACCTTATTATTTTTTCCATTTGACACCAAAAGGCTGCTGGAACTAATGGCCTTTCAAGAGAAGGCAAAAGCTTTCTATTTATTTACTTTATTCTCTGGCTTTTACAGGGTTCCATTTTAACACCTCTTAATTACTCTACAGCAGTTGAGTGAAGGGGTTAAGAGTAACGGGCTTTGGAGTCAGACAAAACAGGGCTTGAATCCCGGCTCTCTAACAGCTCACCAGCTGCCTGGGCTGGGCCACTTATGGTACCACTCCAAGCTTCAATTTCCTTATCTGTAAAATAGCAACACTAATTCCTGCCTCAAAGGGTAATTGTAAAGATTCAATGAGATGATGCATCTAAAGCACTTAGCCCAGAGCAGGGTATACCATGAGTGCTCAGTAAATCATAGCCCTTGATATTACTCAAATACTATAAGAATGCTAAAACACACGGGCACGCAATTATGAATTCACACTGAGGATAGTCAATGGTCATGATAAAATGCCCAAAACAAACCCTCATAAAGTAATGAGGTTCAGAGAGATGACGTAATTGCCCAAAGTTGGTAGGAAAGTGCTAGAGATGGACCTTAAGCCCTGTCTGTCTGAGGCTAGAAATAAGCCTCCCATGTCAACTTTGTTCTGGAAGGGCAATCGACTCTTCCCTCCAGCCTGAGATCTCTCAGAACCAGGTTGTAAAAGTCTTCCCTGCGTCCCCTTCAGGGTCCATCCTCAAGCCCACTGCTCTAACTGAGGCTGGCTCCCAGGAAGCCAAGTTATTTGCCTAAGGTCACACAGTTGGCTGAGCAAGGAGACCTGGAGAAAGAGTGGTAAATCCATTATTCCTTGGCCTTGATGTTGTACTTCTGGAACATAGAGTATAATTAATAGTCCAGGCATCCAGTCATTCATAAACATGGCACTAGGGGTACAGTGATGATCAGGGCAGACCCAGCTCACAGTCTAATGAGGAAGACAGACAAGGGGATAAACACGGGGTGACCAACGCTGTAATGGGATGCCTGGGGAGCCGAGGGAGCTCAGAGGAGTTCAGCTAACCCAGACTTGGGTGGGAGTGAGGGTGTGGGTCCAGGAAGGATCTATAAAGTTCATCTGTTCTTTCTGTTGGCCAAGAGTCATGTCAATTGGTCAGTGGCATGATGCTCTTTTCATTCATTTTTTGAACAAACATTTACAGAATGAGGTCCCTGTGCTAGGCACAATAAAATACAGAGATGACTCAGCCCTGGGTATTGCCCCTCTGAAGGCTGGCTCTTCTTTCCTTTAGGAAATGGGTAGCCGTGGTGCTTTTCAGTTTATTCAGAATTATAAACTCCATCAGCTTCAGGTAACAGGTAACGATAACTAAGTCTGAAAAATTCATTGGTTGGATTTCTGCCTGGTTAAAACATCTGTTGATTATTTGTTCTTTTTGCATCACAAAATGTGTTAGTTTGGGACTTCCCTGGTGGCACAGTGGTTAAGGATCCGCCTTCCAATGCAGGGGAGACGGGTTGGATCCCTGGTCCAGGAAGATCTCACATGCCGCGGAGCAACTAAGCCCGTGCGCCACAACTACTGAGCCTGCGCTCTAGAGCCTGCGAGCCACAACTACTGAGCCCACGCACCTAGAGCCCGTGCTCCACAACAAGAGAAGCCACAGCAATGAGAAGCCTGTGCACCACAACTAAAGAAAGCCCGTGTGCAGCAACGGAGACCGAACGCAACCCCCCCCCCCAAATGTGTTAGTTTGTGAGCAGGAAAGTGCACCTGAATTTCTGGAGCTTTCTGCATGGTAATAGGTTATGATATTAACTAATGAAGTCTTGAAGACTGACCTTCACCTTTTGAGGATGAAATCAAACTCAATGTCAGTGATATGAGCAGACATGTTAACACTGAGGTTTGTCTTTTTGGTTTTTGGCTTCCATTTTTAAATTCTAGTTTTATTCCATTTAGAGGCTTGGCATTTGGCACCATAGATTTGTTCTGCTTGGTTTTTTTTTTTTTTAACCATATATAAATGGAATCCTGCTACCTTTTCTTTTGGAACTCCAAAGCATTTCTCTTTTCAGTAAAAAAGACAATATTATCTCAAGGTACCAAGCTCTTCTGACCTAGAGATGGAATTGCTTCTATCATAATTTCAATAATTCTAGAAGTTACTGAGGTTAAGCCAGTTAGAGTGGACAGATCGCCATTGCGATTAAGTTTGGGGACACAAAATCCTCGTGAAAGGTTTGGGAAATTTTGAAAATGTGTCCCAATTGTCTTCCCCAAAGTCCCTTTTCTGTCATTAGCAAGCTGGATGCAAACTAACAGAAAATGAGAATGTCATGCTATCTTGGCCAGATATCATTTCAATGTATTTCACTTTCCAACTTCGCAAAGAATATATTCGGAGTATTTCCAATGAAATCCTCTGCTGTTGCCTTCACAATATGAGCAAATCATTACCAGAAAACTAGGTTTCTGTACCATCTAGTGGTGCATCCAAATATAGCTGACACGTAGATATTTTTTAAGTGAATTGTTCTTTAAAAGAATCTCTGTGGGCTCAGGTCATTGTGGATTGTTTCACAGAGAGATTCTAGGTGCAAGGAAATGGTCAGCTCCTTCATTCTGGTATTATTATTATGAGCTCTGTTGCTTGACTCCTTACCTTGTCAGGAGAACGATAGATTCGGGTCTGCAATTTAAAGAATCCAGGTCTGCATTGACTATAAGTCGGGGGACGGGGGGAGAAGGGCCAGCTTTAAGTGTGCATTGTTAGAGCATAATACACTGTTAGAGCATAACCTCTCTCTTTTTTCTTTCTGGGACAGCATTTAAAAGTTCCCAGACCTAAGAAATTTTTTTTTTAACTTCAAATGTGGTAGAAAGCACACAACATGAAATTTACCATCTTAACTGTTCCCAAGTGTACGGTTCAGTAGTGTTAAGTATATTCACAATATTGTGCAGCAGATCTCCAGAACTTTCCATCTTGCAAAACCGAAACTCTGTAACCGTTAAACAACAATTCCCCGATCCTCCTACCCCCTCTAACAGGTTTTATCAAGGGATCACTCATAGCCAATCCTTTATGGGTCAGTGTTTTTACTAAAAGGAATAATTGTCGCAAAAACTGCCCCCTCCCTTTCCCTGCCCACTACTTGGGAACAAAAGAATGATTCTGAAGTAGTGACATTTTATCTTTTGTTAACCCCAAATCTCAGAGCTGAGTTACTCTTTGCCACCATCGTTGCCCGTGAGGGCTGGGAGCAGAAGTTTTGAGACCTTGAAATGCAGGATTCTGTATTCTGTAAAAATAAAAAGTTAAAATTAATTATTTTTTGAATTGAAGGATTAAGTCAAGGGAATTTAAGGCTCACCAGGGAAAAGTTGCAAAGGGATCCCAATGGAGGAATAGAGAGCACACTTTCCTCTAAAAAAAGGAGAGAGCTGGTTTGGAATTCTGGCTCTGCAAAGTTTCAAGCTCTATGGCTGCTATGGACTGAATGTTTGTGTCCCCCAAAATTTATATTTTGACCTAACTCCCAAGGTGATGGTATTTGGAGGTGGAGCCTTTGAGAGGTAATTAAAGTCATGAGGGTGCCACCCTCATGAATGAGATTAATGCCCTTATAAAAGAGACCCCAGAAAACACCCTCTCTCCTTCCCTCACCTGAGGACACAGCAAGAAGATGGCTGTTCATGAACCAGGAAGCAGGCTTTCACCAGACAGAGTCTACCTGTGCCTTGATCTTGGACTTCCCAGCCTCCAGAACTATGAGAAATACATTTCTGTTGTTTAAGCCACCCAGTCTATGGTAATTTGTTATGATAGCTCACACAACCTCAGTTTCCTCATCTGCAAGGTGGGAATAACAACACCTATGTGTTGTGAAGATAAAATTAGGTAAGTTATATACTGTAACTAGCACATAGTAGGTGCTCATTAAACATTTGTTCCCTCCCTCCTTCCCAGTTTGGCAACATGTATACCTCTCCCTGAACCTCAGTTTTCTCATCTGTCAATTGAGACACTGTAAGGGTCAAAATGTGACAATGCATGTAAAAGTAACTTCATAACAGGCTACATGTTTTTAAAATTCATTTTTATTTCTACAGAGTTGTAACTAATTGAGACAGAAAATAATCACTGAATACAGGTAATTAATATTTCCCAAAGATTATTAACATTTTTCTGATAAGCAATGATTTGTCCTGGATCACTTAAATAGCTTATCCATCTGATGGCAGGGGCCTGGCCTTGGTAATCTCTTGAGGCTCTGTCTGCCTCTGGGAGTGTATGATTCTCTTGCAATCTTACTAAAAAAACAGGACTCGAAAATAGAATTGGTCTGGGTTACCAGAGAAGCTTTGAAAGAACAGGACATATTTTGCTGCTTCACAATTATCACCTCACTCAGAGATAACCACTGTTCATTTTTCTAAATTTTTTCTGCATAAGATATGTATTAAAAATTACTTTCCCATGAAAGCAACACACACTTGTAAAACATTCAAATAGCACAAAAAGGTATAACGTGAAAAATAAAATTTCCCTGATCAACACTACCACACACAAATGCACACACACAATCTCCCCAGTCCCACTCCCCAAAGGAAATTACCGTTAACAGATTGTCTGAGATTCTCCCAGGAATTACCTATGCATTTCCTATGCATATAAAAATGCACATATACTGTATACACATACTGTGTGTATACATATATACATACACATACACAAACATACCTGCAGGCATGCATATACATACACACACCCTGTGTTTCAGAGAGCCTTAGTCACATGGAATATCATGTGATAGGATGTGAATGGTACCCCCGGAACTGTGCAGCATTTTGCAAAGCAACAACTACACACACACACACACACACACACACACACACACACACACACACACACACACACACACACACACACACACACACACTGACATGTCCTTTTTCAAAAAACACAAAGAGGATAATAGTAAGCTGGCTATTTCGTAACTTGCCTTTCTCAACTAATGATATATCTTAGATGTCTTTCCTTACCAGTGTATATAAATCTACCTGATTCTTTGTACCTGGTCCATAGTGTTCAATTGTACAGATGTATTATCATTTATTTAGCCATTTTTTTTTTGACAGGAATTGGGATCACTCCTAGTTTTTTTGCTACTAGTAACCATACTGTAATAAACAATTAACCTATTTTAATTATCTATGTATATTTTACAATGAGCTTAAAGTATATGTGTGTGTGTGTGTGTGTGTGTGTGTGTGTGCAGTGCATGTGTATACTTCTTGTACTTAATAATATGCATTTTCATGCAAAATATACATCTATAGCATCATTTTTTTTCTTTTTTGGCCACACAGCGCAGCATGCAGGATCTTAGTTCTCTGACCAGGGATCAGACCCACACCCCCTGCAGTGGAAGCACTGAGTCTTATCCACTGGACTGCCAGGGAAGTCTCTATAGCATCATTTTAAGGGCTGTGTATTATGTTTTATTGGATGAATGGAACATAATTTGTTTAATGAATGCCCTACTGTTGGAGATTTATGCTGTTCCTGACTTTTCACTAGTATAAACAACGCAATGTTAAACATCTGTGTGCTTAAATTTTTGTGCATTTGTCAAATTATTTTCATTGGACGTACTCCTAGAGGTGAAGTTGCCAGGTCAAGGAGTACGCATATTTTTGAGTAGTCATTTAATTTAAAAGGAAAACTGCCAATTCTGTCACACAGATTTGCTAAACAGAGGTCCTCAGATATATAGCCTCAGGAAGAAACATTTATATCACGTAGGTCGGTGGTTTCCAAACCTGATGTAGTAGGCAAAATAATAGCCCCAATGATGGCCATGTCCTAGTCCCCAGAACCTGTGAATATGTTGTTATGTGGCAAAGGAAACTAAGGGTGCAGATGGAAGGTTGCTAATCATGGGGATTATTCTGATTATCTGGGGCCCAGTGTAATCACTAGGATCTTTAAAAATGGAAGAGGAAAGCAAAAGAAGAGAGTCAGAAGAAGATGGGACTATGAAAGAATGATCAAAGAGATGCAATATTGCTGGCTTTGAAGATGAAGGGAGGAGGCCATGGGCTGAGGAATGTGGGCAGCCTCTGGAAACTGCAAAGGGTAAGGAGACAGATCCTTCCCTACAGCCTCCAGAAGGAATGCAGCCTCGCAGACACCTTGATTTCAGCCCAGTGAAACCCATGTAGAAGGACTTCTGATCTCCAGAACTGTAAGAGAACCAATGAGTGTTGTCTTAAGCCACTAAATTTGTAGTAATTTGCTACAGCAGCAATAGGAAACGGGTACACTTGTTTACACCCAAAAGTAATGGTGGGGTGTGGGGCGGGGAGGAGATGGGGGAAGCTAGGAGAATGGGGGTGTCTCATCCCCAGAGACTCTGATTCAGTAAGTCTAGGGCAGAACTGAGGAGTATTTTTCACCGTGCTCCCCAGGTGATAAAACGCATCGAGTGGGGCTCTCGAGAGGCACTGATATAGACCACATGGCTCTGCAGAAGTAGCCATCTCCTGTTACGTAGACAGTCGTTTGCTGGCCTGGCGGATGGTCCAGGTAGCTGATTGAAGATGGAGCTGACCTGGGGCTCCAATCTGGCACCAACCTTAACTCCACGTCCACATGAGTGTCAATCAACCTCACTAATCTGACCCCAATCTACCTCTCCAGCTTGATTTTCAACTGCTTATCAATCCAAATGCTCCACTCCAGTCAGACTAGTCTAATCGTCATCTATTCAACGAGTCTTGAGATTTCTTTGTCTTTGCTCTTAAAATACTGCCCTATTGTCAGCTGGGTCGTCCAGAAAGCAGGCTCCGAAAAAGAGTTAAAGATGTGAGAGGTATATAGGGGCTTGGGGCAAAACATCTGCAAAAGATAAAAAGGGAAGGAAGCAGGGCTTCCCTGGTGGCGCAGTGGTTAAGAATCCTCCTGCCAATGCAGGGGACACGGGTTCCAGCCCTGGTCCTGGAAGATCCCACATGCCGTGGAGCAACCAAGCCCGTGCGCCACAACTACTGAGCCTGCACTCTAGAGCCTGCGTGCCGCAACTACTGAGCCTGCGTGCTGCAACTACTGAAGCCCGCGTACCTAGAGCCCATGCTCCACAACAAGAGAAGCCACCGCAATGAGAAGCCCGCACACCACAACGAAGAGTAGCCCTGCTCGCCACAACTAGAGAAAGCCTGTGCCTATGTACTTGAATGATACCTGGGCTAAAACAACAAAGACCCAACGAAGACCCAATGCAGCCTAAAATAAATAAATTTATTTTTTTTAAAAAAGGGAAGGAAGCAGAATTGAGGAAGAGACTCAGACTAGGATGCAGATCTGATAAAAGTCTCAGCCAGCTCAACAGGAACCCTGGAACAAATACTGCCCAATAGAGTCCCATGTTGGGCAGTAATGGCCAGGTCCTAACACTCCTGTCATGCTCAGTCATTGGCTGCCCATGAATAGCATGACTGAAGCAGATCCTAAGGTGCTGATAGGTGGAGGCACTCAGCGGACGGCACTTCTTGGGGCTGAATGGCAAGCCCATGGCTGCCAATTCTTCCGTTTTCCAGTTGGCCAGACCCTGTCCTTTCTTTGAGCCCTCCTATGGCAACTGTTGACAGGTCTTGTCATAACCACTGCATGTATTTCGAAATATAGGCTGTCTGAGCTGGAAATGTCCTTAGGGATCATCTCATTTTACATATTGAGAAACCGAGACCTGGGCGGGGTGGGGGGAGTGAGTCATTCAAGATGGCACAGCTAGCTGGTGGCAGAGCCAGGACTGGAACCGAAGTGTCCTAACGCTCAATTCCGGTTTGCAGTTAACATTAAGAAAAGGCTGATCATTTTGAAAGATGAGTGGAGGGTCAGTCTTCACCTAAAACGTGACTGTAACTGCTGTAAATCAATAGACTAAACTTGCTTCCAAGTATGCTGAATCATTAAAATGAAGGGAAAAAATAACCAAACTTCTCTTTGAGAAGATCTTTGAGGCTTAGTTTAATCTCAATTAAATTGATAATAGTGATAAAACTGTAATCCTTATGAAGCCCATTTCATTTCTATAATCACTAGTCTATAAAAAATTCAGTGACATACTATTTTAAAATTGTACTAATCTTATTAAAGGAATTCATACGGACCATTGCATTATTTTGAAAATACAGACGGTTTACAAAATGATTTTCAGTTATGTCAAGCTAGAGAAAGTTATGGAAAGGGCAGAAATTATTGTTTATGCCGGAGAAAGATGTGATGTAGATTACTTAGCTTTATCTCTGGAGAGGTGACTTTCTTTTCAGTGTTACACTGATACTGATTTTTAGAATGGAAACTGCTTCAAAACAAGTCTCAATTGGCTCTGCAAACATCATCCTTATTTGGATTTCTTGAAAGATAAGCCTTTACTACCAGAAAAAGGAAATTGTCACCTTTTGTTTTAGCCCAGGTATCATTCAAGTATGTAGGTTTCCAGCACATTTGGAAACAATTTCCATTCTTTCAGACTGTAAAGTTCAGGAATGAGTGTGTTTGGGTTGGGGGAGAGGTGGCAGCTGGTGAGTCAGTCAATCGGGCCACTTGTCAATTTCTGACACTTGTAGAGAAAAATGTGAATGAGGTTTATGGGCTGTAGCCCTATTGGGCCTGACTTGCCAGTTTCAAACTTTGATCGATCTGCTAATTCCACCCCCTCCCCAACTAGCATCTCACAAGATTATCAACTAGGAGTGTAGACGAAACCCCACAGATAACACACGGGGCTGGTTTGTGTGTGTGTGTAATTAGCAAGAGTAAAATGCCAAAGTGAGCCAAAGAAATGCTTTTCAAGTTACATTTTTGGAAGTGAGGTGTGAAGGTTAAAAAGGATGGATCTAGAAAGACAGAAACCAAAGTCTAGGATTAAGTAGGAGATGATCTGGAGAGGGATTTACTTGCCTCAGAGGAGCAGAGGTCTTTCAGAGGCAGGAGACGTTTTCTTCCCTCTTTATTAACGTGGGAAAATTGATTACTGCTTTCAACTTTATTCAAGAAAGAGCTTCCAGGCTGAGGGATTTGCAGGGAAATATTATCAGATTACCCAGGCTACACAAAATGCCAGCCCTCTTGGAATCATTTTTCTTTTCCCTAAATAGCATATTGAGTTCAGTTCTGATGGGCATGTTATCTTCTAACAGATGAATCTTTCTACCGAGCCAAGATAAACACACACTTGTTTAAGTGCTGGAATCAGCCTCCACCCTGAATTTTCCCAACCATCACCTAAAATAGAACACGGCTTTTGAAGACAAATAACTTTGAGAGAAAATGTACTGGTTAAGTTTTTTTCTTAGTAAATCTCGGAAACCTATGTAACACACTGGAAAAATTGCTTGAGACAAGAGAATTACTGCCAAAGTTACCAATTCACTCGTGCAAGAGCTGTGGTCTTTATTTACATAGCAGATGAGAGAACAAAATATCTAAGAGCCACCCCGACAGTAACCTTTGATAAATATTATGGTGGAGAGAAAAGAGCCCTGAGATCAGACCCGGGTTCCAGCGCTGGCTGTGTGACCTTGGGCAGGTCATTGGCCAACTCTAAGCCTCAGTATCCACATGTATTAAGTGAAGATAATCATGTCAATCCCAGGGTTGCTGAGAAGTTTGCATGAGATCATGGATGTGAAAGAATTTAGAATTAAGAACAGCATAATCCAAAAATGTCATTTGATTATTCACCCTTTGAGCTGTTACACGGGAGCAACTGGGGTGTGCGTGGGGAACGCTGGTGGCAGGGGCCTCCAGGGTTGTCAGGGCTAAGTACCGAGCTCACACCGGACCATGAGATGTCTATCAGATCGGAGAGATAAAGGAGAGATGAAGGAGTTTGGAGAAATTTGTCATTTCATCTGGAACAATCTGCAGGGAAGTCCTGCTACCAAGTCTTGGACCCACGTGGGCATCCACACTGGTGGCCCCAACGGTTCTGTGCCGAAAAGAAAGTTACTATTTTCCCGATGTCACTAACAGCGGAAGAGCTACAGGAAAGCTTCCGTGTTCATGGCAGCCAGGCAGGCCCCTGCAGAAGGCTGTCAGGTGCAGATGACCTCCTCCTCAGAGGGAAGGCAGCCAGCAAGTCTTGCAACTCATCCAAGAAATGTTCTGGATACAGAGCTTCCTCTAGGCGCCACTTGGGATGGCGTGGTTTGCTTACTAACGACTTGCAAGTTACTTCTCAGATTGCTCAGCCATTCTATTTGGAATCATTTTTTTAGAATTGAGGGATCAAATTTTCCGAGTGACTATATCGTTCATCAGGCCCAGCCTGAGACCTTTTCAGCTTTCTTTCAGACTCCAGCCACTCTCAGTGGGTCTTGCCCACCCCATTTCCATTTTGCTTTTTGTAGAGGCAAGAGGGAAGATGGAAATAGTTTGGTTAAGGCTAGAAAGCGTCAGGCTGTTCCCTGGAACCTCTATTCAGTTGGAAGAGTGGGACAACCCCATCGGGTACCACGCCGTCAGTCTTGATGTGGAAGATGGAGGGTAAGGTGGCTGATTTCTAAGTAGGAGGGCAGTGGGTGCAGGGGGTGTGAGCCTCTATGCTCCCCACCACGGAACATCTCTTTTAACCATCTTATACGCTTTAAAAGTTAAAAAAAAAAAAAACCTAACGTGGGGCATAGGTGCCAAGGAAAAGTATAGAATTTCAGGGAGAACAGAAACTTGCTTTGGACTCAGTGCTCTTTTGTGGCAGAAACAGATAAGGACGGCGATGTCTCTAGACCCTCTGGATTCCCAGTAGAAAACCATAAGCAGGTTTCGAAAAAGGAATTCTCTTCTTTAAACCGGAGTTCAGTAAAAGAACAGATCTTTTCTTCTCTCTGGAGACTGGCTTTCTGAAAAATAGGATAAGCATGATGAGGAAAGAAGCCAGCTTGGGGTCCAAGGAGCCCAGGTTTGAATCCTGACCTACCTCACCACTCCTAGCTGTGTGACCTTGGGCAAGTTACCTAGCCTATCTGAGCCCCACTTTCCTCATCTGGTAAGTGGGAATACTAATGATACCTACCTCCTACATGAGTTAAACACATGTAAAGCCCTTAGAACAGTGTGTGGCACAAATATGTTCAATAAATATTAGCTCTTATTTTGTTAAAGAGGCAGTGCCTTTATAGGGAGTAGAATTATTGTGGGGTCATGCTGCAGCCTAGCTTAGTGGGTAAGACCAAGGATAGAGGAAACTGACGCTGGCACTTACCTTGACTTTGGGCAAGTGACTTAACCTCCCTAAAGCTCCATGTTCCCATCTGTGAATGAGGATAAAAACAGCACCCGCGGTGTAGGGAGCTAGTGGTTCTTATTTTGCCTCACTTCCATGGCTCTTGTCATTCTCCTCACCTTCTAATGACCTTTAGTTCATGCCACTTCAGCCAGCCATTTGCCATGGTCACATGCTAGACCTTGTCATGGCCTACACAGGTAGCATCCTTGCCATCTCAATTTCGAACATCCGCTCTCCAACCACCATGACCCAATGTCATTGGCTTACGTAGTCTTATCACCGCATTTTGTATAAGCTCATCCTCCAATCCATCAACCTCCACTACCCGGCACCTTCCATCTGCCTCCATTTCCTTCTTTGAGTAGCTTACATGCCATGGTCCCTTGTTACAATCACTCGCTTGAAAATACCCCAACTCCTTTTCCTCTTTCTCCACCCATCGCACTCACTCGTCAAAATCTCAACCCTGGATGAGCCTCACCATTTGCCTTCTCTGCATTACACTAACCCAACAGCACTGGCAAAAGTCACCCAAGCCTGTTTCCACTAAAACTGGTGATCTCAGCCTTCATAGTTGACTGAGAAGAGAGAAATCGTGTAATTAGTACATTTCAGACTCCCCACAAACAAGCCTGCAAATCTACTTCCATCTGTGTCCTTATTCTCCTTCTTTTGTCTGCTTTCAATGGCAGAAGGTCCCCTCCTCTTAGCAAATGTCAGCACTTCCACACATCCCTTTCAAAACTTCTCAGTGTGGGGAGGGGCAAGGGTAAGCTGTGACAAAGCGCGAGAGAGGCATGGCCAGAGAGAGGCATGGCCGCCGTATATACACAACCAAATGTAAAACAGCTAGCTAGTGGGAAGCAGCCGCATAGCACAGGGAGATCAGCTTGGTGCTTTGTGACCACCTGGAGGGGTGGGATAGGGAGGGTGGGAGGGAGGGAGACGCAAGAGGGAGGCGATATGGGAACATATGTATAACTGATTCACTTTGTTGTGGAGCAGAAACTAACACACCATTGTAGAGCAATAATATCCCAATAAAGATGTAAAAAATAAAAAAAAAAACTTCTCAGTGACGTCAACCACGAATTTATCCTCATCCTCCTGTCATCCATCTCTCCGTCTTTGTATAGGCCTTCTTTTAAAAAAAAGACCCACTCCGGTCCACTGGTCTCCGTAGCTACCACCTTATTTCGGTTCACCCCGCTCAACGCTAAGCACTCCGAGAAGCTACTGGCATTTACTGTCTCCACTTTCTCATCTCCCATTCCCTCTTCAACCCACCCGACCTGGCTTCCATCCACACGCTCTAACGAATACCGCTCTTAACTAGGTTATCAAAATCTTTGATGCCACATCCAATAGAAATTTCCCTGGTCTTCTCTTATTTGATCTCTCGGAAGCCTTTGCCACAGTTGATCATGCTCTCTGGAACTTTCTCCTCTCTGAGTTTCTGTAACACCTCACGCTCCTGGCTCTCCCCCCACCCAGGGCCTGCTTCTTCTCAGTATCATCTTCTGGATCCTCATGTCCTCAACTTGTAAATATTGGCACTCTCCAAGACTCTGTCTTCTGCCCTTCTCTCTTCTCTGCCTGGGTGATCATTCAACGGCTTTCAATGTCATTTTATACTGAACAATCTCAGAAGTTTATCCAGACTCCCCTCTTGAGCTCCACACTTACATACACAACTGTTGAAGGGGGATATCCGCTTGCATGTCTTGTAGGCACCCAGACTGAACGTGGTCAGTTTTGTTCTCCTACAATCTTCCTCATTTCCATACATGTACCAGTAACCACCCAGTTGCTCAAGCAGGAAACCGAAGAGCTAAACCCCCCAAATAGATCTCAAATGCATTAACTTCATTTGGCCTCCACTGCTGCCATCTGATCCAGGCTACCATCCTATGCTTCTGGCCTCCTAACTGGTCTCTTTGTTCCCATCCCTTTCTCCAGTCAATCCTCTCCACAGCAGGCTTCTGTGCCCTTATTAAGGGCAAATTGGGGGCTTTCCTGGTGGCGCAGTGGTTAAGAATCCGCCTGCCAATGCGGGGGACACGGGTTCGAGCCCTGGTCCGGGAAGATCCCACATGCCTCAGACCAACTAGCCCGCGAGCCACAACTACTGAGCCTGTGCTCTAGAGCCCGTGAGCCAGAACTACTGAGCCTGTGCTCTAGAGCCCGTGAGCCACAACTACTGAGCCTGCGTGCCACAACTACTGAAGCCCGCGCGCCTAGATCCTCTGCTCCACAACAAGAAAAGCCACCGCAATGAGAAACCCACGCACCACAAGGAAGAGTAGCCCCCCTCGCTGCAACTAGAGAAAGCCCGAGCGCAGCAATGAAGACCCAGTGCAGCCAAAAACAAATAAATAAAATAAATAAAATTTTAAAAAATACTTAAAATAAACAAATAAATGCAAATTGGCTTACACTTCAAACCCTTCCATGGCTCACTGAGTCACTTAGAAGAGAAAATCCAACCTCCCACCATGACCCAGAAGGCCCTGTGTCACCCGGCCCCAGTCGACCTCTCCAGGCTGGGCTCTGGCCCATTCCTCACTCACTTCCGGGCCTGGGCAGGGCAGCTCCCTCCATCTCCACCCCAGCTCTTCCTAAAGCTCACTCCATCCCTCCCTTCATTCGGGTCCCTGCTTGCACACCACTTCCACACAGAAGCCTCCCTTGACCACTTTATCCAAAGTTGGCCTCCATCTTTCTCTATTTCAACACTTGGTATGCTTCCTTCATACTTACCATAACTTGCAAATATTTTGTTTTGTCTTCTTTATTGTTTTTTTGGTGGAGTCTGCCTTCCCCACTAGACTATTAACTCTCTGGGGAGCAGGGACCAAGACAGTTTTATACACTATTAGATTTATGTATGTAAATAAAAGAGCACCGTGTCTGGCAAATAGCAATGTCAGTATTATTATTACCTGTAAAAACTGAAGAAATGTACAATGAATCAGTGTCTATTTGTACAGGTTAAAAATATCAAACTCACTAAAAATTTCAGCACCGCAGTTTCGGGGAGTCCCCTCCAGAAAGGTCTCTCCAACTAACTACCCTTCCAGCAGGTCGCTCTTCTCTCCACAAGGTCTCTGCCTCATGGGTGTGGGACACCTGCATGAGGGGACTAGGCCATATTGGAGGGGAAGGAGGGGACTCGGCCTTCCTTCCTTCCTTTGACAAATATTTATCTGGGGTCTCACAGAGGAAATCTTTCAGAACTACCAAAATCCTTCCTGAAAGGTTCATCCAGCTCACTTCAAAATCAGGTTAATATATGGGAATTCCCTGGTGGTCCAGTGGTTAGGACTCAGCGCGTTCACTGCCAGGACCTGGGTTTAATCCCTGGTCAGGGAACTAAGATCCCACAAGCCGCGTGGGCAAAAACAAAAAACAAAAAAAAAACCCCCAAAAAACCAAGCCCCCCCCCCAAATCAGGTTAATATAAAATATATCAAGAATCAAACATATAAAGAGGCGACCAAGTCCCACGCTAAAGCTACCAACCAGGAAGTGATGGCACAGAATCTGGGCATTTTCACGAGCTCCCCTGTGGTTCTCAGCATCAGGCAAGATGGGGAAACTGGCAGTGTGCTCTCTTAAGAGCATGGGCTTTGAAGGGGTTTCCTGGTCCTTTTATCCACCTAGGGAGTCACCCCACTTCCCCATCCCCATGCCCTGCTGCCTCCTCTGCCCAAAGCCACAGCTGCAGATTAGCCAGTGGGGATGGGGGCTATTGGCATAGCCAGGTACCCATTCCCCACCTCCTGTCAACTATTCTCCGCATGGACGGCTCATCTCCTTGGCCCTTTCTCAAGGTAATACTGCTCCTTTGCATGCTTTCCAAGCCTTCTGCACCCACTCCTCTTATTCCAGGATAGTGTCCTGGCCACAGATGGACAGTGAACTCATATACAGTGAAACAACCATACCAGTTGCTAATCTTCACTGTTGTACACTTGATTTAAGTTGGAATTGTTGTGATAATTTATGTTTAGTGTAATTTTCGATGTTGATGATTGTAGGGCACTGCAAGAGCAGAGAGATAATACCTCTGTTGCTTGCTGCTGTGTGATCTTAAGGCAAGTAAGGCCTTTCACCTGTTTGAGACTCAGTCCCCTCATCTATAAAATGGGCATATTCATTCCTTCATTCAGTCAGTCAATCTCTATTTACTGGATACCTCTTGTATAAGGCACCTAGGATGTCCTCATACACGTATCACAAGGTGGTTGTGGGGACTGAGCGGGGTGCAGTGTGTGGGATCTGGCTCACAGCCATCACCCACAGGTGGTGTTGCTGTTAATTTGGGCCTGTGAACAACTGAAATCATCAAGTTTTTAGTAATTCTAAGGCTTATAATTTTTAAATGTATAAACTCTTAACAAGTACTTAGGAGTCTTGATAACCCTGCTATCATTCATTAGAAGGCCAGCAGAGCTCATCCCCTCAGGCAGAGACTTCCATGAAGCCTGACAAAGCCATCCTACCTTAAATCTACCTCCTCACTTGGGCACCGCCAATTCCTCCCTGAGGGTGATTTGCGGCTTGTTTGTTTCTGTTTTACAAAATGCTGTCAAACAAAATTAATTTGTACTCTATTGGCAGATAGATTTTTACGATTTCCTTTTTCCACGTTCTTTTATTGTTTCCAGCATCTGTGCACTCATTTATCTGACACATATGTACTGACCTCTGCATCAGGCACTGCCGCAGGTGCTAAGGATGGGGTGGTTCACCCCTCAAAGCTTCGGCCCTCAAGGACCGGACATCCTAGGGAGGCCTATATATCGTGCTCACCCCCACTCCACACCAAACTGTAAAGTGCCTGAGATCTGGGGCCGTGGTGGCAGCTCTTCCCTTGATGCCTCTCAAACACACAGCACGAGAACAGCTGAAGACACACAGGATGCCCTCCCAAAAGGCACTTTTTGCTGCCTTGTGTTGTGCCGGGCTCACTGGAGCTGATTTCCATTAGAATGTAAATTCTAAGCATTTACATATATTATTTCAATTAAACCTCACAGAAGCCTGACGAGGTGGGCATTATTTTTTGTTTTTTGTTTTTGTTTTTGCCCGTGTCCCCTGCATCGGCAGGCGGACTCTCAGCCACTGCGCCACCAGGGAAGCCCGGTGGGCATTATTTTAATCATCATTTTATAAATGAAGCCACTGAGGTATGGACAGGTGAAGAAACACAGCTAAGTTCCTAAAGCTAGTAAGTAATGAAGCTGGATTCGACACCAGGTCATGAAAATCCTCATGTCAACCCCTGAGACTGTCCTCATTTGGCATCACTTTCAAATTGAGCGTGGGCCCAGACAGACTCCTAGCCTTTGGTATCAGGTGGCATTTTCTCTGACTGCAGAGTCCCGGGGTGGCCCTATGTTCTAGGCTGAAAACTGAACATCTGGGAAAGAGCAGGCTAACCCTCATGAATTTGTTCATTTTCCTGCGTCACCTTGGTTATCTCACTTAAATCCAGCTCAGAGAACTCAATAGAGTTGCTTTTATAGCCAAATTAGAAAATGGGCAAAACATTTTACGAGATACCAAGTGCACGGGCTCTTTGAGACCAAAATGAAACCTATTCTAGGGATGAAAATACTAAATAGAAATGGGGGTCATTTCAATTGCTGGAGATCCTGGGGTTTTTTTTTTTTTTCAGTTACTGAAAAAACTTTATTCACAGAGCAAGTGTGAAAATGTCTTTTTATTGGTATTAAAAGGGAATTTTAAGGCTGTAATACCAGCTCTTTATTCCTTAAAGGGAAGCAGTTACTATAATGATGTACTTGGGAGCCACACGGCTAGTTAGCACCTTCCCTCTTCATTGGGGAACCATGAAGTCTATCATGTTCCCTCAGGAGGGCAGATTTCAATGAGAAATTGCTACATTTGTAAAGAACATATTGACCATGATGAAAAGATTTTATCCACATCTACACGATGATGACAAAATTGGACATGACTAAAAGGTTTGGGCAGCCCAATTCTCAGGAACAAAAACTAGAAACAAATGTCATGATACCCATAAAAATGCCTTGATTTGTCTGTCGAGGGTGGGAGATACTGGTTTTTATGCTACAGGCTTGTTCTCAGGATACAGAGACATGCTATCAAAGGCAGAAGCAGATACTTACTTTCAACTGCAAGGCTGGCACTGGCAGGTCCACCATCAGGGGGGAAATAGATTTTCTTAACTAGGAAAGAAGAAAACATGATTGGGAATGAAATCGGGGACTGGGTTAGAAAGTGCCCAGTAGCCCCCCAGGGAACCCCAAATCGCCTGGTCCTCAATTTATAGACACCTGACATTTTATCAGTTGCTACCAAAACAGAGAAGCTTCTGTTTTGAAGGCCCTTTGGGTTTTGTTCCCATCTTACAGGCAATGTTTCTGATCAAGCGTCACTGACTTCCTCAACAGATCCTGGACCATCGGTCACCAATTAATCGGACAGATATCTGCATTAGTAGGAGAGTCTGAAGAGTCGGCAGCAGTTGAGACTTTAGCGATCAACATTTGTTTGAGAATGTGTCTAGAACTTTCGGGAATTGGATAATGCCTGCATGGTGGCTTTGCCATGATGTGCCTGGCATATAGTAGATGCTCACTAAATCTTTGCTGAATTGGATTTGAACTGCACGGGCTTGTTATGTTTGGGAGGTGATGATTTGAGCCATCTGTGTTCTAACCATCTGTTGAGACAGGGCTCTGCTGTGTGTGTGCACAAGCATATATACACAGTTGGCCTCATCTGTCCCTCTGAATCCAGCAGGAGCAGATTTTTGAAAAAGAGTACTAGGGTGGGAATTCTCATAGGTTTCCCAAGCATGACATTTTTATGATTTACCCTTTAGGTACATTCCTAATCAAACTCTGGGAATGATGGAGTGGTATTTTAATGGGAAATTGGTTTTTGACATTAGGATGGAGCACAGCACCTGACCTGGGTAGGGCTAGACTGAACAGGCCCTTTGTGTAATATATATACTTAGTTCGGAAGTAAAAGCAGCTTCTAGCAATTTCTTTCAGGCATGGAACACTAGAACCAGATACGTATGGACCAGGGAGCTGGAAAGAAAATTCATCCAGGGTACAGAAAGCCAGAGGATTAAATATCTGTCGGGTGAGTGAGTAAATGAAATGGCGAATGAGCCTTAAGGATGCTTTCGTTTGTGGAGGGGTGTGGGTCTGGGAGCAGAAGCCCCAGACAGTCAGGCACCGTGACGCTCTCCAGGCAGCAAGGGGGCTGCCTCCACAGTCACTTTGAATTTTAATGTGTGGAGCAGATGGATGGTATAGATGGCCCTTGTCCTTGCCTAGGAGTCTGGCATTATTGCAAGTTGCCAACCTGTTTGGAGGATAGAGTTTTGAGCCTGTAGGTATATCCCTGAGTTCTGTCTTACAAATGGATTATTTGGCAGTTCACAGTGAGGTGAATGCAGGACCCTAAGATTTTAGGCAGCAGCCCATTTTTCTAGGGTAAGTCCAAGTCAGCAGACCAGGGTGAATACTCTGAGCCAAGTGCATCTGTCTGGCTACCTATGCAACCCTTTAGCCGTTAAACAGTGGCTACCGACGCAGCCTAGTGAAGACAGATGGAACTTAAGCAAAACATTCTGTCCCTCAGAAGCCCCGTAGCTGGAGTGGCAGCAATTAGTCTTCGCATCCCATCTCACGCCAACTCACTCTCAACCACAACCAATCAGAGGCAATCCTCCAAGTATTCGGAGGCATTTCCTTACAGTGGGCTGAGCCGGAAGGCAGGTTGAAGAGCAATCCCATGCTTCCGGCCGTCTGGGCAGAGTTGCCATCCTCCCACGAGGCAGATTCCTGAGGATGGGTTAGGCATCTCTCTGGCTGGAGGAGGCTTAGGAGGGGCTCATACTTCCCATCAGGCTGGGGCTCTGGAACCGAGTGCCCAGTGGAAAAGGCATGAGGGTAGCCAAGCTCTGGGGAGCTGGAGCTGGCGAGGGAGGAGAAATGCCTCAGCTCGCCAGGCTGAATGGAAGGGCTCCCGGTCAGGGACACTGGATACTGATCCATAGCCATGGGACCAGATCCACGCAAGCTGCAGCTGGCGGCACCATTTGCAAAAGATACTTCCGGCTGTGGCTTTGTCCACTGAGAAGAGAAACGCCACTGATTTGGAGGCATGCCACTATCTGGGAAGGAAAGATTTAGAAGACAGGTTTATGTATTGTTTTCAAAATGGAATCAGCTTAATTTATTTCTGGTTAATATATACTGTTTTTGAATGTGAAAAAAAACGTAGAAAAGGTAAAAAAGAATCACTCTAAGCATAGTATCCAGAGACTGCCATTGTCTACCTTTACGTGTACTTCTTTCTAAGATTTGTTTCTATTCATGTATGCATTGTTTTCACATCACATATTGTTTTCAAGGTTGCCTTTGCATTATTAAAATATCGCAAACATCCTCCCATAGCAAAGAATAGAGCCAACACCAGCTTTTTAAATGGCTGCAGGTATCCCATCATAAGGCAGTACATCCCTTGTCCAACTAGCCCCTCAAGGAAACTTTTCTAGAAGCAGAATTACTTGGTTCAAGGTGATTGGTGTTTGTTTGTTGCCGTTGTTTGGCTTTATTTTATAGCTGGTGCTTGGAACACACCGAATAGGAGGACTCCACAGAACTTTACAAAGGGTTTAATACTTGCTTGCATCACACAACTCTAGGGATTGAAACCCCACTTTCAAGAGAGGTCTGGGGCATGGGGATGTTAACAGACTGGACCAAATTAGCCAAGCAGATTAGCCAAGTAGGGATCTGAGCTGCAGGGATCAGTGATGGGTAGGGAAGTGGTTGCTTGAACCTCTTCCTGCGAAAGCAAAATGCTTAAGGTCAAGCAGCAACTCAGTTTCTTCTTGCAAAGTTCTTGTGGACAAGCTAGTGGGGATGGAGTCTCCTTTGGTCTCAGAGACACTGTTCGAATTCAGCTGCTGAATCAGAGTTCTCGAAGAGTCTCGTGCAGCCCATGACATGGATGGGTGTTTTCCCCATTCTCAACACCCACTCAGGAGGAGGGGCGGAGGGAGAGAGCAAACTCTGGCAGATGGTGCTTAAAGCCTGGAGGTTCTTATCTATCCAAGATCATGCAGGGGGCGCGTGGGTGTGGCTTTCAGGCCCCCTCCCCCTCCCCCTGCACCTCTCCCAGTGCCCCTGAACGTTCAATTTGCCTGGATTTTGCCTGAGAGGTCAGCCCAGTGATACTGGAGTGTCCCACCCACCACCGCAGCAAAACGAGCCCTAACCTACACAGCAGATACTCTGCCCAACTTTTCCCATCGTTCACGAGAGATGGGCGAAGGGTGGCTACTTTTAATGAAGCCAAGGGCAAGGAAACATATGAAGATTTGTTCCTGGGGATGGATGTTACTTTTGAAAACTGCTATCTGCGGGCTAGTAGCAATTCAGGGCGCTGTGTAGCACAAACAGTGATTAAGCTGACTTAGGCTAATCACTGTTTGTGCTTCCTATTGAATGAGGGTACAGCACATGTCCTAAGCACAAATGAGAAACAACGTGTAGCCTCTGATAACTGGGCAGTTTCCATCTGAACTGGCTTTACAGATCTCATACATAGGACCTAGGTTTTGAACGCTTGCAAAGTGGAAGGCAAGGCCCCAGCGTGTTTTGAATATTTTAAAAACCTGCTTCCCTTCCAGAATTCTCTGAGTGAAACGTTAAGGGGAGTGGGTGGCGTGCCTCTGGCCAAGGTCACACTTGGTCACTGAGTGCACCAGAGCACAGTTTGGCTGGGAGTACGTGGCCCAATCCTGAATTCACAGCAACCCAATGGTGGGCCTTGGGTGGCCTGGGGAAAGCACCTGGCCAGAGCAGGCTTGGGTGCCGTGTCCCGTGGAGCAGAGACCCTAGATTTTGGTGGGCCTCTTTCCCAGGCTGCTTGGGCAAACAGCTTCCAACAACCACGGCCATCTATCCTGGGGACCGCTGGAGTGGCTCCCGGTTGCCACCGCTAAAAGTGGCCCTGGTGACACTTCCTTACCCAAGATCCCCCTCTTAGTTACTTGGGAGATGAGAGGGAGCCCTAGGGAAGACTGATGCCTTCTCAAACCCCAACCTACACTAATGAATGGAGAGCAGGCAAGGAGCTCTTTGGGGACACTTAGGCAAGGCTGGGTTTTTCTCATTCTTTTTTTTTTCCTTCAAGGTGATACTAGGCAGTGTTTGTGAAATGTTAACCACCTCCTATCTTGTGATGCCTTGAAGTAGATGAGGTTTTAGTCTTTTTTTTAAATTAAAGTATAATTGGCTTACAGTATTATTTTAGTTTCAGGTGTATTTTTAGAGATTATACTCCATACAAAGTTACTATAAAATATCGACTATAGTCCCTGAGCTGTACATTACATCCTTGTAACTTATTTATTTTGTACCCACTAGCTTGTACCTCTTAATCCCTTTCTCCTATTTTGCCCCTCCCCCTCCCTCCCAGGCTGGATTTTTCTTTCAGTAGGAATACAAAAGGCTTCCATCCCCTCTACTCCAACTCTGAACATGTAGCCCCAGCCTCTTAGTCCCATCCATGCCTCTAGCATTCCTGAGGCCTCTGGTCCTAAGACCAGGTCCTGTTCAGAGAGCGCAAGTCTCCATTTCCCACCCTGCCCTTTTAGGGTGAAAATAGCTAGCTATTCTCTGGCGTCCTAAGCAAACCCAGAGGCACCACCCATGCCACCCACAGACACTGCTGAGAACCCCAGAACCTTCTAGAAAGCACCTCCAGGCATCAGAGTTTGCTTCCACCCCAGAGGACCCTCCCTCCACTCTATCCTTGCATGGTGGTCCCGTCTCCCTGTTCCAGACTAGTTTCTGGACACACCAACTTCAATGTCACCCCCTCAGAGAGGCTCTCCCTGAGCTGCCAATGTCCAGGGTGTTAGCCTGCTACTCTCTGTGACTATGCCCTGCTTACTGCTCCGTGGCATAATCCTAACCTGTGATTCCATTCCCTCCTACCATCCTTCCCTCACTACTGGTCTTCCCCACTAGCCAGTAAGCTTTAAGAGGACTGAGATCCCTTCTCTTTTGTTCACCATCACATACTCAGGAACTTGCACAGTGCCTGGCACAGAGTGGGCCCTGACTAAACGTTACTGTAATGAAGGCACACCCACGTGTGTGCCCTCACACGTGCACAGGCATGCTGGCACACACACACACACACATACATGCACACACACAGTCCCCACTAAATCCTCCTCTGTGGACGAGAGCAGCACGCAGAGGGTCTAAGAGCACAGACTTTGAGGCCAGGCAGGCTGGGAGTCCAATCCCAGCTCTGCCACCTCCTATATGTGTGGCACCGAGCATGTCCCCTCCCGTCTCGGAGCCTCTTGGGGCTGTTGTGAGCTGGAAGGGGACAATCCATGTAAAGCATTTGGCATGGTGCCCGGGACCTAGTAGGCACTCAAGAAGTGAGAGCTGTTGCTGTGGTTACTATTAGTATTATTTTGGTTTAGAAACGCAGTGTAGGCTCACATTTACAGGTTTCTCCCCTGGTCTGCAACACTCCACAGAATCAACCAGGAAAAAGCAAAATGGTAATGCATGAGGCCTGAGGAGCCTCCTTGCCCTCAGTCAGCACAGAAGGGAGGGCGGGAAAGGACAGAGCCAAGGCGTCTGGGAAGCAGTGGCAGCCGCAGCGCTTCAGGGCTGACGTGGAGGGTGGAGTAGGTATTGGCTATGAGAGAGATTTCAGAAGCCTTGGCTTGGTGTGTGCATTCCCAGAAATAATCCATCAGAGGTGGGCAGGAACAACTGTAAATCTACAAGAGCTTTTGTTTATTGAGCACTTACTATGGGCCAGGCTCTTTGTCTAGCATTCTGGATGCATCTCCCGTGAGCTTCACAGGAACCCAGATGAGAAAATAGTGGTTAAACTAACTCGCCTAAGGCCACACATAGCTAGCAGGTATAGAGCTGGCTGATTCTCAGCCTCATACTTCATTCAGTGGTTCTGTCTCCCATAATTGCAAGAATGCAGCGAGACTGCGCTTTCACACACTCCCGTGGCTGGACGGGGGGCAGATGGGCATAACATTTCTGGGAGCAATTTGTCAGTAGCTATCGAAACCCTAAAATTTGAGTGGACTCTGATGCAGTCATTCTACTTGCAGCAATTTATTTTAAGAATATAAGCAGTGATGCCTGCAAAAATTGAGCTACATGGATATTCAATGTGATATTTACATATAGTGAAAGACTGGCAACAATCTAAATGTCTGAAAATTTTAATAGATTTGGTGCATCTATAAAAAGGATACTCTTGAGCCATAAAATGTTGTTGCAGTAGAACATGTAATGGCAATAAAGATACATACGGCTTATCGTCGGTTAAAAAACCAAGTTACAAGCCATGATGTGCAAAATGATGTTAGGTTGTAAAACTTAGTATGTGCACATAGATGCACATGCGGTTTTGTGTCCTGAATGTTTCTCTGTGTTTTCTAAAGTTTCAAAACTTGACACATTATTTTTGTGATTAGAAAAATTTAGTTAAGTAAAAACTTATGAACCCACTTGACTCAGTGGACCTGTCACAGCTGTGAAATAATTGCCTGATTACCTTCTACCCATCTTTTCTTCCTTCTTCCTCCCCTGTCTCCACCTTTAATATAAATGCTGTTTTATGATGAAGTTGAAGCCAAGATCCCTCTGAACACACACACATATCTTGCCCCACGAAGGTCCCAACTTTGACCTGCCCGATGTGCACACACTGACTCTCCCCTCTCTACCATCATGGCTGGTGGCACTTGGCTCTGATTCATTCATCCCAGAAACAAAGAGGATATTCTTTGTATTAGCCGATGGCTGAAATAACACCAGAGGCAGAGACAGCTTATGGAGGACAGTCCTGTTCCAGGGCACTCAGTTCAGGGGGGGTGGGTCCTATTCAGTCCCACCCCCTCCTTCATGGCCCTCCTGCCTGGGTTACCTAGTCTTTTGCTGATTATCCAGGTTCCCTTATCCAACTGAAAATAGGAGATTAAACAGAAAGTGTACTAGTATTTTGAAAGTAGCTAAGAGCTCAGTATCTAGAAGCAAATGATATGGTTGTGAACAGCTGCCCCCTACTAGCTGTGGAATCTTGGACAAGTCATTTGCCTCTCTGAGCCTCAGTTTTCTTACCAGGAAAATGGGCATGGTGAGAATTAACCAATAGGTTGGTCTGAAGATTCAGTAAGATAATTCACGTGACAGCCCCTGGCACACAGGAAGCGCTCAATAAATATTAGTCATTATAAACATTATTAGTGAGAGTCCTAATAGGCATTAACTCTCTGGCTGGGGTGTCGTCAGGGTCTACAAAGGCAACATAGTGGAATAGTCAAGAGACTGATTCTGGAGTCTGACTGACCTGGGCTTCAATCTCTATCGCTCACTGGGCTGTGTGACCCATCCCATCACTTACCCTCTCTGGGCTGCACTTTCCTCCTCTGTAAAGTGAGGCTATTAATACCCATTGTAAAGTGGTTTTGTGAACTACAGCACGCATGTAGGAAAATGCACAAGTATAAGCGTGCAGCTGGGGGGAAATTTTTTTCACAAACTTGGTGATGAGTACCCAGATCAAGGAACAGAATATGACGGTCACTCCAGAAGCCTTCCTCAGCCCCCTTTCCCATCACTAAACCCCTCCAAATGTAACCCCTCTCCTGTCTCCTAACACCATAGATTCTGTTTGCCCAGCTTTGACCCTTATCAACTGTAGTGGATTTTAAGGACTGAAGTGAATGCAGTTACAGCACAGCACCTGGCACCCAGTGTGGCTCCCTGTAAGTTAGTGCAGAGTCCTCTCCCTCATTGGGAACGAAGACACGAAGTCATCAGGGTTCACAGGGACCATAAACAACTAGCATGACTATACCTCATATAGATATTCACACTAAAACAGAAACCCAAGACACAGAAGCAACCTAAATGTCCATTGACAGAGGAATGGATAAAGAAGATGAGATACACACACACACACACACACACACACACACACACACACACACGGAATATTACTCAGCCATAAAAAAGAACAAAATAATGCCATTTGTAGCAACATGGATGGACCTAGAGATTATAATACTAAGTGAAGTAAGTCAAAGACAAAGACAAATATATGATATCACTTATATATAGAATCTAAAAAATGATACAAATGAACTTATTTACAGAACAGAAACAGACTCACAGACTTAGAAAACAAACTTATGGTTACCAGAGGGGAAAAGGGGGGAGGGATAAATTAGGAGTTTGGGATTAACAGATACACACTTCCATATATAAAACAGATAAACAACAAGGTCCCACTGTATAGCACAGGGAACTCTATGAACTATATTCAATATCTTGTAAGAATCTATAAGGGAAAAGAATCTGAAAAAGAATAGATCCATATATATGTATAACTGAATCACTTTGCTGCACACCTCAAACTAATACAACATTGTAAATCAATTATACTTCAATTTAAAAACATTTAAATAAAAAAGAAAGAAAGGAAGGAAGGAAGGAAGGAAGGAAGAAACCCAGCGTTTCTTCCCCAACCTGACTGGATTCTGGAGGGGGCAAGAGAAGGAGACTGGCTATAAAAGACCTCTGAGGGCTCAGGTTGTATGTATACCTTCTTCTCAGCAGCCCTTGAGCATGTTGCCAGGCCTAGGGCTGGGCTCGAGGCTGGGATAGGAAGAATACAGGGTGGTAGTGTACCAGAACCGTGACCCCAGAAATAGTAACTTCTGAAGCTTCTCAAGTTACCTACTCTGAAATCCCCAACGCCCTTCTAAAAGGGAGATAATTCAAAGATACTTTCAGCTTGTGTTTTCTTTTCTACAAGTAGGGCCAGTATAAATTATACCTAAGTAAATAAAAAAATAACTTTGACTTGAGAAAAGCAGCCAGGAAATTCAACGGCGTTTCCTAGCCATACGGGCCTCAGTGTTTGGGCTTTGCATATTTGGCCTGACAGAGCACCCTTAGAATGTGGGTGAGCCCATGAATGGAAGCCTGTTCTCCGTGTGGCTTAGCTGAGGCCTCAGTAGGGCCAGGCAGCCTGGGGCTGGCCTGAAGAGGCTGAGAGGATGCTAAGGGTCAGTAATGAATTTCCCACTATTTTCGAAGCTACGTGCATCTCATGTAACACAGTTGAGAACAACTGGGGACCTGCCTTCTTTCAGGGGACCCTCCCCGGAGGCAGCAGAGCTTATGAGAAACTTGACTCCTAACTGCGATAGGAGAGGCCTTGAGGAAGACGGGCTTTCTCCTTCATTTGTTCAAGCAGCCGGACGAACGAACATTGGCCTAGCCCCTACCACGCGCTGCGAAGGAGACACATCTTCACAGTCCCGAGATCTGTGAGACTCTCACGTGGAAAATGCAACCACCCAGAAGGTAGGTGGAGAAGAAAGCCGCCTCTCTGTTTGGCCTGGGAAGGCTAGCTTGGGCAAGATATAAGGCCATGTCCAAGTTCCCTTGGCGGGCAGGGGCTTCACAGAATACAGACAGAGCCAAGTCAGAAGGCTTAAGAAACAGGGCAACAGCCACCCAGCAGAAGCACCTGGACAACCTGGGGGCTGACGGGAGGGGCCTGATGCTTTGATCCTGATGTTTTGAAGGTGGGCCCTTGTACCCCCTGTAGCCATTCAAAAACATGCGTCAAGCCTTCATACCACCACCGCAAAAGTAACTACCACCTACATGGCATTTACTATGTGCCCCTCGACAGGCGTTATCTCATTGATTCCTTCTCTAGTTCAATAATACTGTTTTACAGATGAGGGAACGGAGGCCCAGAAAGATGAAGTGCTGCGCCCTGAGATCACATGGCTAATCAATGGTGAAGCAGGCCCCGCCTCAGGCTGCCTGGTTCTAAAGCCATACACCAAATGAATCCCTCTCTACAGTGACTCCATAATTGACAGCATCAACACCTTGTGATCCAAGTCACAACTGCAGGGGACTTCCCTGGTGGCGCAGTGGTTAAGAATCCACCTGCCAGTGCAGGGGACACTGGTTCGAGCCCTGGTATGGGAAGATCCCACATGCCGCGGAGCAACTAAGCCCGTGCGCCACAACTACTGAGCCTGCGCTCTAGAGCCTGCGTGCCACAACTACTGAGCCCATGTGCCACAACTACTGAAGCCCACGCACCTACAGCCCGTGCTCCACAACAAGAGAAGCCACTGCCATGAGAAGCCCACGTACTGCAACGAAGAACCTGATGCAGCCACAAATAAATAAATTTTTTTTAAAAAAGAGCTCTACAAATCACAATTTCATTCATTCACGAAATATTTATTGAGCACCTTCCATGTGTCAGACATTAGGCTGGGTACTTGGAAAACATCAGTTAACAGACTGAGTCCCTGCTGCCACAGAATTCAGAGTCTAGGGGGTAGGAAGAGCTAAGAAACACATAAATATATAATATGCCACATGGTGACAAATGCTAAGAGAAATAAAACAGGGTAAGACAGAGTGACAGGGTGGGTACTTCTATTTTTTAAATAGATTGTTCAGAGAAGGCCTGTCTGAAAAGATGACATTCCAATGGAGACTTGAATGAAGAAAGGGGAAGTCATGCCGTTATCTGGGGAAAGAGCATTTTAGGAAGGGGGAGAGGAGGTGCAAAGGGCCTGAGGCAGGACTGTACTTGTTACGTTCTACAAAGAGAAAGGAGGCTACACTGGAGTGAGGGAGGTGGGAAGTGGTAAGATGAGAGCAGAAAGATGACAGGGGCCCAGGCCAGGGAGGTCCCCATTAAAGACCTTGGATTTGATTCCAAGTGAGATGAGAAGCTACTGGAGGATTTCAAACAGAAAAGTCATATGGTACGACTTTCAGTTTAATGGTATAGACTGAAGCGGGGCAAGGGCAGCAGCAGGGAGACTGGTGAGGAGGCTGCTGCAAAATTCCAGGGGGGCTCCCCCCCCGGTGGCAGAGTGGTTGAGAGTCCGCCTGCCGATGCAGGGGACATGGGTTCGTGCCCTGGTCCGGGAGGATCCCACATGCCGCGGAGCGGCTGGGCCCGTGAGCCATGGCCGCTGAGCCTGCGTGTCCGGAGCCTGTGCTCCGCAACGGAAGAGGCCACAGCAGTGAGAGGCCCACGTACCGGGGGGGGGAAAAAAAAAAAAAATTCCGGGGCGGGGCTGTGGAGATGGCTTCGCAGACCAAGGGGACAGCAGTGGAGGTGAGGACACGTGGTCAGAGCTCGGATATATTTTGAAGGTAGAACTTACAGAATTGTTCGAAGGATTGGATGTGGGATATGAGATAAAGAGAGCAGTTAAATATGACTCCAATTAATTGGAAGGGTGCATCTGCCACTTATGGACGGAGCAGGGCGACGGGGAGACTAAGAGTTCAGCTTGGGACCTGTTTGGTTTGAGATTCCTATTAGCTCTGTGAAATGAAGGTATCAGGTAGACAGCTGTGTAGATAGGTCTGAAATCCAGTCTGGGCTAGAGATACGCATTTGGGATTGATCAGCACATAGACGGTATTTATATAGATGGTATTTAACACCAAGAGACTGGAAGAGATCCCCTAGGGAGTGAGTGTAGAGAGAGAAATTGTCTGAGATCGGAGTTCTGGGGCCCTCAAATGTTTAGGAGTTGAAGCGTTGAAGAGGAGAGGACACCCAGCAAAGGAGACTGAGAAGGAGGGTAACCAGGAAGCCAGGAGGAAAAGCATGAGGGTGTGACATTATGGAATCCAAGTGAAGGAGGTATTTGCAAGAAGAGAGAGCAATCGACTGCAGCAAACGTTGCTGATGGCTCAGCTAAGATGAGGACAGAGAAGGAACATTTGGCTTTGGAAAGTGGAGGTCCCTGGCTAGCCTGGATAAGAGTGGTTTCAAGGAGTGTTGAGGATGAAAAACAGAGTGGAGTGGATTCAAGAGAGCAGGAGACGAGAGGAAGAGGACGGAGAGTCCATGGCCACCAGTTGTAAGTCTTGCTGAAACATGAAGCGAAGAAATGTGACAATAAGCCCAGAGTTGGTTTTATCTCAGGCTGGGTTTACAAGGCAAGCAGGATAGAAGAAGTGAGGGACTATGAATTGCTGGCGCTGACAAAGAAGGGATTGTAATATATCCAAGCCAAAGTGTTCAGAACTAACCCAGAGTCAAATACCCAAAGTGGAGCAGACTTGTCTAGGCATGAAGAGCCTGCGGTTTTGACCCTTCCCAGGAGCCAGTTAGATCCTGTGAATCCCACTTACCGCATGTCAATTCCCCAAAGACTCAAGAGCAGCCATTCCTGCCACTGCTCTAAAGCACTCAGCACACCGTTAGACAGCACACCTCCCCGCTGTCCACCCAGCCCCTGGTGCCCAGTGTTTCCTTTAGGATCTGCTGCTGCTACACCCCCTTCCACATGTTTCCTGAAGTCCCAAGAGTCTCTGAGAAAATCACGTCACCTGACTGGAAAAGTTATTTCTGGGAGAGAAGCAAATTCTGAAAAGCTATATCGGCTGATACACCCACTCCCTGCCCAGACCGAAAGAGTCGGCCCAGCCAGAGTGTTGGCGTCTGAAAGCAGAGGTCCCACTTGGAGGCATTCAGCTCGTGAGCGCGGCACCTTTTGACATAGCTGTCTTGAAATGTGTTTTGAAAAGAAAGAATGCTTATTATTAAAAAAAAAAAAATATCCAAGAGCTTGTGCAATAGACACCCCTGATGCTGTTAAGGGTGGGGAAAGGGATGCCGCCAGACAGTTCATTTGCCTCCCTCTGGCCCTGGCCCTGCTCCCCAGAGCACCCACTATTAATTGAGAGGAGGCTGGGTGTACACGCGGGGGACACGCATGCTCTTATCACAAGTCCTTTGGTGTTCCTGACCTGTCAGACAAAAGTAGTAGTAATAATAATAGTACAGATAATGGTGCTAATAATGAACAGTTGTGGCGCTCTTATTGTATACTGAGTAGTGAGCTCAGCATTTAACACAATTGAGGACATAAGGGAATAGGTATATCAATTTGATTAAACAGTGTCCTTTTTTTTTTTTTTTGGCCGTGCCACACGGCTCGCAGGGATCTTAGTTCCCCGACCAGGGATGGAACCCGTGTCCCCTGCAGTGGAAGCAGAGTCGTAACCACTGGACCATCAGGGAATTCCCTAAACAGTGTCCATTTTCATGTGAAACTTCTGAGAAAAGGGTGTGGTTTCTCACTAGACAGTGTGACGTGCCTTCACCAAATATACACACGTCTAAGAGCATTGAGGGCATCAGAACTGGTCTTTCCGTGATAGCCCGATAGGTAATTCCAGCCCCACTCTACCGACATGCTCACCATTCCTCAGGATCACATCTCCACTCTGGCTGGAAGGGCTGAGTCCCTGGGGGCTCTTGACATTGCCCAGAGCTCTGGAGAAGTGTTCGTCCACTACGCTGCTAATGTCCCCTTGGAAATAGGTGATAAGGACACAGCGGGAATTCCACTCAGTCTTGATAGGGCTCTGCATCTGGACGGCGGTCTTCCTCACTTCTTCCATCGTGACACAGGGGAGAGCTGCGGAGCAAACGCAAAATGTCACTGGTACTCTTTTTCCAAGCGGCTTGGCTGTAGTTTGGAGAAGCAGCATCCTTGAGGGCAAGCAGTTTGCTCCTAAGGTTCAGGCTCTCTCACTGGGGCCCTGGGGAGCTGCGCAGCTGCTGAGTTCAGGAAACAAGACAGAGCTCTACCAAGTCCTGAAGCGACCCTCTCTTACAAATGAAAAAGATTGTCTGGGAGCATGATTAGAAGAACATCAGGAAATGAAAAAGAAAGAGAGGGAGGGAGGGAGGAAGGAAGGGAGGAAGGAAGAAAGAAAGAATGGAAGAAAGAAAAAGAGAAAGGAAGGAAGGAAGGAAGGATGGAAGAAAGGAAGGAAGGAAGGAAGGAAGGAAGAAAGAAAGACAGAAAGGAAGGAAGGAAGGAAGGAAGAAAGAAAGAAAAGAAAGGAAAGAGGGAGGGAGGGAGGGAACACTGAGACCAAAGAGTGGAGTAACTTGCCTTCTGGGGAAGTGCCTGCCTCCCGCGAAAACCACATGTAGATCCCCCCCGAACAAGGGCACTGAGTACCCCAGTAGAGCTTGGCTAAGCAATCCAGTGGGTACTGACAATCTCAGGTTCCCTAATAAACACTGCTTTCCACCTTGGCGACTTCCATGCAGGAGCATCAAGCACATCAAATTCTCCCTCCCCTCTGAAGCCATAATCTGTGTTCGATGGGGTCCTGCACCCACCCCCACCCCATCTTAGAAACTAGCAATTACAAACAACACCAGTTCTGAGGCCTCCAGACAGATATACTCTGCCCAGTCATTTAGAAAATGTCAGAGCTTTAAATCCAGGTCCAATTCACTCTGAATCCCATATTCTTTTTTTTTTTGGTCGTGCCGCATGGCTTGCAGGATCTCAGTTCCCCAATCAAGGATTGAACCCGGGCCACGGCAGTGAAAGCCCGGAATCCTAACCACTAGGCCACCGGGGAACTCCCAGACAGATATACCCTGAAGCAAATGCAGAGAACACTTTTCACACTAATATTTTGTGGCGACATTGGGGAAAAGCGCTCTGTTCACCATGCTTCCTCTGCGCCTAGAACGGTGCCTGATGTCTAGCTTAATATTGAACAAATGCTCAACAGCCGTTGGCTAAATTGCCTTAAACTTGGCCTCCATCACTGGATTCTACCTGTGAGCTCCTTGAAGGCAGAGGCTGTCCTTTTGCACCCAGGCGGGGACCGGCACACAGTGGGCACTGGAGACAGGCCGTGGCCTCCCTTTACCAGGGAAGTAACCAGTGTGGGTGCTTCGTCACCTCTGGCCATCCAATCCGACACGCCCTGTGCTCTGGCTAAAGACACCTTGAATCTATTCATTCTGATGCATATAATGCAAATGACTAGAGTTTAATAGCTCTTCGCCCTCTCTAGTCTCTGAGATCCTCGGGGATGGGGGCCATTTCTTATTCATTTCTTTATCTCTAGCACCTAACACTAAGTAAACAATGGGCTGAGTGATGAAATGCCATTCCGTGCAGTAAAAGCACAAAGCAAGGAAATCACACCAGTTAGAGGTCAGAGGGCCTGGGCTTGCCCTTGGCTGGGTGTGTGCCTTTGGGGGAAATCACAGAGCCTCTCTGGGCTTCAGATTCCTCTAGGGTAAAATGAAGAGGTTGGGGTGTATGAATTCTGCAGCCTGTTCTTTTATGGTCCTGCCAGAAGTGCCAACAAATTATGATGAAACGTTAGGAGGGAATCTGGCAGTGAGCAGAGGACCCTTACTTAAAAGTTCTCCTTTCGGAATCCTAGCCTCAGTCACAGCTGGATTCTCTTGTCTCCAGAAGCCTCTGATTGAGCACGTCAATCTGTTTCCCCCGGGAGACAACCATGCTAAGTAAGCATCACAGGTACTACCTGGAAAATGAATCCACTGTATCCTTATTTCAAAACACATGGGAGCAAAAAAAAAAAAAAAAAAAAAACAACACATGGGAACAACCACTTTGAAAAACTGGCGGTTCCTTCTAAAGTTAAACGTACACTTACCATATGACCCAGCAATCCCACTTCTAGGCACATGTAACCAAGAGAAATGAAAACAGATATCTGCACAAAGACTTCTACGTGTTCTCAGCGGCTTTATTCATAATAGCCAAAAAGTGGAAACAACACAAGTGTCCATCACCAGGAGAATAAATAAGCTAGCTGTGACACTTTCATACAATGGAATGTTCGTCAGCCATAAAAAGGCACAGACTACCAATCCACCCAACAGCATGGATGAATCACTAAAACATTAAGCTGAGTGAAAAAAGCCAGACGCAAAAGACCACATATTGTATGATTCCACTTACACGAGACAGGCACAAATAATCTATAGTGATAAAAGAACAACGGTCGCCTGTGGGCTGGGGCTTGGAAAGGGGTGAGAGGGAACTCGTAGGAGTGTTGGAAATGTCTTACATCCTGAAAAGGGTGAAGGTTACACGTGGATGTAGACATTTTGTCAAAACTCATCAAATCGTGCACTTAAGGTCTGTGCATTTCACTGAAGGCAAATTATTCCTCAGTGAAAAAACACATATTATCGTCAGATACTTGGACTCACAGAAATAAAGCAAAGGTGTAATCCTTGGGCACGTTACGCGGTAAGTCAAAGACAAGCACTGTACGATCTCACTTATATGTGAAACTTTCAAGAGGCAAACTTGTAAAAATAGAGAATAAAGTGGTCGTTCCCGGGGCTGGGGGGTAGGACCAAAGTTGTTTAAGGAAACAAACATGCCATGAGTAGTGAATAAGCCCTAGAGCTCTACTGCACAGTGCAGTGAAAGTAGAGCACAATATTGTATTATAATCATCAAACTTTCTAAGAGACTGGAACTTAATTATTTCAACCACTAACAAGAAAGGATAATTATGCATCATGATAGAGGTGCTAATTAATAGCTCCGACAGCAATCATATGACAACATATAAATTTATCACATTAGCATGTTGTACACCTTAAATCTACAGAATCTTATATGTCAAATATATTTGAAAAAATAGCAAATCAAATAAATAAAGCGACAGTGTTGTCAATGACGAAGTAATGATAAATGTGGACGCAGCCCTTCTTCTAAAGCGGCAGTTTACAGAAGACCTACTCTGTGTCGGAAGCTACAGATATACTTTCTCCAATCTTTACAACCTTCAAAGGAGGTATCCTTGTCCCCATTTTATAGATGAGCAAATTCAGGCTTCGAGAAGGGAAATCGAGGGCCCAGGCCACGCAGCTCGGTGGTGGCAAAGCTGGGGTTTGAACTCAGGTCTCCCTGACTTCAGTGTCTGGCCTTTTCTCACCATCCCTTTCTAACTACCTGGTGGGGCTAACCGTCCGTTCCCCTCCACGGGACTCACACCAGGACCCTAACCCAGCTGTCTGGCTCCCCGTCGGGCATGCAGGCAGGCGGCCCATGCGCTCTCGCACACATCTTCTGGAAGCCTGTACCGGCAAGGGCCGCTTGGCGCCTTTGTGGGTTTTGCCCTCTTACCCTCTCGTCAGTGGCCACTTCTCTAGCTCAGGCTTGACCCAGCCAGCCACCTCTCTTTGCTAAGTCTCCCTGAAGCCACGAAAAGAGCCG
This sequence comes from Lipotes vexillifer, assembly GCF_000442215.2. Classification (NCBI taxonomy): domain Eukaryota; kingdom Metazoa; phylum Chordata; class Mammalia; order Artiodactyla; family Lipotidae; genus Lipotes; species Lipotes vexillifer. Next base: position 3,110,102 of record NW_006789873.1, on the reverse strand, counting down.
GCCGGACCCTTGGGACATCAGGGTGGTGAAGCACGCTCCCAGACCCCGTGGTAAGAGACCACAGGCTAGCTCCGTAGCGATAGAGCAGGTCAGAGCACCGTCTCAGCGACCTCAGCCGGGGGGCTCAGACCTTACACAACTGCTGATCCTGAATAAGCCCCAAGACCTACCCGTGCCCCTCTCTTTTCCTCACCAAACACATGACACATACTCGAAAGGAAAGCCCTGGGTTACGTCTCTGGATCCAGCTGACAAGCAGTTCTCCGGACGGTACTCAGGCCTCGGTGAGAGGATCTGTATTTGCGGGCTATTCAAATTCTGAGAACTGTTATCTGGTTTAATTCTTTCATCCCCACACGAAGCCTCCTTGAGGGCTCTCTTCTTTATTCGGGAGTGAATTGGTGGGGTGGGTCTGACTTACTTAGAAGGGGGGCCGCAAAGCTGGAACTAACGGGAGGTCAACGAGGCAGAAGAAAGGGTGGGACTTTCCTAGCCAAGATGTTTCTGTATCGAGGCCTGGCTTTGTAGCAAAAGTCTCTTGCTGACAAAACCCTCACCCTTGTCCAAGCTTTGTCAGCTGTGCCGTTCGAACAGCAGAACTACAAAAGCCCACTGTAACTTGCAGTTTCCCCAACGCACAAAATATCAAGACACCAAGTAGGCATCAAAATACTGCCCGGTCTTCTGCACAAATATTTTAACATGGAATCCAAGAGGAACGGTTTGACCTGACTTCTACCAGGCTGCCTACCTTGACGTGCTTACCACCCTTCTGCGAAATGGTACCCAGCACCCCGGCGGTGGGATGGGGAGTCAAAGAGGTGATCACTTGGAACAAAAACCCCAAAGGGACCGGACTGTATCTCACTGAACAGAGGATGTGATGCCCTCCACCACCACCCCGCCCCCAGCCCCGATTCCTTCCCAGTTGAATTCCCATCCCTCCTGCCTCCGCCAAAGTCCCCACCTTCTCTTACCTTAATTCTCGACCATCAGCGGAGACACAGGAAGATGCTATGGCCGGGCAAACGTACCTTTTGATGGCCGGAGCCGCCTGGCCCGTTTTAGAGCAGCTCAGTGCTGGCCCGAGCAGGGCCTGACGATCTTGTGCCCTCCCCTTGCTACTTTCTACCCTTCTAGCAGAGCCTAAATGAGGCATTTCCTGCTAGCTATCTATTAAGAATGCAGAAAATGTACTCCAACAAGTCAATCGGGTTGGGCACCTGCAGGAATGAGGAAAATAGGTAGTTCTTTTTTTTAATTTCTTTCTTTTTGCATTAAAAAAAAAGCACTTAGCGATATTGTCTCTTAAAGTGGGCGGCCAATTGTTTGCCCGGAAACCACACACAGAGTAGTAATGTCTGAAGCCTCAGTGGTGGGGCTGGGATCCAAGAGATGTGACTTTCAGTCTCTGGAACAGAGAGAAAGTTTGGCTCGTCTCTAGTTTCTTCCTCTCTCCCCTTGGGAAGAGAAGGGGAGCCCAGCCCCCTAGGATTCTGGACTTTCTCAGGCTTCCATGGGCCCAGAGGGATTGAGGACGTCTCCAAACCGCAAGAGATGAAGCAATTCAGGACTCCAGCTGCAGGTTTGGAGCAAAGGAGTCCCAGCCCTCGTCCTGGAAAATCTTCAATAGTACCTCAGTAAGTGGCACCATCATTCCGACCCCAAAGCCTGGAGCCGTTCTTTGCTTCTCCCATTCTCTGTTTCAATCATATTAATTTAACAGATATTTATTAAACACCTACTCTATGCCAGGCACTATTCTGGGAGTTCTGTTCCATAGTGAACAAAACAGACCAAATCCCTGCCTTCCTGGAATAAATATACACACGTTTTATGTTTGTACGTTATGTGGACTTGTCAGATGGCAGTAAGTACAAGGAAAAATTAATCAATCAGGAAAACGAAGCAGAGACAGGGAATAGGAAGTGTCTCATTTATCCAAGGCGGTCATGAAAGAATTTTCTGATAAGGTGACGTTTGATCAGAACCCCGGGGGGGTGGGGGAAACCATGTTGATACCTGCTTTCCTGATATCTGAGGGAACATCTAATACAAAAGGCAGGTTCACACCTGGCTTGTTCACAGAAGAACGAGGTGGCCAGTGCGTCTGGAGAGGCAGAGGGAGGAGAGATGCGGCCACAGCACAGACAGCCTCCCCCGCCACGCTTAGGCTGTGGGCTTTTCCTCTAAGTGAGAAGGAAACCTGTTGATGGTTTCCATCCTTTCTCGCCACCTCCACCTTGCTCACCCTCGTCCAAACACCCATCATTTCTCCCCCGGACCACAGCCTCCTAACTGACTCAGTACTTCCACCCTTCGCCCTTTCTAATCCTTCACCCCAAGACAGCCAGAGTGATCGTTTGAGGACACGCATCAAATCCTGTCACTCCTTGTTGAAAATCCCCCCCCCCCCCCCGCCCTTTGCTGTCTGTCCTCATCTCTTACCACCGTCCCCTTCGCTCCACTCCAGCCCCACTCACTCCTGACTGGTCCTTGAACAAGTTAAACACCCTGCCGTCTTCACACTGACTGTTTTCTCTCCCCGGGATGCTCACCCCCCTGACACCCTCCTGACTTGCCCTCCCCTTCATTTAAACCTGGGCTCAGTCACTTCTTCCGAGAAGTCTTCCTTCATCATCCTATCCACGTCAGCAGCGTCTCCCACTCTCTGTCCTCTTACCCCACGTCCTATTTCTTCACAGCACTTTTCATCTCTGGACGTCATATTGCATATTTATTTGTTTACAGTTGGTTGCCCCTTCTAAAATCATGCCTGGTGTATAGTAGGGGCTCAGTAAATATTTGTTGAGTGAATGAATGAGTAGTGGAGGGAGAGAAATTATTCGGGTATTGACACAAATAGACAACCACAATGGTAATGAAGCAATATCTGGTGCAGGAGAGCCTGTGATAAGGAACCCTGACTCCATCAGCAAAGGTAGGGTTGTCTTCCTTGTGCAAATAATGCTCCGGCTGAGATCCAAGAGGCTGAGAAGGAGTTAACCACGCAAAGAGGGGAGGGGTGACTGGTCCAAGCGGAGGAAACAGCCTGTGCAGCAGCCCTATGGCGGGAGGGGCCTGGGAAATATGAGTCATAGGGAAAAGGAATGGAGACAGTGGGAGAGAGCGTGGTGCAAGGTGAGCTGGAAAGGTTAGCAAGGGCTAGAGCAAGAAGGGCTTTGCAGGCCCTACTGAAGAATTTTGTCTCTTTCCTAAGCAGCAGCAGAAGAGGAAGCTATTTAAAGGCTTTTTGGAGATGTATGCTGAGGAGAGTGGGGAAGGGGAGGGAGTGGGAGGTGATATAATCAGGTATGCATTTGTTTTCTTTTTTTATTTATATTGTATATATCCCACGGCTTGCACAATCTTAGTTCCTCAACCAGGGGTCGAACCTGCACCCTCGGCAGTACGAGCGCAGAATCCTAACGACTAGACTGCCAAGGAAATCCCCAGATATGCATTTTGAAAACCTCTGTCTGACCGCAGTATAGAGAAAGGCTGAAGGAGCACATGGCCGTGAATAGACCAGTTGGAGGGCTGCTCGCGTGGTTTAGAGGAGAGATGATGGTAGCTGCATCTGAGGGTTGAGGTGGAAGCAGAGAGAAGTGGATGGACTCAAGATGTAGTATTTAGAAAATAAAATCGACAGATTTGATACCGAACTGGATATAGGGAATGAGGGGTCTCAAGGATAACTCCTAGGTTTGCGGGTTGCATAACTTGATCGATTAGAGTGCCTTTCACTGAGCTATGAAACATCACAGGTGTGTCTTCTTTAAGAGAGGAAATAAAGATTTCTGTCTGAACATGTTGATTTTGAGGAATCTTTGAGCTGTGTAAGAAGGGATGATAGTAGTCAGTAGGGAGAGTGGTCTCAGTTGGAGCTATAAACTTGGAAGCCGATGTTATGTAGACGGTCATGTTATGTAGATGGTCTAACTCACCCAGGGAGAGTAGAGAGTGAGACATAAAAAAGAACTAAACCACTCTAAAAATACGGGGGGGGGGGGGGGGGGGATAAACTGTCTTTAATTGGCTCCAGCACCTTATTAAAGGAAATGATTGACTGAAACAGAGACTCAGGATCCGCCGGGGCGGGGGGGGGGGGCGGGGGGGAAGAACAAAGACCTGCTCGTGTAACTGCAACATTTACCGGCCAGGTGGAAGCAATGAGCCAGCAGACGTTACTGAGAAAGAATGGCAAAGGAGGGAGGATAAACATCAGGACCCTACAGCCCAAAGGAGAACATGTTTCAAGATGGTGGAACCCATCACCTGGGTCAAATGCTGCTGAGAAGTGGGAGAATCTGATGCCTGAAAAATTTCTGTTGGATTTAGTAGCATGCAAGTCATAATTGACTTTAGTGAGAGATGTTTGCTGGAGTGATGAGGCCAGAGGCAGACTCCAGCGGGGCGGGAGAAGAGGAAAGTACGGACAATGTGAGAAGGACTTTGCAAGAGTTTGGAGGTGAAAGAGAGTGGAAAGATTGAGCAGAACCTGGGAGTCAGAGTATGAGTGGTTGACTGACTTCGCTGTTCGTTTTTCTTGAAGGGATAGATTTCAACATGATTAAAGGCCAATGGGAAGGATCCAGTTCAGAGCACGAGACTGAATATACTACGAAAAGAAGGTATTGTTAATAATATAAAACATTGGAGAAAGCAAGAGGAGAGGACGGGATCAAAGTCCAGGCTTTAAATACAAGGAGAGACTGTTTTGTCGGAAGAGGAGGAAAGGGGCATAGGATGGCCCCAGACAGACAAAGTTTATAACCTTGGTACCTATGGTAGATATTTATCTACTTATTTTCAGTGGGAGGAGAATTGGACTAGGAGGCAAGAGATCCTGACTTTTGTATAGGATCTTCCCCTAAATAGATTCACAGCCTTGGGGAAGTTCTCATTTCTTTGCCCATTTTTAAAGGAAGAGTGCTCTATTAGATGATCTCTAGGATTTTTTTTTCTTTTTAGGATTTCTTACAGCTGTGCTTATCCTAAGTAAATCAAGAGAATGTGAAATTCAAAATGATAGAAAATTAACAACCTGAAATGTTTACTTTTTATTGTTTTCAAATGCAGTGCTCACTTCCAGTTCAAGGTGATGGACCTAGGCAATGTATTTAATCTCATCTTCCCTCCCAAATCCCACTAAAATGCCCAAAGAAATATACAAAGAAGAAGAAAAAAAAAATCCAGAGCAGTGCTAGAAAGCCCGAAAAGGTATCACCTTCAGACCAGATAAATGTAATGGCTAATAAGTTATTCAGCACTTCCGGTGGGCCAGCTACTGCACTAAACAATTTACATGTATTAAACCACTTAAATAATTCTACAAGGTAGGCACTATTATTATCCAATTTAAAAAACGAGTAAACAGAGCCACAGAGAGGTTAAGAGCTTGTCCAACCCAGGCAGTCCGACTCTAGAGTCCGTACGCTAAACCACCGTTCTGTGACCTTTCAGAAACAATAGGATATTTCTAGAAATTATACTGTGGAACCCACATCCTGCTAACACAGAAATAGGGGAAGGATATTTGAGAAATAATTATGAATCCTCCAAATAGAGCCCCAGAAAAACTCAGAATTCGCAGGGGCTAGGAGCTAGAGTGAGTCATGGAACAGAAAGTAGAGAAGTTAAAGGTCTGCCAAATCAGCTGGGCCATTCTCCAACTCTGTGCACAGTGTCTTGCTGTAGTGTTCAGCCCTGGCCATAGCCAGTGAGAGCAGCTTTCTAAATAAAGCCCTTCTGTGCGCAGAAAGGGAGCCCAGCATCGACTCTGTGGTTGGAGAGAGAAGTGGGGTGTGTCCAGGTAATTTGGGGACCACCATAAGGATATGGAAACAAAGGACATGTTGGCACGGCAGTTAAATCCTCTAAACCACGATACACCCAATAAGACACTTTCCCCACCTCTGACTGCCACCTGTTCCCCATCCATGCTTCATAAATGGGAACCCTCCTGTTGGTACATCCTAACCATTCACCCACACAGTTCTGTCACATTCCGAGAGAAAACCTGTCAGGTGAATAGTGATTCACAACTGCTGAGGACTCCAACCAGGTTACCAAAATGTAGCCAAGTCGTTCATATGAATGGCTTGTCACCAGACATTTCAGGAAAATCAACAGCACGATGGAGAAACACTAGGATGAACAAGAAAACAGCTGACTTCTGAGGGAAAAGTTAGTGTGGAAAATGTTTTTAAAATTCTACCTTATATCTAGAGAGCTGTCTAAGAGAATATTGCATCCCCAGAACAAAATTAGTCTGCTAAGAAGAAGTAGTCAGAGAATAAGACAGAGTTACAAATGGGAAACAACTGCTGAAACAAAACAGGTCAATCGCAATGGGCATAACTTGAAAATGGTCTTAGTAGCTTGGAAGCCAAGTCATGGAAGATCAGTAGGACAGACTATGGACAACAAATGAGTATTTCATATTTTTATAGGTTTCAAATCAGTAGGGAACAGGTGGATGAATCATTTGATGGTATCAAGACAACTGGCTATTCATTTGGAAATGAATTAACTTAGAGGCATATCTTAAAGCTCAGTTATCCCCTTTCTCTCCTGCTTCAACTTCTCAATCTCTACTGGATCATTTCCATCATTATCCCAACCACCTCCATTTCCATTGCTTTCTTCCCCTTCGCAGCAACACTTCTTGAACTTGTGGTCCATGGTTGGTCATCATCTCTACATCTCACCTTTCCTTTCCCACCTAAACTCAGTCCAGGAGGGTGTCCATTCTCACCACTCCAACATATCTGCTCTTGTCAAGCTCACCAATCGCCTCAACGTTACTAAATCCAATGACATCTCTCTGTCCTTGTCTTACTCGACCTCTTAGAGGTGTTTAGCAGGGTTGATCACTTTCTTCTGTTCTTCAAACATCCTCCTCTGGGCCTCCGTGGCACCCTGTTTTTCTCCTGTTTTTCTCTGGCTTTGCTGCCTCTTTCTTCCCAATCTCCTTTGCTCAACTTCTCAACCTTGGGTTACCTCAGGGATTGATTAGTTCTGGCCTCTCTCCTCTGATGCTATAATCTCTCATTTGATGATCCCAGCCTCAGAGTCATAAATATCTTCCATGTAACGATGACTCACAAAGTTACATCTCCAGCCCAGCCCTCTCCCCTAAAAGGCACCACAAACATCAGCTGTTGAAAACTGAGCTCTGAATTCCCCTCACTCCAATTGTTTCTCATGTTTTATGCAAAAGCAAATACCATAAGAGTTAAAGATAGAAACATAAAAATTAAACTATTAAACAGAAAAAAGAATATATAGAAACATATATATGGGAAATATATTGCAGTAAGTATCATACTGAGATGGGGAAGGTCTTTCTAAGCATATGCCACAAAGCTCAGGAGACATAAAGGGAAAGATTTCCCAATTGACACACAAAAAACTTCTGCATGACTAACATCATCATGAAGTTCGAAGACCAAGGGCAAGACTGAGATAAACTACTTGCAGTACTTATCACAAATGACCACCATCTATAATAGAAAAAGAACTACAAATCTTTAAGAAAAGTCAAGCAAGTCAATAGAAAACTTGACAAAGGATATGAAGAAGCAAATCCAAGAGGAAGAAATGTCAAGTGATGAACAGAAGCTTCTCTTCCTTAGTTATTAGGGAAGTACAAATTAAAATGAGGACCATTTTCAACTATCAGATTCGCAAACACTTTAAAGGTCAATTACACTTAGTATTAACAAAAATATGAGGAAACTGCACAGTTTCACACACCGTTGTAGTGAGTGGTGCTGTGAGTTCAACATTTCTATAGGGCAGTTTGGCAGAATCAATCAAAGTTTAAAATATATACATGATTTATAATGCAGCACCACTACTTTATGAAATCTATTGTAAACAAATACTAGAAGACATTTAAAAATCAACTTGGGGACTTCCCTGGTGGTCCAGTGGGTAAGACTCCATGCTCCCAATGCAGGGGGGCCCGGGTTTGATCCCTGGTTGGGGAACTAGATCCCGCATGCATGCCACAACTAAGAGTCTGCATGTGGCAACTAAAAGATCCCACGTGCCACAGCGAAGATCCTGAGTGCTGCAACTAAGACCTGTCACAGCCTAAATAAATAAATAAATAAATATTTTTAAAATAAATAAATTTAAAAATAAAAGGGTGAATTTTATTTTAAAAAATCGACTTGCATTTAACAAAAACAACGTTCTGATTTATAATGAGATAACTACAAGTCAACTGTGAAGTTTCAACATGAACACTATTCATCTGTGCAAACCTCCAGAGAGACTGATAACACTGTTGGCCTTTGCTTAATTTAAAAACAAAACAAAACTAAACCAAACTAAAGAATGTCAATCTATAGAGAGGTACAGTAAAAAATTCTCTTTTTATTGGATGGGTAGAGCCTGCAGCTATTAAATAAGCAAAGGTATTCTCAGGGGGAGGGGGGCCAGGGGATATTTATCTAAAGTATTTATTAAAATTTTATTATAGTTTACGGTAGGAAATGAAACACACTCGTGTCCCTCCTCCTTTGCTCCTTTATTAACGAATTAGGATTCCCATAATCTAACTTCACAGTCCAATAATAGCCAAGTGTTATCCAAATCTTTTCCTATCATATTTAGTTAGTAAAACTAACACATCCATTAAGACTGCATTATCTAAAACCAGTGTTTCCTTTGCAATGCTCCACAGCAAAGCGGATGTGTTCATTACAGTTAACAATCAACGTCAGTCGCCACGTGATCAATTTCGTTTCAGCTGATACCACCATGAGAAGCGCCCTCCCTCTCCTGTAATTGGCATGCCCGACATTTACGCATCTTTGCAGCTCACGTACTCTTCCTATGAAGACTTTCCTGACTACCCCCTGCCGTATGGAGACAGGATCAGTGCTTCTTTATGGCCCCACTGCTTCCAGGCCAGCCTTCTATCAAGACCGGCAGCACCAGCAGAACCTGGGAAGCTTGTTAGAAATGCAGAATCTCAGGCTCTACCCCAGACCCACTGAATCACAATCTCTGGGGGTGAGGCCCAGCGTTTTAACTAGTTTTTCAGGTTTCTCCTGCTAAAGTTTTAAGAAGCACTAACCTAAGTGTACTTGACCAGAGCCTCATCAGTCTCTGGGTACAAATGAAGTCACATTTACATCACTGCCCAAAGGACACTAGCTCCCTCGATCACCCACATTTGCAGGACTCCCAAATCCTTTCCAGGTCTGCTACCTTCTCCCCAAAGTATTTCTGGGAGTGTGTTCACACATGCTCCAGAGTTGATCAGGGCAGCTGCTCACCTCTGATATGCCTGGTCTCCATTGCTGTTCAGTAGGCAACTTTAAAGCTGATAGTTCTGCATAAGCCACTTAAAAACTAGTCCAGTCCCTCAAGTGAGCAAACTGTGTTTTGGCCTGGTGGAGTGAGGTGTGGGTAACTGCTGGTCACAGTGGAAGGCTAAACATGTTATTATCTGCCCTACAATTTGCATTGATCAATTGAATTGCCCCGCCAAAGGCAACTTGTTTGCATCTCTCCAATTGAAATAGCTTTACTCAAGGGTTTGGACCTGTAATTATCCTCTCCTCTCCTGCACATCCATTTCTCTGCAGCATCCCATCAGCATACGAGTGATGTGTGTGTGTGTGTGTGTGTGTGTGTGTGTGTGTGTGTATACACCCACTTTTAAAAAAATACTTCTAGCTCTGGTCTGGCATGTAAGAAGCTTGGAAGTCACCACTGCATCCTAACAATAAGTAAAAAGCTAAACAAACTAAAAAATCAACAACTCTTCTTAGATTCATAAGAAAAGTGAGGTCACAGGGCAAACCGCTGCTCCCAAATTGAAGAGACTGACTGAATTACAATTTACTAGAGCAGAAACCACTGAGTCAAGTGGTGCTGGGGCAGGAAAACCTGAACTGTAATCGACAAATTGCTGGAGGCTCAGTATAGACAAGTCTGAGAGATAAAATACTCCAGGGGGACCTAGTCATCAGTGAGTGTCCACATTTTATGAGTTTCACCTCCAGGAGCTCGACCAGGTTCTCACAATAAATATCCGAGAAAAATCCCCTCGTGCTTCCAACAGGCGGAGGGGAAAAGGAACCATTTTGAAATACACCAGAGCACCCTGTTTTTCTTAACAGGGTCTACCCTCAAGAGAGACTAGTTAACCAGAGCCTAACCTACTGGGGTCTTTAGCGGAGCCTAACTGACCTGAGGGAAGGGAAATACTCGACTCCAGCCCCCTCCAGCCATCCTGTCCCACCTAAGGGGGAAGAAAAAGCTGAGAAACACTTGTGAGGTTCACAGTCCAGAGGCATAGGCTCACTAAAAGACTGAGACCTAATCATAGGACTGTAGAATGCCTCCCCTCCCCCAAGACCTTACCAGCATACCACTAAAGTCCTATTTATCAGAGTTCCTTTCACCTCATCCATCATGTCCAGATTTCAAGAAAAAATTTCAAGGCATAGTAAAAGACAAAACACAAAATTTCTGTTTTTTTTTTAAATGATCCTCTTAATAGAGAAAAAAAAATTTAATAAATTTCAACACACATTCATAATAAAAACTTCAGAAAACTCAGAATGGAAAAGAGCTACCTTAATTTGACAAAGGGCATCTGTAAAACACTGGCATAATAATTAATAATACATCAAAACTCACAATTTGAAGAAACAGAGCAACCATTGGAACCAGATACAGCAGGGATGTTAGAATTATCAGACCAGGAATTTAAAACAGCTGTGACTAAGTTGCTAAGGGCTCTAAATGGATAAAGTAGACAGTGTGCGGATAGATGGAAACTCTAAGAAAGAACCACAAAGAAATGCTAGAAAAAAAAAAAAAGAAATGCTAGAGATCAAAAGCACTGTAACAGAAATGAAGAATGCCTTTGGTGGGCTTATTAATAGACTGAACACAGCTGAGGAAAGAACCTCTAAGCTTGAGGACATCTCAGTAGAAACCTCTAAAGCTGAAAAGCAAACAGAAAAAAAAGACAGGGGAAGAACCTAACAATATCCAAGGGCTGTGGGACAACTACAAAAGGTGTAATACACACATAATGGGAATATCAGAAGAAGAAAGAAAGGAATTATTTGAAGCAATGATGACTGAGAATGTCCCCAAATTAATGTCAGACACCAACCCACAGATCCAGAAAGCTCAGACAACACCAAGCAGAAAAAATGCTAACAAAACTACACCTAGGTATATCAGTTGCAAACGACAAAAAATCTAAGATAAAGAAAAAATTCTGAGAGAAGCCGGAGGGAAAAAACACCTTACCTACGAGTAGGAGCAAAGATAAGAATGATATCTGATTTCTCAGAAACCATGCAAACAAGAAGAGAGTGGAGTGAAATATTTCGTGCTGAGAATAAAAGTCTACCAATCTACAATTCTGTAGCCTGTGAAATTATCCTTCAAAAGTGAAAGACAAATAAAGACCTTCTTAGGCAAACAAAAATATGAAGGAATTGCTGCCAGTAGACCTGCCTTATAAGAAATGTTAAAAGAAGGTCTTTATTTTATTTTTTGTAAACTATTTAAATTTATTTATTTATTTATTTTTGGCTGCGTTGGGTCTTCGTTACTGTGTGCAGGCTTTCTCTACTTGTGGCGAGCAGGGGCTACTCTTCCTTGCAGTGCAGGGGTTTCTCATTGCAGTGGCCTCTCTTGTTGTGGAGCACGGGCTCTAGGCGTGCAGGCTTCAGTAGTTGTGGCTCGTGGGCTCTAGAGCGCAGGCTCAGTAGTCGTGGCACATGGGCTTATTTGCTCCGCTGCATGTGGGATCTTCCCGGACCAGGGCTTGAACCTGTGTCCCCTGCATTGGCAGACAGATTTTTAAATGGGACTTCCCTGGTGGTCCAGTGGTTAAGAATCCCTGCTTCCACTGCAGGAGGCACAGGTTCGATCCCTGGTCGGGGAACTAAGATTCCCACGTGCCGCGTGATGAAGCTAAAAAAGAAAAAGGAAAAAGGAAACTCGGATGTGCATAAAGAAAAGAAGAGAGGGAATAAGTGAAGGTTAAAACACAATGAAACAAAACAGAAAACCCTTCCTTTAACCTCACATTGTCCTCCAGAATCTGCCCCATTCTCTGCTCTCCTTCACAGCAAAAGTCTTCAAAATAGTTGCCTATGGTTGCCGTCTCCACATTCTCGCTTCCCATTCTCTTCTGAAGCCCCTCCACTTGAATTTACTCTCCAGCACCCTGCTGAAATGGCTCTACACAAAGATCACCAGCCACCTCCAACTTGCCAAATGCAATGAGCAATTCTCTGCCCTCCTTTCCACCTCCTCACAGCTGATCACTCGTTCCTTCCTGAAATACCTTCTCCTGGCATCCAGAAACCCACACCCTCCCCCCTTTTCCTCCTGTATCACTGAGCACTCATTCTCAGTCTCTTTTTCTGATCCCTCCTCCCCTGTCTCAGCTGCAGATGCTCATGTGTCTCAGGGCTGGGTCTGGTCCTCTCCTCTTATCTCTTCACTGTCTCTCCTGAAGGCTCCTCATCCAGTCCCCTAGCTTAGAATCATACATCACGTGGCCTATTTGCCCTCTCCCCATGGATGTCATACGGACATCTCCAACTTAACATGGCCTCCTCCCCTCCTCAAACCTGTTCCTTCTCCCATCTTTCTTTCTACAGTTAATAGCACTACCAATCACTCAGTTGCTCGGGATAAAATTCTAGAAAGTCATTTTTTTTTAACAGTCTTAATCATTTATTTACAAAGACATGAACTTGTTTCTTTTTGGAAAAATAGACTAAGTGACACAACTGGAGAATACACTTATTAATAACAAAGCAGATTAGGAAGGAATAGGCACATAGTAAAATAACTTCAATATAGTTAATGTGAACTAGAGAAATTTCCCATTGTAAGTAGCATTGAATCTACCAGCCTCACCACCACTATCATTACTACTAAAAAACGAAAACGCATTTGACTAGAAGGAGAATTGGTTTTTAAATACGCTTACAGAAAAAAAAAAACAAAAAAAACAACGCTTACAGAATAAATTTTGTCAGTATTCTGCCGGGTATTCAGAACCTAAATCATTCTCCAAAGAAGCTATTCTAAAATCTTAAACTTTCAAGTCAAATGAGAAAAGAAAAGTAAAAACAGGAGCAAACCTCACTTTTTTGTTGTTCATCCCTTGAACTATTAATAATTGCATGAAAAGTTATTGCAAATTATTAGGCATATAAGTCCAGACTATTTCCCACTCTGTTAGTATATTTGAAGCCCGTTACAAGACATGTAGATTCTCAGAGGAAACTTTGTTTACTTACCATGATTATCAGTATTCAGGTGAATCACCTAAAATCAGAATGTTTTGCCGTGCCCCTTCCAAATCACTTAATCCCTACCAAATTCCAATTAAAGAACATGATGGCTCTTGGAGACCATTAGGAATAATTATCCCTTCTACAATCTATAATTTGATCATGGATAATTATGTGATGTAACAATAGAAGAATTAGACTTCTTTCTCTCTCTGCATTTGTGTGTGGCATAGTCATGCCACATTTGCTAAATATATTTTTTAATGACCTATTAAAATTAGCTCTATAAATGTCATGGCTAGGAAAGGTTTAGATAATTGCGATGCATGTGGTGCTGAAGGTTGTATTTTAGTTTCCTTCCTTAACGCTGGAAAAAATTAATTCAATAAAAACTTGCATACCAAATTAGTTCAATGGGCTGGACGCTGCTGGGAGATAAGTTAGCAAACCTGACATGGAAATCATTATGGATCACACAGTCCTGGAGAAGAGAAAGACATTCCTCAAAAACCACACAAATAAATACATATTTGCAAACTAGGATAAAAGTGATGAAAGAAAAAGCATAGTCTTCTGTGAGTGAGTATAATAGGATTTCAGAAGTTTTCCCTGAAACAGCCATGTGTGAGCTGAGATTCTTTTATTGTTATAAAATATACGTAACTTCACATTTATCATTTTAACCACAATTCAGTGGCATTAAATACGTTCAACATGCTGTGTAACCGCGGGCACTATCTAGATCCAAAAGTTTTCATCTTCCCCAACAAAACTCTGTACCTATTAAGCAATAATTCTTCCTCCCTCCCTCCCAGCCCCTGGCAGCCTCTATTCTATTTTCTGTCTCTATGGATTTGCCTCTTCTAGATACCACATAAAACTGGAATTGTACAATATTTGTCCTTCTGTATCTGGCTTATTTCACTAGAAAGTCATTCTTGATTCTTCTCTTGCCCTCAATCCCCACATCCACTCAATCAGCAAATGCTATCACCTCTCCCAGCAAATTATATCCAGAATGAATGCAGTCGTTTCTCACCATCTCTACTGCTATTCGCCTAATCGGAACCACCATTACCTCTCACCTGGCCCAGTGCAACAGTCTCTCAGGGCTGCCCTTTTCCTCCATTGTTTGTCCTCCTGTCAGCAGTCAGTGTGATCTTTCTGAAGCAGAAATCACAGCACGTCACTCCTTTGCTTAACAGCTCCAAAGGCTTTCTTTTGTATAGCCTGTTTCCGACAGTGTGTTTTTCTGTGTTGGAAATTACTTAATAAGTAATAGGGAACTGATGTTGGGATAACACAGAAGTTGTGCCGGTTAACATGCCATTTCTCTAGCATGCTAACATTTTGAAGCGACCTGTGGCCAACTTCCTCACCATTAAAAAGGCCTGGGACTTCCCTGGTGGCGCAGTGGTTGAGAGTCCGCCTGCCGATGCAGGGGACACGGGTTCGGGCCCCGGTCCGGGAAGATCCCACATGCCGCGGAGCGGCTGGGCCCGTGAGCCGTGGTCGCTGAGCCTGCGCGTCCGGAGCCTGTGCTCCGCAACGGGAGAGGCCACAACCGTGAGAGGCCCGCGTACCGCAAAAAAAAAAAAAAAAGGCCTGAGCAATATACGAAGACCCTAAGCAGAAAGCAGGAAATCTGCAGAGACTTTCCTTTAGTACTAGTGTGGCTGCTTTAGTGCTTTCAATAGTGGCTGTGGTCTTTTCTGTGGTAAGCTATCTGTCCAAGCTGTGAGTACAGATGAAGGGGAAGATGCTACAGGGGCATTTCTCCCATGGTAAAATGATGAAAAATAAAAAGGCTATGTCCTGAATCATTTATTTAATTTCACTGACGATGGTCTTTATTAGAAGTGATTGCCCTCAAGGACTCACATCTTGGAGGAGGAAGCTGACCCAGGGTTTAATACTGTGAAGGATTAACTGGTGGGGATACAGGACACAAATGCCATAGAGACGTAACTCCACTATTACTACCATTGGAATTGCTGTTACTTTCTTAATGCTCCAGTTACCATGTTCCTTGGGTTTTGAGTGGTTTTCCCTAACCCTACATTTTCCCATAAGCCCTATTATTTTTAGCACACATTTTTGCAGAATGTGAAGTTTTTCGGAGGCATCGTTATAATAGAAACATCTGTACTTATAAAATCCAAACTTCTTACCACCCTCAGTCTCCATGTTATATCTACCTGCAAAATGTCCTGAATCCAATCACTTCTCACCTCTACCACAGCTACCACCCTAGTCCAAACCACCAGCTTTGCTTGCCCAGACTACTGAAATAGGCTCCTTTCTTCTCTCTTCCTTCTAGTTCGTTCTCTACACAGCAGTAGAGATCCCTAAAAAGATCCCTTTACAATGTAAATCAGATTGCACCAACACTCTGTTCAAAAATCAACTCTCTTGAGGGGGGAGGGATAAGTTGGGAGTATGGGATAAACAGATTCACACCACCGTATAGAAAAATAGATAAACTGTATCTATGGGATAAACAGATTCACACCACCGTATAGAAAAATAGATAAACTGTATCTACTGTACTGTATAGCACAGGGAACTATATTCAATATCTTGTAATAAACTATAATGGAAAAGAACCAAAAAATGAATATAGATATATACATATATATGTATAACAGAATCACTTTGTTCTATACCTGAAACTAATACAATATTGTAAATCAACTATACCTCAATTAAAACCAAGTCCAAAAAAAGTTTAAAAAAAAAATCAACTCTCTAACTGCTTCCTATTATATTCCAAATAAAACCCATTCCCTTTCCATGGCTCTCAAAACCATGCCTCAGAGTCTTTTTGTTTGCTGCTCCCTCTTTCTGGAGCTATCTTTCCCCAGTTCTTCACTTGGCAGGTTCTTTCTCATCATTCAGGTACTGGCTTAAATGTTATCTCCTCAGTGACCTTCCCTCCTTACCACCCTAAAGAATTTTCTCCCCCCACTAAATCGGCTCTAGCACATCATCTTGATTTGATTGGTTCCCAGCATCTACCATCTGAATTTATCTTTCAAAAATATCTGCATTGTCTATCTCCCCTCCAATTTCCCCTTGTTCATTCCTGTATTCCCAGAGCTAAAACAATGTTTGGGTCATAGTTTGTATTCACTGAATGAACAGATTAACTAGTACTTCTGAAAGTTTTATAAGCGAATTCCTGATTGCGTGGGACTCGGACATAAAAAGTTCTAAGATTTGCAGGCCTGTTCTTATATTCCATGGATATTCTTGAACTCTCCCATTCATTCATTTGAAGAGGTTCATTTACTTCACCATTGTCCCTGTCATCATTCTGGGAGATTTCAATATCTAAGTGGAACTGGAAATGAAGCTCAGTATCTTGGTATTAATAGACAGTGAGTTTGTAACAGAGATATTGGTATATATCGATATGAAATAGTCTTCTCACCAACTGGCCCAAATCCCGACTCTCTTGCAGTGATACTGGCCTTTGCATTTGAATCTGGCTCTTGTTTTTTCATTTTCATCAAAGATGGAGCCACTTCTGCTGGTTAGTGATGATGTGTGTAGTCAGATTGGAAGAGACCTAAACTAGTTTGTAAAGACACAACATTTCGGTAACATTTCCGTTTGTCTGCAGAGCAGGTAGAGAGAATAAAATGACAGGAAAGAAGAGATCGGGAGGTCAGAGAATGAAATCGTTGCAGGAATCAAATAAATGGATTTTCCAACGCAAATATTCCACTATTCATTCAGGAAAGACATATTCTAGCCAGGAAGATTTCCAGAAGTGAGGATTCCATAAGCTTCCCACTGAGAGGTCCTGTCAGAAAGCTTAACCTATCTTACCAAGGCCTTTTGCTATGATTCAAATCCAGTTCTGCATGAAGATGAAGAAAAAGAATGTAATAAACTGTAAAATGAAATTTTTTATGTTCCCCAATAGAGATGAACTCTACCTGTGAGCCTTGTGTTTTCAAACTCTTATCTATCTCATTGGTTTTATATTACAGATAAGTGTTGTTACTCCCCTTCTCTTGCCCTAATTGTTCTTCACATTTTTCTAAAAATGTGGAGATTCTCATAGCATACAACATTCATGATGATGATTCCCACCCCTGAAAAAAGATCTGATTGTCTACTTTGTGCCAGTCATTGTTCTAGGCACTGGAGAGACAGCAGAGCCCAGGAGAAAGCCATGGCTATTACAGAGCTTGCAAGGCAGCTGGGGGGAGAAGGGAGGGTGGGGAAGGCAAGTAAATAAATAAGATAATCTGTTGCTGTGAAAAGGATTCCACAGTAATAGCATCAAGGGGGAGAAAAGGGTGGTTTACTGACGGTCAGGATTTCTAAGCAGGTGATACTTAGGCAGTCTAAAGGATGAGAGAGATCCAGATTGGCCGGGGAGAGAGCATCCCAGGCTGAGGCATGTGCAAAGGTCCTGGGATAGGAATGAGAACCCAAGGTGATGGTAGTGTGATTGTGATGAGTCTGGAGAGGCAGCAGGGCGAGATCACTCAGAGCTTTATGCTCAGGCCGCAGTAAGGAGTTTGAACTTTATTCTAAGTGTGACTGGAGCATTTAAATAGAGAGCCATCAGGGCACTGTGGGCAGTAAATGTGGTAGAAGTGGACATGGGGAGAAGCGTTCAAATGTTGGGTGTATTTGGAGTTAGAGCCAACATGGCTTGGATGTGGGAGGTGGAGAGAGAAACCAAAGACGATTCCTAGATGTGGGGTTTGGACAGTTGGGCTGCTGAGGTGGGAGGACTGGGGAAAGAACAGGGTCTTTCATTCCAATATTGAAATCAACAAGAATGATGACAAGGTGGTGGTAAAGCCAATGAACCTCTTCAAATGAATGAATGGGAGTGTGCAAGTGTATCCATAGAATACATTCATTCATTCAACAAATATTTATGTGAGCCCCTACTAAGTACCAGGCACGGTGCTAGGCTTTAGAAATGGTATTGCTAGATCACTGCCACATTTGTTTTCTTTTGGCTGTCTTATCTCAACATAGATGACAGCTGCCATTTGAGGAGGGTTCATGCCTAATGCTGTCTTTATTCTCACTGCCCCTTCTGCCCCACTTCATCTAGTATATTAATAGATACACACTGGCCCAATCTATACTTGCTAATGGACTGAATCAAATTAAATAGATGCTATAGTGAGTGTAAATACACCAAACCAACAGTCTAACACTACTTGTATCTTAATATAGTAAGCAATATATTCATAGTAAAAAGCATTGAAATGATACACAAATTTTTATTACCCTAATCTATAATTTCCTAAGAATCGCCTGAAAACCAAAGCTTATCTTGTTCATTTAAAAGATAGTTTTGGGAATTCCCTGGTGGTCCAGAGGTTGGGACTCCGTGCTTTCACTGCCAAGGCCCTGGGTTCAATCCCTGGTCGGGGAGCTAAGATCCCACATGCTGTGGGGCGTGCCACGGCCAAAAAAGAAAAAAAATTTTTTTAAAGTAAAAGATAGCTTTAAAATAAAGAAAAACAAGAGCACAAGATATCACATTTTCAAACTTTAGACATAGTTGAGTCTAGACATTTTTACATTAAGATGTTGCAGGTTTATCATTATTATTATCAAAGTCCCAATTTCTATGAAAAAGCTGGAAATGGCAAATCGAAAAACGCTTTATTCTTAAGAGCTTTGCTCTTCTAACATTATCATTGCTATTTCAGCAGAAACATTACAAAGGGGTGCAAAAAGAATACTGGCAGCAGAAAAGCCACCTTTGTGCTGCTGCTGTCTGAGCTTTTAAATTTTTTAAAATTTTATTTATTTTTCATTTTTAAAATTAAAAAAAAAATGTATAAAAGATTTTATTGTCTGAGCTTTCTTTATCTAGCCTGGGACCACTGGTGCATCTTCATCACACAGCCCGGAAATGCTAGATAACTAAACTATAAACACAAGCCAATCTAAAGATGCTATTTGAGCGTACTGTATCTAACAACAGTATCCTCTTGGTTCCAAATGAAAATTGAAACAAGTCTGTAGGACAGATCTGAACACCTAAAAATAAACTTTAAACTGTTAAGTATTCTTCTCAAGCAATCGATCCCTGCGATAATGGGTGTCCAAGAATTTAGGCTATTTGCAATAGCAATTAGTGATTTTAGAAAGGGATAATTTTAACATTTTTTCTCACATCAGGTTGTATTTCACTTAGAGAGATATGAACAGAGCCAGTCAGGTAAATGAAGTGTGGTAAGAAGCAAAAATAATTTGAGCAAACAGATTTTTTTTACACTAATTTTATTTATTAGGATATATCACAAGATTATTTATAGTGCTTCATAACTTGTGCTTTTAAAAAACAGAGGGATTTGAAATTAATCTCTGGATTACTGCATAAGTGGTTTTAAGAAAGAACTTGAAGAGCAGCTTCTTGTTTTTATAAGTTGCTCATTTTTCTGAAGCATTTATGAATAGACTTTAAATGAATAGAAGTGACTGTCTAAGAAAAAGGCATGCAGTTTGTACATCTGAGACTCAATAAGGAAAAAATAATGTATAAGAATATTGACAAATATTCACAAAGGGCACATTTATAAGCCTTCCGCTGTTGCCCAAGCCATGGCATTGTTCAAACTAATTAAGAGCACTTTTTTTTTTTTTTTTTGGCCTCACCTTTCGGCTTGCAGGATCTCAATTCCTGGACCAGGGACTGAACCTGGGCCTCAGCAGTGAAAGCACCAAATACTAACCACTAGACCACCAGGGAACTCCCAAGAGCGCTTCTTGGCATTATTTGAGAAAGGTATATTCAGAAAACTAGCTAACTCCCACCTTTTCTCCAAGCCTCAGAATCACCAAATAATTTACATCAGAAGATTCCACTCTAAAAAGGAAGAGGCAGTGGCTTCCAGATTGGCCAGATTTGACAACACAGGGCTTGAGAAAGAGCCCAGAGTTACTTGAGAAGGAAGAGATCCTTGGAACAAATTACTCCAATTTTGCTGTCGGGCTTCTTTTGTAGAAAGTAGTAATGATTTCAAAGATTTCATTAATATTGGCAAGACCAGTAATATTCTTACCTTCTAACATGAAGTTTCAGGTATGTTCCTATACAAGGTACTTGTAGACTCAGAGGGCAGAGCATTCAAGCCTTTGAAAGGCATCTCTGAAGCAACTTCTGGTTCATACACTCAGGGTTGAACACATTATTTGAAATTTATATATATAGTCTTAAGGAGCATTACTCCTTAGAAACTGTCGGGTAATTGTTGAGCATTGCTGTGCTCACAATCCACCCGTACATTTCAATTTTCTTTTGATAACAAGATGTATTGTTGCTCCACAATAAATTCCATTTTCAGGACCGATAAAACCTGATTGCTTAGAAAACAGGTGTTTCATGACTCTTAACGTCTGCTCATCAATATCACCTTGTTAATTATTTACCATTTTACAGCTGTTTGTGACTTTTGCTCCAGGGTGTTTATATGAAAAGAGCATGAGTACTTGATATCAACCAAACTAATGAGCAGGGGAAAAGAAGTTAGAATGAAAACGGCCTCCTTCTGACAGGCTTAGAGCTAATTTATGTTGCAGTTATGTGTTCCAACCACTGTGTATGGAAGATAAAGCATTCTTACCCTTTCGTTTAGAAAACCAATTTGCCAACAAATTACAATAAATTGTAGTAAAACACAATAAATATAGTGTTTAAATGCTTCTGGCTTATCTTCAAAGGGAACACTATTTTGGTTTGCAGTTTTTCTATGTTTAACTTTCTTCACCTCTTTTACTGATTTATCCCTGGTGAAAAGCCTAAAGATTTCTAATAGATCCCAGACATCAACTAAAACATTCTCAGAAAGCTGTCCTGAAGTATAAGAACTCTTTTCTGTCTATAGAGGGTAATGATTACACTGACAGACGGTATAATGAGAAAGCACCAATGCAGTTTATTTTAATTCTTCTAATTTATGAGAATAACTTCTTAATGCTACATCAGAAGTCAATTCATCAATACTGAATTTGGAAAGCACAATCAAGAAAGACCCAAGTTTTTATTGGGACTACACAACTTAGCATATACTAGATATCATGATTCTAGAACAAAATCAAAAGCAAAAATCTGAAATATGCATGACAAAAGTTCTTAAACTCCAGGGGATCCATGAACCACCCCAAACTGTATACAAAAGATTGTGTAGTGCATGCATAGATTTTTCTGGGTAAAGGTCCTGTAACTTTAATCAGCTTCTAGAGGGGCCCAAACAGTACACGGGAGAATTCTGATTTCCTCTGTATTTTCAATAATGGAAGCTGTGGACCTTGGGAAGTTTACTTTTGCACGTTTAAGACTCAATTTTCATGGCAAGAGGGTAGAAAAGAAAAATAAAAGTAACTTGCGAGGACTGGGCAGGGAAAAACTCCGAAGTGTTCTTTACTTCATAAGTTTTAGTAACATGTTCTGGTTTAGAGAGGGGAAATGGGGACATCAGTGGTAACATCATAAGCTGAAGCAAGGAGACTCCTACAGGGATTTTTCAGGTCCTTAGAAAAACCAAACTTTAGAATGAATCAAGCAATAGCAAGAATGAAAAATGCAATTTAACTCAGGTCTAATTTTCTGTTTCTGCATATTAACAACTTATTTTTAATTTCTGAATACCACAAACTTCAATCAGAATACTTTAAAAAATATTATTCTGCATGCACTTAACAAATATGACAAAAGACAAGAAATCCAGTTGACTTGTTCACATATATTTAAAATCGGCCAGTACAGATAATCACGAACACTTCACTGCATTGATCTGAGGGCATCCTACCTCTATGCACACGTTCATGTAACACTACTAGTAATTACCCTGGAGCAGAGGCAAAACGGATTTGGAGGAATCACCCTACAAAGCAAGTTTAAGGGATTAAACGTCATCATCGTCTTCGTCGTCGTCATCACTACTGAGGACAAAGCTGCTGCCTGTGGACAGGGGCCCTTCCTCCTTAACATTCCCTGAATCACCCACAGTCCCTCTCTCATCGGAATCTTCAAACAAATTGTCACTGGCATCGTCATCAAACAACTTCTCGTTGGAATCATCATCTTCGAACATCTTTTCATCTGTGTCTTCATCTTCCTTTACATCTGCATCTTCCTCATCTTCTTTTCCATCTGAATCTTCAAACACCTTTTCATCTGCATCGTCTTCTTTGCCCTTTTCAACCACATCTTCCAGCCCCTTTTCTTCTGCAACTTCTTTGTCCTCTTTTTCATCCGACTCATCGTCAAATACTTTTTCATACACATCTTCCTCTTCTTCCTTCTCATCTGACTCTTCGTCAAACTCCTTCTCAGAGCCGCCTTCATCAAACATTTTCCCAGAGCTGTCATCTTCGAATTCTGACTTTTCGGAGTTATTTTCTTCTACCTCTTTCTCAAGAATGTTTTCATTAAGTTCCTTCTCAGAGCCCTCTTCCTCAAAACCTTTCTCAAGGCCGTTTTCTTCTAACTCTTTTTCGGAGTCATCTTCAAACTGCTTTTCCGAGCACTCTTCAGACCCTTGTTCTGAGCTGCCATCTTCAGCCGCCTTCTGGGGGCTGGCCTCCTCCTCAGGCTCCTGCTCAAGGCTGTTGTCATCAGGATCTGTTTTGAGTCTCTTCTTTTTGGGCTCTCTTTCTGCACCATTCTCTTTTGACTCTTTTTTAGGACAACCCTCTTCATGCTCTTTCTCGGGGCTGCGCTCTCCGGACTCTCTGTCGGGGAAGTCGCCTTCACGCGCTCTCTTGGGACGGCCTTCCTCAAACTCTCTTTTGAGGCAGCTCTCTTCAGATTCTTTTTGGGGACAGCCTTCTTCAGCCTCGTTTTCAGGGCCACTTTCTTTGGCATCTTTTTCAGACGCAGCTTCTTCAACTTCTCCCCCATCTTCTGTTTTTTCAAACTTCTTTTCATCTATAGGTTCTTCAAATGCCATTTCAGTTGCGGCTTCTTGAACATTCGTTTGAGATGCGCAAGGGTGCTCTGAAAAATGCCTAACTCTAGAAGGCCCCACCCTTTCTGGAGCCCAGACGGAATCTGAACGCTGAAGGCCTCTGTTGGCTTCGGGAGTGTTGAGGAAAACCTCCCATCCTCTCAGCCTTTCCTCCCTTTCTCTCGTGGTCTCCTCCACCTGTGTACACATGGAAAGTGCCGTTAAAATATGTTTTAGGCCAAAAGAAGTAACAGCGTCTCTGAACATTTCTAATATCGCCGAAAGTACTCTGATTTGATAAGGTATCACTTTTAGGAAATTAAAGCAATTCCCTATCTTGTTTCCAACACTTTACATCTTGATTTACTAGAGTTGACCTTAAGATCATTTAAATAAACGCCTAATACCAAAGCACTGCAGAAATGTCTCATCAATTAAAAAGTTAATAATTGAACTGTCTGTACTTTACAAGACAGAAAGGAAGAGAAGCGCTTTAATTTGTTCTTCTCTTATTGCTATCCTGAGCAAGCCTCAAGACTTATAAACTGATTTCAGACTTATAAACTGAAAGACTGAAACATTTTTCTTTCCATACTCTGAGCGTAAAGGATTATTTAAAAGAAGTACTGGTAAACAGATTAAACAGAACTTAAAACTTAGGTGAAAAACTGCTAAATCAGTATTTGTTGGTAATGAAACAACTCATGTGCCCTTGACAGTTGCAGAACTCACCTGGTAATCTGTAGTCCCATCCCACACTTGGGCAGTGATTTGACGGCCACCAAACCACCTTCCATTGAGGGTCTGAATACAATAATCAGCTTCCTCCGGATCCCTAAAGGACACAGAGGCCACACCATCAGGGTGTCTCTAGAAAGACAAGGAAGAAAAAGAAGGAATGAATGAGAACATTTAAAGTAAAATATATACATCTGACAAAGTAAGGAAATAGTGTTCCTTCTGATCATTTGAGCTGAAGACTTTGTGTATGAGTCTTTCTTCCTTTTTACTGCAGCCAGTAACACGCAGCTAGCGCTTCTTCAGCTTAACACTGTCTAGCAAAAACCAAGCATATGGTATCCTTGGAAATGTTCCTGCCGACAACACTGTCTAACGAGATGCAGAACAGTATGGCTGTTAAGAATGTGGACTCTGAAGTTGAACAGCCCTGGGATTAAATCTTGGCTCTGCCGCTTACCAGCTGAGTGACCCTGGGCAAGGTGCTCAATCTCTAAACTTCCTCATTTGTAAAATGGCTAACTAAATAAAATGGGTAAAATAGCACCTACCTACCTCAGAGGATTTGGAGGACTTAATGAGATAACATGTAAAGTAGCTGTAGTATGCAATCGATAAATGGTGACTCTTTTAATTATTATGTGTTGATTCTGGATGTAAAAAAAAGGTGAAAAGGGGAACATACAGGAGAGTATTTTTCTTGATTGTTTTTCTCCAAATATGGAAGAAGAAATAATTCAGAAAGAGGGGGAGATGTGGCCAAATAGGGAACCATAAGGTCTCATACATGTCTCTTATACTTTTTTTCACCTGACCATAAACTCTAGAGTGATGATAAAGGAAAATAACCAAGGGATATCACGTCTATCAAAGCCTTCGCTTGTAATCCACGTTCATCTAATTATGCTATCTAATACTGCTTACAGATGACTACCACTAGACAGCAGACCTACTACATAAAAACATTTATGTAAAATTTGGAGGCATACTGATATTTGGTAGTAACTTATTAAAATGGAAGAAAATTGCTTTCGAAATCATTTGTCCAAGCCATGAACTTACATCAAAGAGGAGGAGCCTCCTAACTTGTCCAAACTT
The DNA here is from genome assembly GCF_000442215.2 of Lipotes vexillifer. Lineage (NCBI taxonomy): Eukaryota > Metazoa > Chordata > Mammalia > Artiodactyla > Lipotidae > Lipotes > Lipotes vexillifer. Next base: position 3,085,027 of record NW_006789873.1, on the reverse strand, counting down.
CGAACATTCCACCCGAAGGTCTTCTCTGATCTCGTTCAGCACCAGTGGATCATCCTGCAAAAACACACTTGATTAAAATGGGCTTGCCCCCTTCTTTAAGTATAAATCCTGAGAATCAAATTTCTTACTTTGACGAACCAACAAATAAAAAAAGGTTTTGCTTAAGGTTAGTTGTTTGTCTGCAGTCTACAAAATTAAAAAAAAAAATCAAAGTCAAATGAAGTTAGACTACCACAGCTGCTGCTACTACTACAGGTCTGCCCTGCTTTAAGATGGGGAATGGGCAAGTATGGTACGCGGCACTAGGGGTGTGCAGTGGCAAAGGAGAGGGAAGGGAAGCGTCAGTGGAAATGACAAATAACAGCAGCTGAAGCAGGTGAAGTCCTGTGGCACATATTAAGTCAGAGACTGCTAATTCCTATGTTCTGCACCGGCATCATGATGACTGTACCGATGAGGAAACTTTATTTTGTGTTTTGCATAGATTCCTATTTACAGAAATGTTGTAACGGGGAGACATATATCCCTTTCATTGACTAAGTGTTCTAAGATTATTCTTTGTGCTTCCACGATTCTATTTTAACTCACAGAGTAAACCTCCCCCATAAGGGTTCCTGTTCATCTTGCCTCCAAGTCCCAATGCATGAAAAAGGCTCATAAAAAAGTTATGTTATCAACTTGAATTTCAATTACATACAAATATAAACGAGTATATCCTACCTACGAATTTCTAATGAAGCAGACTTACACTTTTTAGGAAACATATGAATTTGTCTATCTCACAGGTTTGTATGTTCCTCACCAACTAAAGAGAACAGCAAAACATGACAAGTGGCTTCTCCTTCCTAAAGTTTTGTCAAAAGGCAAAAATAAACAACTGGTAGGCAGTTACTGAAATCAAATTTAAAATAAAAGCTATCAAATCCTATAAATCTGAAGCTTCTAAGAGTACAGCTAGCAGGACTCTGGATTTCTCCCACTTATAAAATCTAACTGTGGAGAATATGCCAATTTGTTTTATAGAAAATTCTCAGGCCTGAGAGGAATGGGGAATGGAGCATAAACTCCATGTACTCATGTGGTAAAGTCATATGGTGGCTTTTACGGGGGTATATGTGGGGGGGGGGTAGCTCCTATCAGATTGTGAGCAATTTTGAATACCTTACAGAACACAGCACAGTCTTTCATGCAATGAACAGTCAATAAAAGCTTTTTCAGAGTTTGATAAACCGTTCCTCATAACTCCATTTTATCTACCAAGGAAAATCAGGGTTATATTAAAAACAAACAATAACTGTTTCAAAATATTTAACAAATTTAAGCATGATTCCACTGTAGGGGGAGGGGTGAATTACCATTTTTATTTCTTTATCAAAGTCTCAGTGCCTTTCCTACAAGAATATCAAATTTCAGCCAAAGACTTCCCAGACCTCTGTTTTCATGTTTACCAGCTTGAAAAACAAATATATCTTCACTGTTATATAGTATCATGAGGCTTAAAGATAATAACCCTCTCCCCTGTGAAAAATATCTTTAACCTAGCTAAGCATGAAAATTTTCTAAAGACAACACTTTGCAAGCAACAGACCTGAGACTAAACTCAGACTGAAATGCTGAAACTTTCTGCAGTCAACACTTATAATGTTTTTCCAGGGTGGTGTTTTGTTTTCCCAGAAATAAACCGTATTTCTCATTCTTTTCCAAGCTAAACCTACACTGTCCAAGATAGTAGCCACTAACCACACATGGCTACCGAGCACCTGAAATGTGGCTAGTCCAAACTGAGGTGTGCTGCAGGTGTGAAATATACACCAGATTTTGAAAATTTAGTACCAAAGGGGAAAAGAACTTCAATGTAACATAGCTTATTAACATTTTTATGTTACATGTTGAAATTATAATACTTTGGATATACTGGGTTAGATAAAATTTATCATAAAAATTAATTTACCCCGTTTCATGTTGTTTTTGTATTGTGGCTGCTAGAAAAATTTAAATTACACATGTGGCTCACATTATACTTCTGTTGGACAGCGCTAGTATACACAATGAGAAACCTACCTTTGCACCTGAGTTTTGGTTCTTCACCTCTTGGTATTCAAATTTGCCAGGCATGAATTTTTTAAACAAGGCTTTGAATTAAATACTGAAAACCCCTTAAAGTTACATTTAAAATATTAGCCTTCACTGTTCACCCTGATACCAAAGAGTATTTCTAGGTATTTTGGTTCTAACACTAGTCAACTGTCTGGAATAAACATATACAGGTACACCTCGGAGATATTGCATGTTCGGTTCCAGACCAGCGCAATAAAGCAAATATTACAATAAAGCAAGTCACACGAAATTTTTTGGTTTTCCTGCTATGTTTACACTATACTGTAGTACAATAAGTGTGTCATAGCATTATATTTAAAAAAGACATGCCTTAATTAAAAAATACTTTGCTAAAAAATGCTAACCATCATCTGAGCCTTCAGCGAGTTGTCACAGTAATAAAGATCACTGACCACAAATCACCATAACAAATATAATAATAATGAAAATGTTTAAACTACTGGGACAATTACCAAAAAAGTGACACAGAGAAATGAAGTGAGCAAATGCTATTGGAAAAATGGCACTGACAGACTTGCTCCATGCCGGGTTGCTACAAAAACTTCAATTTGTAAAAATAAAAAAAAAGCAGTATCTGCAAAGCGCAATTAAGCGAAGCACAGTGAAACAAGGTGTGCCTGTATTCCACCCCACAAAATCTGATTTCTTTCTGACACCCCGGTTACCTGACAATTCAGTTTTTGTCTTCTACTACAAACCTCAATGCTGATCTGTTCTTTAGATTCATACGGAATCTCTGGACAAATCAAACACTCCCGAAAAACGTCCAATGAAAGCAGTTTTCCAGTTGAACACCTCTATCCAGAGTTATATAACGTCTACACCAGCGTTGCCCAACAGAACTTTCTGTGTTAATAGAAGTGAATACTCCATTATCCAATATGGTAGCTACTAGCCACACGTGGCTAATACACTTGAGGAATTAAATTTTCATTTTATTTCACTTCAATTAATTTAAATTTAACCACATGTGGCTAGAGTCTAGCATACTGGACAGTCTACTACAGTGATGCACTTTTACGTTCAGGCCCATGAGACACTGAGCAAAAAATCAAGACTTCTGACAGGCTCTCATCAAACTCGTCAGACCACACAAGACCAGTCAGATGGGCAAACAAGGACAGCATCAAGGGTTTCTCTGCCCGTGAACTCTGAAGCCCATCACTGTGCTCCCAGTCCCTGTGGTGCAGCCATCTGAAAACTTTCCTTCATTTGCAAAGATGCTGAAGAGAAAATGTTTTCTTCCTTGAGTGGATGAAAACACTCTGCCTAGTGAGTAAAAAGGGTTTCATTCAATCATTCTCTCACTTTTTCTTCCTATAAATACTGAGGGCCTACTATGTGTCAATCATGATTCTAAGCACTGGGCATATAACAGCAAACCAGGTAGACAAGAGCCCCAGCTTTCATGGAGCTCACATTCTAACAGAGAAGATGCAGTTATTTCAGATAATAATAAATGCTACGAATAAAATAAAGCAGGGTTAATATAAAGGTTCTATAACTCCAAAGTTTATATTAAACCAATAAAGGTTTTTTTTTCTTTAAGCTATCAAGAATTTACAAGCATGAAACTTTTATCTTTAAAAATATCCACTGGAGGAAATTTGTGGGAAGTCAAGGAAGAATAAATGCGGCTTTTTGGAGGAAAGAATATTTGTTAAGCTAGGAAAAATTAAGTGTGCCCAGGGTGATAGCTAGACTTAAATTAGGGTCTCAACGAGCAAAGGCAGGAGGCGGAAACACGTAAAGGCAATTGCACAATACACTTCAACTTGCACAGGGCCCAGATACTTCATGAATTAAGTTTGCATTTATATTCATGTCCAAGTGTTAGGAGTATGGAATGTTGTGAATCAAGGATCTCAAGTCACAGAAAGTAATAGGTCACCTAATTCAAAAACCAATTATCTACCAGGGAAATAAAATGTAGGTGAATCACAGGAAATTCTGGAGTTGTACCCAGTAGACTAGACACCATGATCCATCTATGCATGCCTTTCAAAGTCCCACCTGGCAGGGATAGCATTTCAAAAAGCATCTAGTGTGCATGTATATATGTGTATTTTTTAAACATGCTTCATTATCACTGCAAGTCTAAAGCAGCTCTGCCGTATTTCAAGATGCTTCAGGATTCTAGTCAGAAGAGACACCAAACAGTATAAATAGACCACAGGTATCTTCCCAATGACCTCAAAAGACACAGACTCCACAGGTGCATGGTAAACCCTATCACATCACTATCTGCAGAGATGGAGTTCAACAGACAATTCTGGTGCCCTCTCTAAGGAGGGTAAAATGACACTGTCACTCTAAATCTGCTTAACTGCACAAAAGGAACAAGAGTGGGCCTTGGGTGCAACTAGATCATTTGTAAACCATCTGAAATTTTACATTATGAACATTTTTTTCTTATGTGTAATTTGTTATCATTAATTTCAGAAGTCAGGCAGAGAATAAAGAATTCTTCTTCCATGAACGGTCCCATCAGTCTAGGCCAAAACACAGAGATAAGGACAAGAGGCAGAACGTTAACACAAGGTACCCTGATGGCAATTAATATTCCTTAAACCCCTCTAGTAGCTCTTCCTCCTTTATTCACTTTTATTTGCTGTTCCTAGAATCTTACATGGACACCAATTATTACAAAGTCCTCTTAATAGCCACTAAAGAGTTTTGTAAAGATTAGGTCCTAAAAAAACAACCTTTGCTACTCAAATGTCAGGGGCTGTATTTCATTAACCTAAGGTTTTTTAAGGATCAAACTTTTAGCACTAAAGTGAAGTTTTCAATTCCAAGTGTGAAACTGGTCCTCCCCACCAAAATCAGCCTGCAATGTTGAACTGCACTCAAAATCCACAAGCGACTCCCATAAATCTTTTAAAGTTTATATTTTTAATCATTTCCCATACCAAGTAGCTGCTGTTTGGGGCCACAGTACAGGTATTAGACGGGTTTACCTGCAATACGATTAAAAGAACGCTGGGTTAAACCTGGGAAAATCTGAAACCTTCAGTTGATTCTTGGTATCATCTGCCGATCCTGAAGACTAGATGAACGTGCAGGATGTGACATGTGAAAGATGGGGTGAGGCAAGCTTTGGGCTCCCTTGAAAGAAAGCATATCTATGTTTCTATCAGTAAGAACACTGCTTCCTACCTCAAAATCTATAGGATGAAACATATTTCTGATGATGACAACTCGCTCGTGGCGCATTCGGGATGGGCCAGCTCTTCTCTCAGGTCTCCAATCCAACTGCCTAATGCGACAAAGCAGGAACAAGAAGCTGTGAATTTTGTTTCAGACTTGTCAGAGCGAAAAAAGAAATGAGCAGTTAAATAATCCTTTATTGAGCACTTAAATAATGATAATTATTTGATTCCAAAACAACAATGTGTATTTTAGTCACAGCTCCATTACAACTTTCTGAATCAAAATAATGGGCAGGTGAAAGATGGATCCAGTATCTGAAATCCCCAGAATATATATATATTTTTCAGAACTGCTGGCTGGTTACAAACATTCCAATGAGACTCCTGAAAAATTGCTAATTATTTAGTATCTATGACTATTTAGGAAGAGACACTGAGGCCAAGAAAATGTTCAAATGGTATTGGTATTTAGGTATTTTATGATTATAAAGAACAAACTGCACTGAAATATGTAAAACTACTCACTCTTTGTTACTATCTTAAATCTTACTGATTTGTTTATAAAAATTTTAGGTATCTATTTTAACGATTCCTGTAAAAACTACAGACATCAGAACTAAATGCTACTTTGATCATTTTATCATTAGTTTAAGCATAGTGTTAGAAGTGTTATTAGAATTCACTCTCATAAAAGTACTTACCATTTTGACTCATTTCTTAAAACCAGCATATTTCAAAAAACATATTAAATAAAGGGAATAATAGAAACTTGATGACTTGTATATACTATACACAACCACACAGTACATGATAAAATGATAAAACCTATCATTTCTAATTTCTAACTCCTACTAACAAACCTGTATGTAAAAATTTAGCTCCTGGTATAGCTGATTCTAGCCACATGAAAAATGAACTAATGGCTCCGGTATATAAACCTAAACCATCTTACTTAATCTGGTGTTCAACATTTTCTGTAGAGATGGCTTTATTTCATTTAAGCCCATGTTATATTAAAAATGAATACCCCAGAAAACGAAAAACACCACCACTGCCAAATCATCCTATTACACAGATTACTGAGGGTTTCCGATGATCTAATGAAATTTTTTTTTAATTTTTATTTTATACTGGAAGATAGTTGATTTACAGTGTTGTGTTAGTTTCAGGTGTATAGCAAATAAAATTCTTTAAAAATAATCTGTAGGCATACTTGATGGAACAAAACTAGGTGGTTATCGGGAGGGTGGGAGAGAGACGCAAGAGGGAGGGGATATGGGGGTATATGTATACGTATAGCTGATTCACTGTGTTATACTGCAGAAACTAACACACCATTGTAAAGAAATTATACTCCAATAAAGACATTAAAATAAAAACTAGGTGGTTATTACCAAAAGTATACTCTAGGATATTTATACAAAATCTTTCAAAATGGAAAAAAAAAAACCACAAACTTTTGTTGCATAGACAGCTTTTTCTTGTAGTCTCTGCACTTCTTTTTCTTCTTTGAGGCGTCATATTCCCCTTTCAGTTGAAACTTTGCCACCTCCACATGTAATTTGTAGCCTCTAATTTCATCGTCATCCAAAAGTTTTAATGCAAGATCCACAGATTCTCTCTTTGTAAAGGGAAAGCAAGTTACAGACAGTCAGTTACACACT